>NW_023270314.1:14921383-15068138 GCF_011800145.1 Mirounga leonina
AAGGAAAGGAAAGGAAAGGAAAGGAAAGGAAAGGAAAGGAAAGGAAAATGAAAAAGCAGGAGCCAAGCAGCAGAAAACAGTAGGACTTCCCCACTGAACAGAACCCAACAGGCCCCTACAAAGAAGAGAGAAAACAACGCAGAAGAAAGGGAAGCTTCTCGGAGGTGATTCCCGAGAAAGGAAAAGTTCCTGAGCCCTTTCCTCCCCAGACCTCAGCCCCAGCAGGCTGCGGCAATCAATGAACTCACCTTTTCCTCAGGCCCTGTCTCCCTGCTGGGCGGGAATCCAACCCCCGGGCAAAGGTCACTGGGAATACTAGCGTGCCCTTGGCAGTGGCTGTTCATTCACAAAATGGGCTCCTTTGTGATAAAAGGAGGGAGAGCAGACCCAGGGTTTGTGTGCATTCCAAGCTGGTGGAGGAGAGCTGCCAACATGCTCGGTCAGTGGGAACCCGGCAGCACATGCATCTCAGTTTACACGATTGATGTGGCCTTGCAGAGCCATGTATGTTGAATTCCTATAAATCAAGTCGCATTTTCAATGCACTAGGGTTGCTGGCCATTTAAAGGAACCCTGCAGTGACTCTTTTGGAAAAGTGAAAAATCACTGCTGAATTGATCTCTTTTGGCAGGAAGTAACAAATATTTATGAGCGCTTATCATGGGCCAGGCAAAATGCTAGGTGCCAGGAGCATTTCTTAAAATGAGGTGCTTCTGAGCTTGAGGCAAACACTTTGAGATGGTGGTTTTTGTCTTTGGTGAAACCAGGATGAGCTGAGTACAGCAGTGGGAAGAGAGACTCCAGCTGGAGCCGTATCCTGTCATTGCCACAGGACGTCCACCAGTTGGTCTCCCTCAGAGTAACCAGGCAATATTTCTCAATCATGAAGACAAGTGATGCTCAGTGTCTTTTAAAGGCCTGAAGCAGAAGGTTATGGGCAGGGGCTCAGGGAAACGACCAGCATCTTCTTATAACCTGAGTCAACTTTCCAAATCCATATCCACCATAGTGGTGATAATCTCTTTCTATGGTTCTCTCCAGAAATCTCAAATGTCCAGCTTGTTCATTCTAGGCTCTGGTATATAGTGTGGTGTTACATAGATTTGCGTATCGCTAGAGTCAAATCATATCATGAAGACATATATGTAAGCTCTAGCCTCCAACATTTGCAAAATATACTGTGCTTGAAAACAGATCCTAGGGGGCGCCTGGGTGGCTCAGTCGGTTAGGCATCTGCCTTCGGCTCAGGTCATGATCCCAGCGTCCTGGGATGGAGCCCCACATTGGGCTCCCTGCTCAGTGGGGAGCCTGCTTCTCCCTCTGCTGCTCCCCCAGCTTGTGGTCTTTCTCTCTCTGTCAAATAAATAAATAAAATCTTTAAAAAAAGAAAAGAAAACATCCTAAAATAATTGAGACTGTGAGGAAAACAAAACAAAACAAAACACACCACCATTTGCATGGATGCAGATTTAGCCTGGCGGGCAAGAGCACAGACTCCGGGGTTAGCCCGCATACACGGGCATCCCGGTTCTACCATGTTGGTATGTGACCTCTGGCAAGCTATTTAATCAGCTTTATGTCTTGGTTGGCTTATCTGTAAAATGGGGATAAGTAATAGAATGTACCTCCTAGGCTATTTGTGAGGATTAAATCAAAAGTGCTTTTACATCTAAAGGCTTAGAAGAATACCTGGTATAAAGTACATGCTCAATACAGTTAGTTATTATGATATTGGAGTTCATTTAAAAAACAAAAGCCTAGACATAGATCGCATGATTTAAGAAGTTCAACTGTCTGATATTAGCTAGTTGTCAGCTGGATGAAGCATCATAAAGGAACAATGCATTCACTAAAGTCGTACCACTGTTGGAAGCCTATTCTGTGTCTCCAAGGGGAAAGGAAGTCTAAGTAAGCCAGGTATTATTACCTTTGCAGATCCTATTCAGAGAAGCAGCTTTGGCATTTAGAATGGAAAAAAGATCTTGTAAAGGAATCACTGGGTCCAACCACTTACTTGTAATGAGGAAAAAAAAAAAAAAAAAAACTCAGATGAAGTTAGAGACTTAGCCAGGATAGACACCTTCTTGATTTAAAAAATGAAGAAAAAGACAAAAATTTGCATCTCTGACCTTTCAAACCAGGAAGCATTTTTTCCCCAGTAAGAAACGGATTTTCTCCGCAGCTAGGGTAAGAGGTGATGTGCTTCATCAAAGAGAGAAGATGGTTATCACCTTTCTTCCGGTAAGGAGCTTGGCAGGAGGAGAGGAGTAATAATATACCTCGTCCAAATAGAAAAGCAGATAGGTAGCAGGGTTAGGGATCAGGTTCTTGTTCTGAGGGGTTAAAGGCTGTTCCAAAGTTCTAAGGAGATCTTCGAAGGTAAGCACGTCCTCAAGTGGCAAGAACTCAGAGTAGTACAACGAGAAGCCTGGGGATCGCTGACGCCGCAACACCATCTCCAGTGCCGGGAGGAAGTTCGTTCTCGGGCCGCCACAGGGGACGCTCCCGGCGCCATCGCACGCGGTGGCCGACCAGAGCGTGGAGAAGTCCTCTGTGGAACGGGCCTGCTCCTGTGACCCAGCACGGAGGTGGGATCCCCACCACTGCACCTGAGCCTCTTACCACGAGCAGGGAAGATTCAGTGGCAACAAATCCCTGTCGGCCAAGTGTGGATTTATCACAGGCAGAAAGAATTCCTTTTACCTGCGCCAGTTCTGTGGGCGGCACATGCTGCGCGGATGCTGTCTTCTTCAGTGTTCTTTAGTACAGTGGAATGTCCTGGGATAATGTCTCTTGGAACCTCTCAGGCGGAGGCCCCATCCCAGGCAATTCCCAGAGACTTTCCCCTTGTGTCTGGGGTAGAATCCACCCTGCGGGGAGGAATCTCCCTTCCTCTCAAGTCTTCTCAAACCTGCCTTCCCCCGCCCTGAAGCCGAGACTTGAACTCATTCATAACCAATGACACCGTGGTCCTCTCTGCCCTGTGGCTCTTCTTCCAGAGCCCCCCCCCCCCCCCCCCCAAGTGGCCTAGGAGACCCACTGTAAACGGACCCTGGCGCCATTTAACCATGTTTGAAAGTGAGCGCCACAGCATTCCAGATACCCACTGACGTGAACGATAAACAAAAAGCTGGCTCAAGCCAAAATAGAAAAAAAAAAAAAAATTAAGCCTTAAACATCCTGGTCCTGGAGTGAGATGAAATCAGAACACAGGTGACCGCATCAGGAACCAGACAACAAAACGACAGTGCAGTTCAAACATGTAAGGGATAAAGCCTCAAAGGCACTGGGAAATGCCGCGGAAAGCAAGCGAGACAGCCGTGATCCTCCCCTCCCCTCGCGGGGGCTGCTCGAGGGGACCGGCGTTAACAGTTGGGACAGAGAAACGGTCAACCGCGTGGACCTCCCTCCCTCTGCAAAACGGTCCAGATGCTGAAGCTGGGGAAGGGGGGACGGGTGGAGGGGCACCGCTGCGCAGCAGAAAGATGCACTGTGTCAGGGACCCTTAGGCAGTGAAATGGGGCTGTGAAATTCTTTGGGTTGATATTCAAAGAATGAAAATCGTAGGCCAAGCGAGCTGTCAGTCCTGCCCTTGGTGCTACCGGGGAAGCAGGAGGGCAAAATCTGAGGAGGTGCCCAGAGGGACCCCACCCTCCTACGCAAGCCTAGACATCCACAGATTGAATTCAAAGCTCTACATTCATGGAAAACCAGAGCAAGACTTGCACCTGAGGGCGCCTGGGTGGCTCAGTTGGTTAAGCGACTGCCTTCGGCTCAGGTCATGATCCTGGAGTCCCGGGATCGAGTCCCACGTTGGGCTCCCTGCTCAGCAGGGAGTCTGCCTCTCTCTCTGACCCTCCCCCCTCTCATGCTCTATCTCATTCTCTCTCTCAAATAAATAAATAAAATCTTTAAAAAAAAAAAAAAAAAGACTTGCACCTGAAAGGCACATGGCAGTGCCCTGGGTCCTTGCCTTCGTCTTCACCCCGCCTTCAGGAAAGGCAAGAAGGCCACTGGCCGACCCGGTGATACAGGACCCAGAGCCTCCTTGGAGAAGACAGTGATTTAGCTGAGAAAAAAGAACAAGAAAACGAGGCTCGCAAGTCCCCAGAAGGAGCTTTGGCGTCAGATGGGATGGACTCAATGCACCGAAGAAAGAGGAATGAGGACTTCTGGAAACATCACTGGACTAGAAGCTTGGGAGAATTCGGGGTGGTGTCATTCTCCTTTTTGTGCGCCCCTGCTGGGCCTGGCTTGCAGTTGGTGCCCTGTGCGGGGCTGTTGGATTGGATGCAATAGGACACTGGGCGTGGGTCTGAGAGAGAGTTCAGGTAAGGTGCGGCCCATCCTTGTACTGACGAGCCCCTAGCCTTAGGCAAGCTTGTTTGGATCTCTGAGCCTCAGCGGTCTTATCCCCAAACAACAACGTCCACTGCCCAGAGCGGTGATGAGGATGGCAGGTCAAGCCTCTCATCTATCGGCCTGGCACTCAGAAAACTCAACGGAAGGTGGCCACCATCGTCTTCATTTTCCTCATGGTCATCCTCTTCCAGTTCTCACTCAAGTCTGGCATTTCCAGGCAGCGCCGGGTATTTCCATTCCCCAAAGCAGCCAGGCAGTGTCTTCCGTCTATCCTTTAGGTAATAACTGCAGTAAGCATCAAGTACCCTCTCTCTCCCCTGCTGTGTTCTAGAAGGAACTTCCTCTCCTCTCAGATTGTGAGTGTCTGAAATTTCCATCCCTTCTCCTGCCCTTGTGTTGCCTTCTCTCTGCCGCACAGTGGGCCCTGCCTGGGAGCCCTGCCCTTTTGGCCTGCACCCACGAGGGGGCAGGACCAGCAGTGAAGGGGAAGGGAAGAGGGGGAAAGTGCTAGAAAGGGTAATCCCTAACACCAGCCCGTAACATCCCTCACCTCAGCTTCTCCCCTCACCCCTTCACTCCCACACACCCATCCACTCCTGTGAGGAAAGGCCCAGAAAACGATCAAGTCTGGGTTTGCTGCTTTTGTGAGGAAAGTTCCCCTAAGCAGCACCGGATGCAGCCCCAGGCCTTCATGTCTTCAGAACCTCACTATGATTCCTCAGGGAGCTTTTCTCCTTCCTTAGGAGGTCTAAGCAGAAAAGAGAAGTCAGTGGGGTTGAGGAGGAAGGCTTCTTATGGCTTGTCTGTTTCATGTCTTTGGTAGAGGTACAAACCCTTACAAAACCAGTACAGTCCATCTCCCCAGGGAGGAGAGAATAAAGTGCGAGGCTGGCTTCCATTTCTCCTCATCAGACTGGGGTGAGGCAATGTCAAGGATACTTGTCTGAGGCAACAGGTAGGGGCAGTGCAAGGAGGAGCAGGCGGTTCGTTGCTTGTGACCCAGAGGAGAAAGGAGAGCAGAAGACAGGGGCTGAGCAGGGCATTCGCTTCCACAGAATTCTCCTCATCCCTCCTCACTAGCCGCTGTCTTGGCTGCCATTGGAGTTCCCACCAGAAGTGCTGAGATTTACCACTCACGGCTTCTGAGCTAACAGAGTCCCCATTCTCACTATCCAGTTAGATGCATCATGAGCGGGGAGGGAGGAGACCGGTCCATCTCACTGACTGGGTCAAGGTTGGGAGGCCATGGGGGTAAATAATGTGTTCCTGTTGCCTGGGTTAAACTCAAGAACGTATTTGCCAGGGAGATATTGGGAGTCATGGTAACTGGGATCCACTACTGGGATCCCAAGATTCTGGAAACCCAAGCATGACTGAAACAGCATGTACTCTGGAAAATAAAGAAAACCCAGAAATCCACGAGCTGTCATGTTTTCTGTTCTACTAATGACATGGAGAAGAGGACCAATCCACAGAATTTTGGGAAAACAAAGATTGGAGGGAGGAATACTGTTTATAACAGAACGTGGCATGGCTGCAATCATTAATGTCTAGGGATGTGTCCAAAGTAATTATCAGAAATGCACAAAGGCAGATATAATAGAAGATCAAGAGAGCAAGCATTATTTGTAAGAGAGGAAACCTGGAAGCAACCTAAAAGTTTATCAACGGGGGCATGATCAAGTCAGTCTCGAAATATCCAAACAGCAAGGTACTGTTGGGTCAGTCCTGTAGAAAAACGTTTGTTAGCATGGAGAAATGCCCAGAAGGTGTCGATAAAGTATACAAAGCTATATAATTAGTATGATCCCAATCGTGTAAATATATACAAAGAAAGAAAAGATTGGAAAGAGAAAAAATGTTAACAGTGATTATCTCTAGGGCATGGAGTTGTATTAATTCTTTTTCACCTTTCTAATTCTTTTGCATTTTAAATGTTTCCTGTGATTGGCACATTTATTTTTTCCAATTATGAATGCATTTTAATTTTTAATTAAATAACTAAGTTGAAAATAACGATTTTTAAAAAGAGAAAGAAAAATCCCCTCATTGATGACCAAACAGGGCTTGATTGCTTTCTTCCCTCAACCACTAACCTGCCCCCAAAATAGGGGCAAATCATTTAACCCCCCTCTATAAAAATAAACAGCATTGTCTGAATGGGACTTTTTTGTATCTTAATTATTTTTAAGATCTGTGTTTGAATTCTGCTGCCACGAGAAAAACCCAAGATTTTCTCCACGGAGGGAAGGTTAGCACCAGGTCATTTCTAAACCTCCTTCATCCCATCAATTCCTTGATGGAAAACCCCAGTGCGAGCCACTGTGCTGATCAACGTGGCATATCTGTCCTCTGTGCATTGCCCCAGAGAAAATGGAAGAAAAGAAGACCCTCAACATCGGAGCAGTGGAGAGGTCCCAGGAAATGTCTACACGGGGTCTCTTGAGTTGCTCAAACTTTTATCTGTAAAGGTCCAGTGTCCAGATTTCACCTTTGTGAGGCTCAGAAACTCTCCGAAAGGATCCATCTCCACAGAGGGCAGGTGAAGATGGAGACAGGCAGGGGTGGGGCAGGGGAGCGGAGGGAATGGGGCTTACAAGGTTGTGGCCATTTTCAGATGACCTCTAATAATCCCTTCTCCCACCCTGACCTTCCTTCCTTCCCCACGCCCCCACCACACTCCCCTCGAGCATCAGGACAGCCTGAGTCAGAAAGCAGCATGCTCTCCAGGAAGCAAACAATTCCAGAACCCTGAGGGATCACAGCCATGAAGAGCAATAGGAGACACCATTCATGTTTCTTTTTTCAACCTAAGAGGAACAAAAGAAGAAAATTTTGTTTAAATCCCATTCCTCCTCTCTCTGCCCTGGACTTGCTTAGCCTTCCTTCCCCACCTCCCCCAGTGTAATGCTAGTAAAGTATAGAACCCTGGTTAAATGTGTGTGAGTTTCAAATAAACAAGGAGTAATTTTTCATATTAGCATACCCCAAATACTGCATGGGACATACTTACACTAAGAAATTATTCATTGTTCATGTGAAATTTAAGTTTAACTGGGTATCGTGTATTTTTATTTGCTACATCTGGAAAACTTACCCCCGAGGTCATACCTATTTTGAGAAGTCACAGGAATAGAAGATTTAAGGAAGCCAACCATTTGCCTGAGACACAAAAGGAGAAGAAAAAATATCCCTTTACTGGTCAGGAACCCCTATGACTTGGGATTTTAAACTTTTGATTTCAGGAAGAGGGAGAAGTAAGTTCTAGTAAGGACCCTTCCTGATCATGTTGAAATTAGCATTAATATTATTTTTAATTTAAGGAAAAAGATCTAGAATCATTGTATGCAATAACCTTAAAGTGATGTTGTAGTTCAGCTGACACATTTTGGGCTGCTTTGAATTAATTCTTCTTTTTTTTGGAGCAGAAGTCCTTAGGGCTGCTTCTCAGTTTAGAGTTTAGAAAACGCCAACTCCTGGGGCTCAGTCGGTTAAGCTTCCACTTCTTGGTTTCAGCTCAGGTCATGAACCGGGGATCCTGGGATCAGGCCCCACCTCCGGCTCAGTGCTCAGCAGGGAGTCTGCTTCTCTGTATCTCTCTCCCTTGCTCTCTCTTTCTGTCCCCCCCAACCCCCCACCCCCTGCTCTCTGTCTCTCAAATAAATAAATCTTAAAAAAGAAAAGAAAACACCAATTTTTGCTCACCTGTGCTCTGGAGCTCTAATTACTGGGCGTATGTCTTCTGCCTCAGACCAACAATAGCTGCCTCTGTCCACTGATGGGTTCTCTTGGAAAACAGATAAACTTGTTTTGAAGAAATACTTTTGTTGATTTTAATAATGACACTTTATCCCCTCACATATTTAAGTTATAAGAAATATTTCAGTTACTTGGCACCAAAAACTCGGAGTTTTTGGTAAGACTTTGTTTTGTTAAAGGGACTGAACAACATCACCTGGGCCTCCTGCTTCTGGGTAAGACTGCGTTGAAGTCACGCCAGCAGAAGTAGCTTTTCTTTAAACCTTGCTTAAATCGAAAAATCCAATTGTACTCCAGGTTACTGAGGCCACAGTAAAGTTTTTTTAGGGCAGTAGCGTAGGTGAATGGGTTCAGGTCCAGGCTTCACCTAGAACCAGCTGTGTGGCCTTGGGCAGTTCAGTTACCCACTCTGTGCTTTGGTCTCCTCAGCAATAAAATAAGGGTCTGGGGAAGATGAAACGAGTTAATGTATGTAAAGTTCTTAGAACCGTGCCTGGCACAAAAACGAACTCCACAAGGATTAGTGACGATTAATATTATTATTTTACACTACTGAGGGGGATGTAAATAAAAAATAATTTCCAGAAAACGACATGGCAGTACTATCAAGAACTTTAAAGTTGTTCTTCCATTTGACACGATGATTCCAATTTCTAGAATCCCACCTAGGAAAATAATTGGAGATGTAGGCATACAAGTAGGTACAAAGAAATGCATCGCGGTGTGATTTATCATAGCCAGATACCAGTAGCTGCTGAACATCAGGTCCAACACCAGGGAATTTGTTAAATAAACAGAAGAATATCAATCTGATAGACTATATGCACAGTCAGTAAATATCATGTTTTTAAAGATTACTTATTAAATGTCGCGGGAAATGATTATGATGAACTAGAAAAGGAAAAGCATAATAAAACATAGTTTTCTTTATTACATAACCTACAATGACAGACCCTAGTTATAACTAAAGGGCAAGGGCTATTGGCCATGATCCTTTCGGACAGAGTTAGACTAATGGTCAGGAGGAGAGCCCTTGAAAATGACATGTGTATGTTCAGTCTAATGGAGTAGACAGGAGAAGCACAGAGGACTACAAGCAAGGATCATACCAACACGCTCCTGAGTCCAAGAGATGGAACACATAAAAGGGAGAGGGATGGCATGTTGTCCGCAAAGCGACGGAGACTCTGGCCCAGCTCCTGGGAAAACATGGCGGGATCCATTAGTGATGTCTGCCATGGACTCAGGAGGATGTAGAGACAGCATGTGCCATACACACGTGTCATCTCTGACATGAGTGATGAGTGTGGTCAAGGAATCAAAGAATTTGTTCAAGAAAAATTTCAAGGAAGAATCTCAGTGAAATTGGCCTAGAGCCTTTAACTTGCAAATATATGACATGTCATACCCAAACAGGGACAGCCGGAAGTAGAGAATTGATTGGATAAGGAAGAAAAGCTGGGGAGCCAAGTAGGTGGGCCTGGAGATAGAAAGTGGAGATCACATAATTCACTCCATTTGTTGGGAAGCTGTTAAAGACCAGGGTCCAGGGGGGCATCTTGGTCAGCACCAAGGAGAATGCTGGTACCAGGAGTCAAAACAAGGCTTGTTGAGCACTTACGAAGCTTTGGAAGCATTTAATCATGGCAACTCCCTTATATGGTCCCTATTTTACCAACGAGGAAACTAAAGCTCAAAGATTTTAGGGTCCCACAGTTAGAAATCAGAGCTCTCTCCAATCCCAGGTTTGTCAGATGCTAAGGATTGGAGGTGTATGGAAGCCCCCAGCCCACTACCCTCTGACAGTGAGCCGAAACCTGCTACCCCATGGATCATGGGAGGATTTTGCCATAAGGTTAAAACCCAAGGAAGAAACCAGAGATCCAAAGATTCCCAACTTAACTATTTCCTGAATTTGCTCTCACGCTGTGTTCCTTACCTTATCAGGGTTATCTGATTTGGCTGGATCAACAAATAATCAGTAATTTTCAAATGGCCAAACACTGAGCTAAATAGTTAACTCCCTGAACCTTTAAAACCTTCCTAGGTGGTAGGTGCTCTCATTTGGTCCATTTTGCAGATGAGGAAAATGCAGCTTACAACAGTCTTTTGTCAAATGCCTAGGGGTGCAGTGATGGGAAGGAACATCCTGTAAGGGTTTTGTCCTTCAGGGCAGGGAGTGAGGTGTGTACTGAGCATGTCAGAGAGCGAGAGCCCTACATGCCCACAGGTGCTAACAAAGCCCAGCATAGACCTGAGACCTGGCCCAGCTCCGAGCTTTTCTCACCGTGGACCCAGCAGCGGGTTCAACAAAGGCCAAATCCAATTCAGTAAACACAGACTTCTGGTGAGCAAGTGCTCTCACGTTTGCTCCGTGTCAGCCGGAGGTTGCTGATGCCTCAAGTACTGAAGAGTCCTGCAGAGAGGCCAAGTGCAGAAAGCCGGGCCGGCGATTTTCTACATTTACGAGAAGAATGACCGTGTGGGGCACTCAGCCAAGGTCAACCTGGAACTGGAAGGCTGAGCCCAGGCTCGGAGGAGCCTGAGCCAAGGTGGAAAGCTCCAGGCGCTGGGAGCGCAGGGACAGGGCGGGCTGGAGTAAAAGGCCAAGTGTGGGAATGTTTATTGAAAAGAATGTGCCGGGGAGAACCCAGCCCTCACACCTCTGGGATTTGGGAGCCGGCCGTTCTCAAAACGACAGCCCTGCCAGATGAGTTCAGCCATTTCCACTTCGTGAAGTTCTTGGTACACACATGAATGGCAAACCCAGCCGTGAATGTGATTTCTGAAAGGAGATTATTGAAAGGGTGGTTCTGCTTTTTTTTCCAATTTCTCCTCTGGTGGTCGGGAGAGGGGCAGTGGGGAGAAAAGCTCCTGGACATTTGCAGACATCCCCATCGCATTCCAGAAACCACTGTGCCCTAACAGCGGGACGAGGGGGCGCCCTATCTTCAAAGATTTCTCGAGAGGAGGGGGGTGCTGCAGGCTGGACCAAAATGAACCCAAGAGTCTGGATCTGGTTGCCAGAAAAGAGTGGAAGAATGGAGGGAGAGTGAAAGGGACAAGTCACACATCTGTGTCCTCATACACTGACCCTGAAATAACATGACCCCAGATTGCCCTCTGGCTGCTGGAACTTCAAGGCGTACACGAGGCGGCTCGAGGAAGAGACACACTGATTACATATCTAATTGGCTGTCACTGTCCTCATGACATCACATATGTCACTGTGGTTTTCCGGATTACTCTCGACTCTGAACACACGAATGTATTTTCCCTGATGAGCCTGTTTGAATTTTTCCTTGGCACCGGTTTGATTTTCTTCCTTCCTGTCGGCATCACTTCTTAGATCTTCGCCCATGTTTTTGGTGTCTCCCAAACTCCCAAATGTACGGGAGCTTTTTCTAGACTGCTGACTCTTCTGGCCTTTCTCTTGCCTTATCGCTCAAAATGATATCAAACCTCACCAAACTGTCTGGCCTCGCTGCTTCTGGATAGATGGAGCCCAGCGTTTCCCCCTTGATGTTTTGCGCTGTGTTCAGCGCTGGGGTAAAGTGAAGTCATCACAACTGCTCTTTTAAGCTTAAGGAATTTGATAAATGAAGTTGTGTGGGGTCCTGGCAGGCAGCATGCTGGAGCCAAGTACAGTGACCATCTGTGGACCAGTCTCCTTACCCCTTTATTATAGGCCCATATTCAAGTTCAAATTGCTTTGTTAAACTTTTTGTGTGTCTCTCTCTCTTTTTATATTTCAGCTTTATACAATTATTCCCAAATCTTCCAAACTGACAGTGAGGGAGAGGCATTTGAAAGGACTGCTCAGCTTAAGACTTTTGAAGATTTGCACCATTAACTGCATTTTTCTAATTTCCTGGCATCTACTCTGTTCTCCTGGACTGTTCAAAAACAATTATAAGTGGATGAATAAATATAATAACTCACTCCATCATACCTTTGGACCATCCTTTGGACTTCCTGTCTCAGACACTTTAAATTTTAAAATTCCTTAGCATTGGGGCTCCTGGGTGGCTCAGCCAGTTAAGCGTGGGCTCTTGATTCCGGCTCAGGTCATGATCTCTGGGTCGTGAGATAGAGCCCCACATCGGGCTCCATGCTGGGCATGGAACTTGCTTAGGATTCTCTCTCTCCCTCTCCCTCTGCCCCTCGCCCTCCCCCATGCTCTCTCTCTCTCTCAAATAAATAAATAAATCTTTAAAAAATGAAATAAATAAAACTCATTTCGCATCTATCAACATTTCCAGAACAAGGACACCTAGTGTATGCTCTCCAGGATCTCATGATCTCATTAAGGACAAGGAACAGGTACAGATCTATATATTGTTCTGAACATAGAAGATAATGTCTGAAGGAAAAAAGAAAGTTAGTACATTAATTAATTATCCTTATGTTTATAATTACAGAATTTATTTTGCCCACTTTATCAGCCTGGGAAACAAAGTCATTCTTTTATAATTTTTTCAAATCAAATGTCCTATCTTCCCATTTAGAGAGCAACTTTTTTTTTTTTCCTCCCTGAGATCCTTTCCCTTCTTGTAAGAAATGCAAGATCTGCGGGCCAGTTCTGATCCTAAGTGCTCCAGTAAAATTTGGCTGAATCAGTAGAGGAGATTTTGGGCTCTGGCCCTGCTGAAGGCATCCTACGTACGGCCTCCTGGCCTCACTGGCCACCGGTGGGGTTTGCTGCGGGAGTACCGAGTGCCGAGGCTGCGGATTGTCGCTTTTAGTACAACCAGAGCTGGAGTGAGCTCCTTTCATGGGGCACCTCTGCCCTTACCCCCAGAAGCTTTGGGGGCTCATGTGCTGCTTTTATAAGCCCAAAGCTTTTTCCCTCTGCCAGGGAAAGCCAGAACTGCTCCTTGTTTTGACTAGAATTCCACTGAATCAACAGGTTAATTTGGGGACAATCGGCATCTTCTCAATATTGAAGAACACGGGGCTCTCAGTTTATTCGGGGTTTCTAGCACGGCCTTTAGTAAAATGTCCTCCTTTTCTTCATGTAGGTCTTACCCATTTATTGCTAGGTTTGGTCCTACGTACTTGACAGTTTTTGTTGCTTTTATGAATAGGGTCTTTCTTCCCTTTAAATGTTCTAATCGAGCATCACTATTCACCAGATCTCTCATAACTGACTACCTTGCCGGACTATTTTGTTAGTTCTAATGGTTATTTCACTTGAGCTTCTTGGATTTTCTACATAGACAGTGCTCTCTTTGTTTCCAATCTTTATACTTTTTTTTTCCTTACTGCAGTGGCCACGGCCTTCCCCACCATGAGACCCACCAGCATCACTGTCTTGTGTCTGCATTTAGGGGTCTGCTTTATGTTCCACCAGGAAGCACAGTGTTTGTTGTAGTTTTAGGGGAGATAACCCTTTAGGTAGAATTAAAAAAAGAGGAGGGTTTTTCTATCCCACGTTGGCCAATATTTCTCACCTGGAAAGGTGTCGAATCGCATCAAATACAAAAATCTCTTGAAGCGAAGCACAGGATTTCCCTAAGAATTACTGATAATTCAGAGTAAGTTTATCTTATGACAACTTTTATGCTTTTGCAATCTTTCCAAAGTGATCAGTATCATAGCCAAATAGCTATAAACGAATACCCTTCTCAGGAAAAGTGGGCCTTTAGAAAAAATCATGGTGGGATCCCATTTTTAGAGCTGTTGACAGAGTTTGATGTATAATGTAAATCATTGTTCTAAATGAAGTCCGTGATTTAGAAATAATTCAAATCGTGAGTAGGAAAACCCAAGTTATAGGTGTCATTTCATGCACCGGTAGAGAAGAAAACCTCAAATCCTACCTTTATAAATCTAATCCATTTCCTGACTCTGCGTCTTCACATACCTCCTCTTTTCATGATATATCTTGTCCCCCTCAAACTCCTAAGTCCCAGGCCCAGTCTCAAAAAAGGAACATCTAGAAAGAAAAATTGTAGTTCTCCACACCTAGGAATCATACTTTACTTAAAACAAACACCTGGTAAAAATCCAGACCCAATGGGGCAGGAACACTCAGCAGCTTTGCCTTTCATGTGGAGGAGAGGAAAACAGGCTGTTCTAGAATGGGGACCAATATCAGCCCATGTCTGGAAATGTCCAAACAATTAGCATGAAATACTAAACTCGTGTGAAATCAGTGTCCTAACGGTGTAGCTCCTGAATGCTCCCTGTACCATGCCGCACACCAGGATCGAGAAAACCGTCCCGAGTGTCGCACAAGAGAACTCTCTTCACGGCTGACCTTGTGTCTTCCCAAAGTCCTTGCTTCTGCCACTTTCAGCATCCCTGTCTCTGTGGATTTATGATGTGTTGCCAATATTATTACTTTCCCTGCTTCCATCCCAAATATTTTCAGCATTGTAAGTAACACATTTCCACACAAGGATGCAGAAAAGTCCAGAAGCAGAATTTCTCAGCTAGAGGAGCTGTAGGTAAAGGAGCTCCCCACCCCACCTTCGAAGCTGGTACCCAGGAGGCTCTGTACACTAGTCAGAAAGATGGAAGGGGAGAGAACGAGGATATCCCAAGGGACGGAAAGGATGCTAAAGGGAGATTGGCCCCATTTCCCCCCATGGGGAGTGCCAGGCCAGCTCTGGGAGCAGTGGGCTCCTCCAAATTTGTAGGGGCACCCTTGGTTCCCTTAGCAAGGACTGAATGCCTCTTCCTCGGGGCCTGTGGGATACTTGGTACCTGGAAAGTTTTATTCCTAGACGCTGTCACCATAAGAACCTGTATATTGGGGAATCAGCCAGCGCTTCTAGTCCCCTACCGCTTCTGTGAGGAGTAAACTTGATGGTGATGTGGTTTCATGACGTGGCTTTTCATGACAAGTTTCTCCTGTCTCTTCTGGAATAGAACTGCTATTGTCATTGCTATTGTCTCTCTAATTATATAAATATGGGGCCCCCTTTGTACCCTCTCCGTATTAAATACATACTTGCTGACTGATTATTTCTCCCTTGCTGATAACACAAAGCAAAGGTAGGTCAAATAATGACTGCTGAGGTCATACTTTCTCTCACCTGTTAGATAATTTCCACCGGAAACCATTCTGATCCCTGCAGCAGGTTCCGGTTCTTGTAGTGGATCCTATGCCACTCCACCCAGACCACCATCCATTCCCTTCAGGACCAAGACTCTCCACCTCCCAGGTGCCAGGGTTTTTGGCTACCCGCTGAGTCTTTTCAGCACTTCCCCTCAGCTAAAGGGAGCTGCCTCACCTACGGTTCAATGCCTCTTTGAGGCCAACCCGCATACAATGCCTAGTCCATGGGTGGGTGTAAAGTTTGGCTCCCTCACATCCAAATCAGAGGGGCCACCCCAGCTTCGGGATTTACATGGGATCCCCTGAGGTCTCTGGTGCAAGATACATTGTAATGCAACTTCTTCCTTTGCCCCATGCTGACTCTGCTACTCTCCCACGGGTGCTGGTCCTACACTTCTCGGTATTCACCTGCCTCTAAATCTCCATCTCAGAATCTATGTCCTACAGAACTAAACATAAGCCCCTTCTTCCCCTGTTGGTTAGTTTCTAATTACTTCTTCATATAAACGTATCTGTATCTATATACCTATGTGTACATGTTAGGTTATGTCTGTATTATAGGGGCATATAGATCCTTCTCACATTTAGCCCATATCCAGTTCAATCAGGGCTTATTTCCAAGGACAAAACTCTGATCTGAGATGGCCTGGGTTCTACTGGCTCACAGAATAGGAAAGTTCTAGAAGTAGTCTGGCTCCAGGAACAGTTTGATCAGGGGTTGAAATGACATCACCACGACCCCTATTTGATTTCTCTTATTCGAGGAGAATAAGGGCTTAGCCCTGTCACTGCCACATCAGCCTCATGTTGAAAGAGGCTGTATCTGTTAGCTGTTATCACAATGTGCTCCTGACCCAGCAACCACAAAATATCAGAGGGTATTTCTTTCTCAGCTATCTGCTGGCCAGCTGATGCCAACAGGGCTTATTCACCCCCCTCTGGGGGTCAATCGAGTTAGATTCTGGGTGGCTCTGGTTCACATGGGGGTCCTCCATGCAAGCTGGGGATTCATCCTGAGGTTAGGCTGAGGGGGCAGCAACTACCCTGGGGAAGTCTTCTCATGACTTGTGTTACATCTGCTAACATCTCATTGGCCAAAGCAAGTCACATGCCCAAGCCCAAACTTAAGGGCTGTGCACCCCCGGGGCAAGTCATGTGGCCAAGCCTGCGGTCAACACAGTGAAGAAGCATGCTCCTCTCAGTGAAGTGGGTGCGGGGAGGAGAGTAAGTGACTATAATCAAACCTAAAACAGAGGTCTTCCCCCATTGCAGTCCCAACATAGATGCAATCTCTTCAGTATTTACTTCTTCCCAACTTCAAGTCCAAGGAGAAGAGTGCCTGCCTCAAATCCCAGCAGAAGTCACATTGTTCCTCACTGGCCTTGGTGCATCCTCACCCATCCCTGCACCAACCAGTTCCTGTGACAAACAGGATCACCTGCGCTGGCTAGAGCTAGGAGGCGGGTCACTTTGCTCAAGTTGCATGGGTTAAATTCTATGCACAGAGACCAAGACACAGCTTTAAGAATGAGAGTCAGGGGCGCCTGGGTAGCTCAGTCGGTTAAGTGTCTGCGCTCAGCTCAGGTCATGATCCAAGGGTCCTGGGATCAAGCCCTGACTCTCCCTCTGCCCCTCCCTCTGCTCATGCTGGTGCTCTCGCCCTCTCTCTCTGGCTCTCTTGTAAATAAATAAAATCTTAAAAAAAAAAAAAAAGAATGAGAGTCAAAGGATACTGGGCTGCAGAAAACCTCATATGTCCACTCTAGGGATCTCATTCCCTCTAGCCCCCAACTCTCCTACTCTTGCTCTTAGTGCTGGGGCTGTTTCTCATGGGCTTGTATCCATTTCCTGTCCTACTCCTCAGGTTCTGCACTCAAGAGTCTTGCTTTGGCCTCTGGAGTCCTGTGCATCGTCTCCCTCAAGCTTATCTCTCAGTGTGCCCGCTACAAATGCTCTCAGACTTGCCCCTTCCCTAGAGGATCAGTCTCAAGACACCTATTTCTCTATGCGTGCCCATCCTGGCTGCTGGCTCGGACATCAGAGACCTCACTGGCGTCTTTCTTCTCTTCCCTGGGTCATGCTGACACCCCCACCCTCCTGCCCTTAGCCAGGGGCTGCAACGTCCCAGGCCGCATACCAGCGACCCGTGGCTGGACCAAATCGCTGGCCTGGGGCCTCTCTCAGGTCTATTCTGCAGGAGAGAGATTTATTTCCCTGAAGTTTCAGGGCAGGAAAAGACTCGCTTCCTGGAGGCATGCCAAGAAGGAGGCAATCCACCCAGGAAACAAACAAGACCCTTTTCTCTATAGTCTTTCCTGTTTCCCCATGTCAGACCCTCCCTGCTCCCCCTGAGTGAAAGGAAAGCTGTCAGGATCAAAGCCCTGTATTTGTGATGAATGGCTGCTGGCTGGACCTGCCTAGGAAGGACTGTCAGCATGTTAACTCCTTCTTACCCAGGATGTGCTGGCTGCATTCATAAGGCTTCTGGAGGCACGTTTCAATAAATGAAACATCTTTTCATGAGCAGAGAGAGCCGTGCCAACTGGAGAATTTGAAAGGATGACTAGGGACTCAAAAGACAACAAAATCTGCCTTGCAGTATTTCTTAATCATTGTGACTGCTTCATAATAGATGACCTAACCTATTTGCCCCAGGAGAATGAGAAAACTAAAAACATGAGCCCTGGAGGGAGACTGGTTGTATTACTCTCTTTTCCACCTCGCTCTAGCTAAGAGACCCCAAATAAGCTACTTAGCCTTTCTGCACCTCAGTATCCTCATCTGTAAAATGGAGAGAAGATTTATAGGGACCTCATGGTGTTGCTGGAGGGAATAAATAAGAGAATGCATATGGTGCATTTCACCTAGTGACTGGTATATAATGCAAGGATCATTAACTTTCATGGTGGTCATCATGATTATTATTGTTATTACTCCAAAGGAGGGCAGAAGGCAGCACCCAGGCTTGCTGAAAGCCAAGTCTCTTAAAATTACAAGGCGTGCTCTGCACAATTAAAATTCACACAGACGCAGAGTCTCTGGGCCTTCAGGTTCTGTTAAATAAGCATGCACAGAATTTTTGCCACACCTCCCAAGACGACAAAATGTGATCATTTACAAAGAAAAATGAGTTAGAGCCTAAGATTACTGAGCAATTGTACATGCAGGCAAAACTGGGAGCAAGATTTACATCATGGGCCCGCCTCAGACCTTTCATTCCCTAAACAGCTTCTAAGGACCCTGACTTCATGATACAACAGTGAACAATAGCGGTTTACAAACTAATGAGAGGAACAAAGGGATGCATTGCTAGCTATCCATCTGTGGTCAGTGCTCAAAACAAAATAAAACAAAACAAAAACCACTGGAAGGATTTTGCAACTCTGCACTTCTTAACTCCACACTTCCTTATGGAAGTCTATATTGAGAAACTCATCTTAGGTGCCTTCTAACTCATGGCAAAGTTAAGACACTGAGAAAACATCCAGTGCTTGTGAGCTTCTAGATTGTTCCACTGAATTATAAACAAGAACATGCTAGGACTTTGGTATTTGACCCTGACAATTTCTAAGACACATTTCCTGTCAAATAAATTTTATGAATTTGCTTAAATGGGGTTACAGCCCTGAGACTTTCTGATACCCACCACTGTCGCCCAACCTGGATCTGGAACCGTTGTAAGCCATAACACCTCAGATGAGGACGATCACAACGCCTGAGGAAACCACAGTGAAAAAAATGGTGCTTGTGGTTTACTTTCGTAGAGCCATAGTAAGGAGAAACAAGATGGTTTTGAGAAATAAACTTAAATTTATAGAGTCAAGAGAAATCTTAGTTGTAATTCTAGTCTAGACTGCCTCTCTTGACAACCATCACACCCAACACAGAGTAATTTGTGGAGACCTGGGGTCAGTAAGACAGCAAACACTGAGGGGTGGCTTATCTGCGCATGATGTAGGAAACCCACTTCCTCTCCACTTGCTGAATAAACCAAGTAGATAGAAAACTAATGAAGGGCAAAATACTGAGATAAGACTCTTATCTAAAAATCCAGTAGACGTAGCAATAGTCGTGCTTCCAGATTCTGTATTTATCCCTATCATATTTATATGAGAGGAAGAACTTCTGTCATTACTGGACTTAAAAGGCTGTTAACTGAAATAACATTCTTTGTTGACCATGAAGAAACCACAGGGGCAACTATACTTTAAAGCCTTCCAATCCTCTTTTGTGCAAATGGGTTTTAACGGGTTGGAGAATAAAAGGGGTTGATCTAGTTAAAGAATTCTGGTAGAAGATCAGATTCGAAAAATTTTTGACACCTTAGGTTTGGGCAAAATAATTGTTGATGAAGAGGGAAGAAGCGGAGAGGGAAAAGTGAATGACACGGTAACAGGTTACCAAGGGAAGGCTTTTCTTACTAAAATGGAGGAAGAGGGGCAGGAGGAGGAGGAAATGGAGAACAAGAAGGAAAAAGGAAGGGGGAGGGGCAGAGGAGATATTGAGGAAGGAGAAAACAGAGGGCTTCGAATAGACTAGGAATAAAGTCACAAGGCACCTTGTTTTAATCCGTTTTTTTCATATTGCTGGTTTAAAAGAGGAAGGAGGTGATGAAAGGCATCGTGAAGTCTTCCTCGTTAAAGAAGTCTCTTACAAATAAGAGACCTGTGATTTAGAGACAGACAGATGAGCACTGACTTACAACACAAGGAAAACTGAACCATCCTTGATTTAATGCTGCCTGACAGCCAATCAGCGCCACAGGGACAAGAGAGGAGGGACCTGGGAAGAGCCAAAGCTCCTCACCGACTTGTGGGGCATGGAAGTGAGAGAAAACTGTGCTCAGAACTGCCCTTAACGTTTGCAGAGCCCAAAGCAAGAGTAGAAATAGAGGCACTTAGACATTATGTATAAATATTTTAAACTTTTAAGTCAAGCTCACAGACTCCCAAATAATTTTTTTTCTATTTAACAAATGTATTTCTATTTGACAAATGTTTTTTCATAACAACAACATTAAACAGGAGGTGTAAATATATGGTTCTTACATGACTGAAAATCAGCAAAATAGCAAAAGACTAAATTTCTTTTTTATTGCTCACATGTGGGTATTCTATTGATGGCCAGTGATGTCCAGATGAGTAATAAAATAAAAACATACATAATTCATAACTTATTTTGTATTCATGCCATAAAATAAATAGTCCTTACCTCCGTTTAAGTAAAACTTATTTTCAACTGACAATAATGATATGAAGGATTAAAATACAAATAAAATTATATTCAATGTATACAAAGTTTGCATACAGCTTATTAAAATGTAAACTAGGCTAAATGTAAAAAATAAAATAATTGAAATTATTCTTCATTTATGAATTCAGAAGTTATTTTCCACCTAAAATATTAAAATTATCTCTTAAAATTAAAAAATACAAGTTATAATTAATAAATATAAAAGTTTAAAATTATACTTATTTAAATAAAGCCAAATTTTTATTTAACTTTTTGAAAATCTTAATGAAATTTTATTCAACTTTTTTCTAAAAAATAAAACTATTTCCAGTTGTAGTTAATCCATTGTGCATTAACTGTCATCGTAAAGAATTGATACTTTGTTTCGTGCATTTCAAGCCTAGATGTGTGTGTGTACACAAATTCAACAATAATGGTTGTTTAATGTCACAAAATAGTCCTCAGCCACCATGTGCAACTCTTGTGAATACAAAATAATTCATGAGTCCCTCTGGAACCACTTTTTAGAACACAAAATAAAGCAATTAAATTCACCCGTGCGACTACAACAATGATTTTTTTTTAAATGCAATATCTATTGCATTCATGAAGAGAAAGAATTTGACAAGTTTGTAAAAAAAAATGTGTTTTTCTCTAACTGAGTGCTTCTGCCCCTCCAATTCTTCCTGCACTCAGACACAGTGTCTACCTCAATCTCAGCAGTAGAAGGAGCCACAGACCTTCTTGGCGTTTGGACTGTCACACTTCGTCCACAGCTAAGGGCAAAAAAATATGGAGAATCGGTTAACTAGGTCCTCAACATTGCAAGTCATGAGAAAGAGCTCAGTTTGGGGTAATAGGCTGTGCTATGCACGCACTCAGGGCCAGATTCCAAGAGGTCAAAGTGCATAGCTATTTGTGATATGTGGGGAACTTCCAAAGACCCAAAGCAGAACCGTTTCACCTGGGTATAAGAAAGATCCCAGTTGTGGCTCATCCTCAAGCAAAACAAAGGAATTTTAGCTTAGACTGTAAAATTGTAATTAATAATGCCAACGTACTATGCTCTGTTTATTCTTTTACAGTTCTTTAAACTTGTTCTTAATTGTCTATTTTTCCCTACATATTTCTTACAGTGAATAGTTACTATAAGAAATGATGACCACCAGCATGGGACCCTGAACCAGTCATTTTCTCTCTGTTTTCTCGTCTATAAACAGAAGCAGATGGACTATATAATTTCTGCCTTAACATGCTATAGTTCTCAAGTTCTCTTCTTGCTTAAGGAGAAGGAAGCTTTAGTATAGGGAAAGAGCAAAGGCTCCGGAGTCAATGAAACCTGGATAGCTCTGTGATTTGGGTCAAGTTACTTAATCTCTGTGGACCTCAGTTTCTTCATCTGTAACAATTACTTGTGTAGACAATTATGTCTCCATATGTCTTATGTCTTCATATGGAGACAATTATGACTGCCTTATAAGATGGTATTCAGGATGAAAGGAATTAATGCATATTAAGTTCCCACTAGAGTACTTTACGCACAGAAATGTACATTATGTAAGGTAAAACTCACATTTGGAAGAGAAAGCAAAAGGGAACGTGTATGCATACATGTGCATGCGTATGTGTGTGCCTGCATGTGCACATTTACTGAAAAACTTTAGGATGTATAGCATGGGATCTGGGGTGGGGATGATGCGGAGTGGGTTGGAACTCATGGAACCAGAAAAGAAATTGCTGATTTCTGAATTGCATTTGATAATTGGAGAAAATCAATTTCTCTAGATTTGAAAAACTGAGGGGGGAAGCCTCTATGTTTGAGAGTGAACTTTTTATTGTAGTGTAACATACACAGAGAAAAGTTAACGATTCATAAGGATCCAGCTCAAAGAATTTTTAGAGTGTGCCCACTCATGCATCCAGCATATAATCAAGAAATAGAACGTTACCCACACAACCTCCCTTGTGACCCCTCCCACCCACTCACGAATCACTGCCACACCCCCTGGCCAAGGGAGACTCTCGTGTGATATCTAGCTCACGGATTTCTTGGCCTGTGTTTGAACTTTTTATATAAGTGGAATGTGTAATATGAACTCGTTGGTGTCTGGCTTCTTTCTCTGACTATTGTGTTTGTGAGGTCCATCCGTGTTGCTGTGTGCAGCTGTAGCGTGTTGGTCCTCAGTGCTGTCTAGAATTTCAGGGGGTCACTATGCCTCAATGTATTTACTCGTTGCACTTTTGCTGCTGGGAACGTTCTAGTATATGTCTTTGGTGAATGTTTCCGCCAGGGCTGTACCTAAGAGGGCAATAGCTGGGTCATAGAGGATGCACATTTTCAGCTACTGTAGATGCTACCAAACAGGTTCCCGAAGAGGCTGTACAAATTTACACTCCTGAAGAAAGGACTCTAGAGTTTGGCTTCTTGTGACTTTGGGTTTTGGCGACAAATTATAAATGACTTCTCTTCCAGGTCTCTACTGTGATTCACTATGTAATGTAATGTGATGACACGTTCGCTCCAAACTTTCCCACACCCTCTCGTGCACTGTCTGCCACTGGGTGGATTGGATGGAGCCCTCTCCAAGTTTCTTAAAATTGGAAGTCCTTTTGGGTGACTGGTGCAAGCTGATGGTCCAAAGTCACAATTACGATTAAAACATATGTACACAGAGTAGAAATGACCTTGTGCAAAGCAAATCCTTAGGAAAGATTTGTTGAATAAAGGTATTTAAAGGTCAGAGTCACACCAAATACAATCTACTTCACCACCGGAGAGTGAATTTTTGGCCCAAAATTTAAGGAGTGTTCCTGCTTTCAGCTCCTTGGATCTCCAGCCTAAGAAATGAGAAACTATACAAGCACCATTATATTTATACAAATATGGGTATTTGTATAAATACCCATCTCCCCTTCCTCTGCCAGGGCTTTGCCATGACTCTCACCCCCTTTGAGCTCAGGCATGACCCCAAATCTGCTCCCTGTTGCTACATGGGGAAAGTTGAAAAAAACTAGCCATCCCTCCCCCATCAGAGCCATTCTAGCTCCCAGAGAACGGGTGAGGCCAAAGCGCGAAGCTGACACTGTCTAATTGTCTCGGAGCAAGAAAGTCTGAATGACCCCATTTGAATCTCTCATTTTCATGTGGCAATGGGAAAAGCAGGCCGTTTGCACATGACGGATAGAGTGCAAGGCTTGCTGTAAATGTTGTTTATATTGCCTGGGGCAGATCAAATGACTTGAAGGATTAACGTATCAGAATAAAAAGACTCAGATGCATGAGGAAAGGCCAGAAAACCCCACTCCCCTCAACACTGAGTCATTTTTTGACAGATTCAACTTGGCAAAAAAAAATTATGTTGGGCTATAGTCCCTGCTCTGTTATAGGAGACTTTGTTTGGAAGCAAAATGTAAAAAAGGCAACTGTTGCATGAAACCATTAGACCCTAGATCCAATTCTCTTTTTCTCTCCACTCTTTCAGGGATTTCCAAGCCAGGGAGGCTTTGCAGACAGAGCCTGTGTCTGTACGCAGGTATGGTCTTTTCCTGGCCCATTTCTCTTTCCCTTACGTTCTCAAGGAGGTAATACCTAGGGCTTGTAGCAAATCCGGCTAATAATCACTGCACATGCACTGATGAGCCCTGTCCTGAGCCACTTACACATTCTGGCCATTTATACATCTAAAGATTACTGGGAGTATGGCGGGATGGCCTGGTTGGGTCATTTCTGGAGAGCCATCCTTCATACACCATGCCTGTCTGTCATACCCCAGCAATCAGTGTCAGGCCTGGTATTTATGTTTGCTTTCAAATCCCTGTGTCATATTGCAAGCAGCACTAAATTCCTACAGCTGCCTTTTTGGGGAGGGGGTTATAGTATTTTTCCAGCACTGTTTATTTTAAATTTCGAGTTATTATTGTTATTTCTTCCCGGTGGTTAAAAGTCCAGTTGGAAAAGTTTTCCACAAGACTGAAAATTCCTGAGAAACCTTGACAATATTCAGCATTCAGGATTACCTAGACAGACATATTTTATGAAAATTGCATTGCCTTTGAATGACTTCCTATGAATGAGCTTGAATGTTGGGATTCTGTTAGATTGGATTTCAGAACATATTTAACATATTTCCATCTGGCAACCTTGGGATGTCTCTCAATAACAGTGATTATGAAAGGATTGTTATTTGGTATAAAAACATTTGCTCAGGATGGACAAGGCTTCCTGAAAAATGTTGTACATCTTTATGGCTGACATTTTTGTTGTTTTGAATTAGGTGGGGGTTTTTTTTGCCACCAGTTGGAAATATTTCACTATAAAACTCTCCCTATCCTACCTCCAACAAAGCTGGAAATTTTCCCTCAGAATTGTAAGAACTCAAATTAAATCACATCTATGAAAATACTTTTATTAGTGGGGAGCCCGTTTCCCATATTTGTATAAATATAATGGTGCTTGTATAGTTTCTCATTTCTTAGGCTGGAGATCCAAGGAGCTGAAAGCAGGAATACTCCTTAAAATTTAATTTTTTAATGATGGACTTCATGTTTAAAGGAAATTAGGATTTTTTTTTCTTTTCAAGGCTTCAAAAGATTTCTTAAGTAATTTGTGAGAGTTACAGCACTAAGAAATATCCAGGAGAGTGGAGCAAAATGGCGGAGGAGTAGGAGACCTGGATTTCCTCTCCTCTCAGGAATTCAGCTGGATAGGGATCAAACCATTCTGAACACCTACAAACTCAACAGGAGATCGAAGAAAAGAAGAGCAACAACTGTCTCATCAGAAAAGCGACCACTTTCTGGAAGGTAGGACGTGCGGAGAAGTGAATCCGAGGCGATATTCGGGAGGATAGACGGCGGGGGAGGGGCCTCCGTCGGCCGCTTCTGGCAAGTGATAGAACCACGGAGCACAAAATCGGAACTTTTAAAAGTCTGCTCCATTGAGTGACGTCACTCTGGTGGCTAAGCGGGGGGTGGAACCCTCCGGGACAGTGTGGTCTCAGGACCCTCAGGGTCACAGAAAGACCGGGGGTGCCTGAGTGTGGCAGAGCTCCCAGGTATCGGAGCGGGGAAGCTGCCTGCAGAGACGGAGCCGAGGCGCAGGCTCTCAGCTTGGGGTGGCCATAAACCGTGATCCGTGGCACAGTCGGGCCCCTGCTCCTCCAGCAGGGACCCAACAAGCGGCAGATCCGGGGAGACTCACCTTCCTCCCCTGGGAGGAGACGCGCAGGAGTGCATCGCAGGGATCTGCTGGGTTTGGAGACTCCACCTGGGGTTGGGTGCCAGAGATAGAGGTGCGGGGTCGCAGGCCGGGTGAGCACGGAGTGGGGCCGGAGACCAGGGAGACGGGAGTGACTGACGGCTTTTCTCTGGGGGCTCACTGAGGAGCGGGGCCCGAGTTCTCGGCTCCTCCGGGGCAGAGATTGGGAGGCCGCCATTTTCACTCTCCGCCTCCAAAGCTGTATGGAAAGCTCGCAGGGAACAAAAGCCCGGAGAGCAAACCCCGAGCAGATTACTTAGCCGGGAGGGGGCAAGGGCGGGGCAATTCCGCCTCCGGCAAAGACATTTGGGAACCACGGCAACAGGCCCCTCCCCAGAAGATCAGCGAGAACAGCCAGCCAAGACCAAGTTTACCGATCAATGAGAACGGCAGAACTCCAGCGCTAGGGGAATACTGCACATAGAATTCATGGCTTTTTTACAATGATTCTTTAGTCTTTCAAAGTTAATTTTTTTTAACTGTTTTTTTTTTTTAATTTTTCTTTTTCCCTTTTTCAACCAACATCTTACCAATCCCTTTTTTAAAAAAAACATTTTTATTTTTCATTTTTATTTTTCATTTTTAGAGTCATATTCTATCCCTTCATAGTAGTTACCCGTATTTTTGGCATATATATATAAGTTGTTCTCTCTTTAAAATTTTGAGATAGTTTCTTCTAACAGATCAAAATATACCCTAAATCTCTAGTGTATGGTTTTTTTTCTACTCCCCTGCCTGATCACATTCTCTCCCTTTTTTTTCCTTTTTTTTTTTTTAAATCCTCTTCTTTCTTTTTTCAAACAACTTCTTATCAATTCTTTTTATAAAATTTTTTATAATTTCCATCTTTACAGTCATATTCCACCCCTTCATCATATCAACCCTTATTTTTGTACATATATAAGTTTTTCTTTCTTTAAAATTTTGGGAGGCACTTTCTTCTAACAGACCAAAATACACCCAAAATCTAGTGTGTGGCACTGATCTATATACCAGCCTGATCATATTTGATCACATTCTGGATTTTTTGTTTTGTTTTGTTCTGTTTTTGTTTGTTTTTATCTTTATCTTTTTCTTTTCTTTTTTTTCTTTTTCTTTTTTCTTTCTTTCCTTTTCTTTTCCCACTGCTTCAGGTCTTTTCTGATTTGTTTAGAGTATATTTTCTGGGAACGTTGTTACCCTGTTAGCATTTTGTTCTCTCATTAATCTATTCTCCTCTGGACAAAATGACAAGACGGAAAAAATCACCTCAACAAAAAGAACAAGAGGTAGTACCGACTGCCAGGTACCTATTCAATATGGACATTAGTACGATGTCGGATCTAGAGTTCAGAATCATCACTTTAAAGATACTAGCTGGGCTTGAAAAAAGCATGGAAGTTATTAGAGAAACCCTTTCTGGAGAAGTAAAAGAACTAAAATCTAACCAAGTAGAAATCAAAAAGGCTATTAATGAGGTGCAATCAAAAATGGGGGCGCTAACTGCTAGGATAAATGAGGCAGAAGAGAGAATCAGTGATATAGAAGACCAAATGATGGAAAATAAAGAAGCTGAGAAAAAGAGAGATAAACAACTACTGGATCACGAGGGCAGAATTCGAGAGATAAGCAATACCATAAGACGAAACAATATTAGAATAACTGGGATCCCAGAAGAAGAAGAGAGAGAGAGGGGCAGAAGGTATAATGGAGCAAATTATAGCAGAGAACTTCCCTAATTTGGGGAAGGAAACAGGCATCAAAATCCAGGAGGCACAGAGAACCCCTCTCAAAATCAATAAAAAATAGGTCAACACCCCGACATCTAATAGTGAAACTTACGAGTCTCAGAGACAAAGAGAAAATCCTGAAAGCAGCTCGGGAGAAGAGATATGTAACCTACAATGGTAGAAACATTAGATTGGCAACAGACCTATCCACAGAGACCTGGCAGGCCAGAAAGGACTGGCAGGATATATTCAGAGCACTAAGTGAGAAAAATATGCAGCCAAGAATACTATATCCAGCTAGGCTGTCATTGAAAATAGAAGGAGAGATAAAAAGCTTCCAGGACAAACAAAAACTAAAGGAATTTGCAAACATGAAACCAGGCCTACAAGAAATCTTGAAAGGGGTCCTCTAAGCAAAGAGAGAGCCTAAAAGCAACATAGACCAGAAAGGAACACAGACAATATACAGTAACAGTCACCTTACAGGCAATACAATGGCACTAAATTCCTATCTTTCAATAGTTACCCTGAATGTAAATGGGCTAAATGCCCCAATCAAAAGACACAGGCTATCAAATTGGATTAAAAAACAAGACCCATCAATATGCTGTCTGCAAGACACTCATTTTAGACCCAAAGACACCCCCAGATTTAAAGTGAGGGGGTGGAAAACCATTTACCATGCTAATGGACACCAAAAGAAAGCTGGGGTGGCAATCCTTATATCAGACAAATTAGATTTTAAACCAAAGACTGTAATAAGAGATGAGGAAGGACACTATATCCTACTTAAAGGGTCTATCCAACAAGAAGATCTAACAATTGTAAATATCTATGCCCCTAACATGGGTGCAGCCAATTAATAACAAAAGCAAAGAAACACATCGACAACAATACAATAATAGTGGGGGACTTTAACACCCCCCTCACTGAAATGGACAGATCGTCTAAGCAAAAGATCAACAAGGAAATAAAGACTTTAAATGACACACTGTACCAAATGGACTTCACAGATATATTCAGAACATTCCATCCCAAAGCAACGGAATACACATTCTTCTCTAGTGCCCATGGAACATTCTCCAGAATCGATCACATCCTAGGTCATAAATCAGGTCTCAACCAGTACCAAAAGATTGGAATAATTCCCTGCCTATTTTCAGACCACAATGCTTTGAAACTAGAACTCAATCACAAGAGGAAAGTCAGAAAGAACTCAAATACATGGAGGCTAAAGAGCATCCTACTAAAGAATGAATGGGTCAACCAGGAAATTAAAGAAGAATTTAAAAAATTCATGGAAACCAATGAAAATGAAAACACAACTATTCAAAATCCTTGGGATGCAGCAAAGGCAGTCCTAAGAGGAAAGTATATAGCAATACAAGCCTTTCTCAAGAAACAAGAAATGTCTCAAGTACACAACCTAACCCTACACCTAAAGGAGCTGGAGAAAGAACAGCAAATAAAGCCTAAACCAACCAGGAGAAGAGAAATAATAAAGATCAGAGCAGAAATCAATGAAATAGAAACTAAAAGAACAGTAGAACAGATCAACGAAACTAGGAGCTGGTTCTTTGAAAGAATTAACAAGATTGATAAACCCCTGGCCAGACTTATCAAAAAGAAAAGAGAAATGACCCAAATCAACAAAATCATGAATGAAAGAGGAGAGATCACAACCAACACCAAAGAAATACAAACAATTATAAGAACGTATTATGAGCAACTCTATGCCAGCAAATTAGATAACCTGGAAGAAATGGATGCTTTCCTAGAGATGTATCAACTACCAAAACGGAACCAGGAAGGAATAGAAAACCTGAACAGACCTATAACCACTAAGGAAATTGAAGCAGTCATCAAAAATCTCCCAAAAAACAAAAGCCCAGGACCTGATGGCTTCCCAGGGGAATTCTACCAAACGTTTAAAGAAGAATTAATACCTATTCTTCTGAAACTGTTCCAAAAAATAGAAATGGAAGGAAAACTTCCAAACTCATTTTATGAGGCCACCATTACCTTGATCCCAAAACCAGACAAAGACCCCATTAAAAAGGAGAACTACAGACCAATATCCCTGATGAACATGGATGCAAAAATTCTCACCAAAATACTAGCCAATAGGATCCAACAGTACATTAAAAGGATTATTCACCACGACCAAGTGGGATTTATCCCTGGGCTGCAAGGTTGGTTCAACATCCGCAAATCAATCAACGTGATACAATATTAACAAAAGAAAGAACAAGAATCATATGATCCTTTCAATAGATGCAGAAAAAGCATTTGACAAAGTACAGCATCCTTTCTTGATCAAAACTCTTCAGAGAGGGGCGCCTGGGTGGCTCAGTTGGTTAAGCGACTGCCTTCGGCTCAGGTCATGATCCTGGAGTCCCGGGATCGAGTCCCGCATCGGGCTCCCTGCTTTGCAGGGAGTCTGCTTCTCCCTCTGGCCCTCCCCCCTCTCATGTGCTCTCTCTCATTCTCTCTCTCTCAAATAAATAAATAAAATCTTTAAAAAAAAAAAAAAACCTCTTCAGAGTATAGGCATAGAGGGTACATACCTCAATATCATAAAAGCCATTATGAAAAACCTACAGCGAATATCATTCTCAATGGGGAAAAACTGAGAGCTTTCCCCCTAAAGTCAGGAACGCGGCAGGGATGTCCACTATCACCACTGCTATTCAACATAGTATTAGAAGTCCTAGCCACAGCAATCAGACAACAAAAAGAAATAAAAGGCATCCAAATCGGCAAAGAAGAAGTCAAACTCTCACTCTTTGCAGATGATATGATACTTAATGTGGAAAACCCAAAAGACTCCACCCCAAAACTGCTAGAACTCATACAGGAATTCAGTAAAGTGGCAGGATATAAAATCAATGCACAGAAGTCAGTGGCATTCCTATACACCAACAACAAGACAGAAGAAAGATAAATTAAGGAGTCGATCCCATTTACAATTGCACCCAAAACCATAAGATACCTAGGCATAAATCTAACCAAAGAGGCAAAGGATCTGTACTCAGAAAACTATAAAATACTCATGAAAGAAATTGAGGAAGACACAAAGAAATGGAAAACGTTCCATGCTCATGGATTGGAAGAACAAATATTGTGAAGATGTCAATGCTACCTAGAGCAATCTACACATTCAATGCACTCCCCATCAAAATACCATCCACTTTTTTCAAAGAAATGGAACAAATCATCCTAAAATTTGTATGGAACCAGAAAAGACCCCGAATAGCCAGAGGAATGTTGAAAAAGAAAAGCAAAGCTGGCGGCATCACAATTCCGGACTTCCAGGTATATTACAAAGCTGTCATCATCAAGACAGTATGGTACTGGCACAAAAACAGACACATAGATCAATGGAACAGAATAGACAACCCAGAAATGGACCCTCAACTCTATGGTCAACTAATCTTTGACAAAGCAGGAAAGAATGTCCAATGGAAAAAAGACAGTCTCTTCAACAAATGGTGTTGGGAAAATTGGATAGCCACATGCAAAAGAATGAAACTGGACCATTTCCTTACACCACACACAAAAATAGACTCAAAATGGTTGAAAGACCTCAATGTGAGACAGGAGTCCATCAAAATCCTAAAGGAGAACACAGGCAGCAGCCTCTTCGACCTCAGCCGCAGCAACTTCTTCCTAGAAACATCACCAAAGGCAAGGGAAGCAAGGGCAAAAATGAACTATTGGGACTTCATCAAGATAAAAAGCTTTTGCACAGCAAAGGAAACAGTCAACAAAACCAAAAGACAACCGACAGAATGGGAGAAGATATTTGCAAATGACATATCAGATAAAGGGCTAGTATCCAAAATCTATAAAGAACTTATCAAACTCAACACCCAAAGAACAAATAATCCAATCAAGAAATGGGCAGAAGACATGGACAGACATTTTTCCAAAGAAGACATCCAAATGGCCAACAGACACATGAAAAAGTGCTCAACATCACTTGGCATCAGGGAAATCCAAATGAAAACTTCAATGAGATACCACCTCACACCAGTCAGAATGGCTAAAATTAACAAGTCAGGAAACGACAGATGTTGGCGAGGATGCGGAGAAAGGGGAACCCTCCTACACTGTTGGTGGGAATGCAAGCTGGTGCAGCCACTCTGGAAAACAGTATGGAGGTTCCTCAAACAGTTGAAAATAGAGCTACCATATGATCCAGCAATTGCACTACTGGGTATTTACCCCAAAGATACAAAAGTAGGGATCCGAAAGGGTACGTGCACCCCAATGTTTATAGCAGCAATGTCCACAATAGCCAAAGTATGGAAAGAGCCAAGATGTCCATCGACAGATGAATGGATAAAGAAGATGTGGTATATATATATATATATATATATATACACAATGGAATATTATGCAGCCATCAAAAGGAATGAGATCTTGCCATTTGCAATGATGTGGACGGAACTGGAGGGTATTATGCTGAGCGAAATAAGTCAAACAGAGAAAGACATGTATCATATGATCTCACTGATATGAGGAATTCTTAATCTCAGGAAACAAACTGAGGGTTGCTGGAGTGGTGGGGGGTGGGAGGGATGGCGTGGCTGGGTGATAGACACTGGGGAGGTTATGTGCTCTGGTAAGCACTGTGAATTGTGCAAGACTGTTGAATCTCAGATCTGTACCTCTGAAACAAATAATGCAATATATGTTAAGGAAAAAAAAAAAAGATAGCAGGAGGGGAAGAATGAAGGGGGGGAAATCGGAGGGGTAGATGAACCATGAGAGACGATGGACTCTGAGAAACAAACTGAGGGTTCTAGAGGGGAGGGGGGTGGGAGGATGGGTTAGCCTGGTGATGGTATTGAGGAGGGCACATTCTGCATGGAGCACTGGGTGTTATGCACAAACAACGAATCATGGACCACTACATCTAAAACTAATGATGTAATGTATGGGGATTAACATAACAATAAGAAAAATTTTTAAAAAGAAAGAACTATCCAAATAAAATGATACTAAGAATCTAATCTTTTGTGCATAAGGGAGAAGCATTGACACAAAGAGGCAAAGTCAAGTACAAGGATGAGATAAGGATCAATGGCACAAAATCCTGGAGAAAGACATAGGAACTTATGGAAGGCATCAATATTTATAGGAAATATGAAAATGTGAAAGTCTTTATTCACAGCTCTCTTTTTTAGAAAAACAAAGTTCAGGAAGACAGTAACTATAGAATAACCCCATGAAAAAAGAAGTTTGTTTTCACTTCCCTTCTGATGGCTCTGTCTCAATGGGTCACCTAGATGTGTGCAGTATTGATCACCATTCTTAATGTCTAAAATCTCATCAATGAAATCCCAAACATGTCCTCTTACTTGACCAGCTATCCAGCTCTCACTGGAAATGACCTCAAAGTTAAAGAAGCTACTCTTTGGGAATATGAACTACATGGAGGCTACAATAATCCTTTCAAGCTATGTGAGCAATCAGTTTTGAGGGACTTGTAAGCAGAGTTTTGAAGATGGCAGAGTAATGTACTTTTCCTCTCTTTCTCCTCTCCAAAATTACCCTAAAAGAAAAAGGAGAAGAAACAGAAAAACAGATGCCACCTTTGATAAAGCTAGAAGACATATGCAACCACAAACTTCATTATATAAAAAAAAGAAAGTAGATGGAGAAAGGTTAAATGACATAGCAGAGTGGAAGAAAGCCAAACCTAAGGATTCTCAGAGGAGATACTGACAAAAGTTGTCCTGAAAGAAAAGACACAAGAATTGCGAACTCTAGGTACTCCAGATGGTATTATTCTTACTCAGAGATGGGAATGGGGATACAGGGGAATTGGCTTAAAGGTTCAATAGGAGGAGACTTTTGCTTCTAGCAGTGTGGCAGATTTGATATAATAAATGGTTCTCTCCTGCCAAAATGCAATTAGAGCCTGAATAAACTATAACCAATATCTTAATGTATTTTGGGATTGCTATAAAGTAAGAGAAATCTTCCATTTCCTTCCCTGCACCTCCCTCTGAGGAAGAAAAATAAGAGGTAGCTGAAACTTGAGTATAGAACCACAATACTATGTAAACTCTAGTAAGTAAATTCCTGAGTTGGCTGCCCTGGGGTAGGTGAAGCAAAAGTGTCAACACCTGATAGACTAATCATGGCCCCATGGGAAGGTGAGATGAAGATGAATGGATGGAGATAAATCCACAAATATAAGAAAAATAGTTATACTATGCAGGATTTGAAAAAACAATGTAGTGGAATTGAAGAATTGTAAGGAAAAAGACAATATTAAAAGCACTCATAGAGAGGAGAGATGCTGCCTACGAGACAATAAGAATTAACAGCTAAAAAAGAGTAAATAATATGTTCAAGTGCTGAGAGAAAATAACTATCGCATTAAAATTGTGTATCAAAAGAAATACCTTTTAAGAATGAGAGTAATAAAAGTTTTTTAGAAAAACAAAAAAAGAGACAGGATTTACCCTCAAAGGACATTAACCAAAGAAACTACTAAAGAATGAACTTTAGAAATAAGAGAATTAGCCTCAGCAGAAAGGTTGGGAAAGCAAAAGAGAACTGTGAGCAAAAAAATCAGTAAACATGGAGGCAAGCCATCGTCATCTCTATGTGTAGTCAGTATAAACAATAATATTTATTTTGTGAGCTGAACGAAGTGACAGAAGTATGTAACAAGAATAAGTGAGGAAATGGGTGATCATCGTTAAGGTAGACTACAGTTGTTGACCTATTCAGATTGAAAAACTTAGAGGGGCGCCTGGGTGGCTCAGTGGTTAAGCATCTGCCTTTGACTCAGGTCATGATCCCAGGGTCCTGGGATTGAGCCCCGCATTAGGCTCCCTGCTCAGTGGGAAGCCTGCTTCTCCCTCTCCCACGCCTCCTGCTTGTGTTTCCTCTCTCACTGTCTCTCTCTCTCTTTCAAATAAATAAAATCCTAAAAAAAAAAAAAAAAAGAAAAGAAAAACAGATGTGGTCAGGTTCAATATGCATGGTAAATTCCAAGGGTAACATTTTAAAAAGAGAGACTCTTTTTAACTAATAAAAAGACTCCCAAACTAATAAAAAAGTAAGTAAAAAATAAACAAAAATTAATTTAAAGAGGAAAACAAAGCACAGAATAAGCAAGAAACACAGAAAACATAAATTAAGGTGGCATAAACAAATCCAAATATGACAATAATTCATATATATGTAAAATAATATATGAATATAGGCACCCACCAGTTAAAAGAGATTGTGAGGCTGGATTTTAAGAAGGAAAAATTCCACTATATATTGTTTAAAACAGTCCTACTAAAATATAAGGTAATGGGGCTCCTGGTTGGCTCAGTCAGAAAAGCATCTGACCCTTGATCTCAAGGTCATGAGTTCAAGCCCCACGTTGGGTGTAGAGATTACTTAAATAAAACTTAAAAAAAATAAAATAAAGTATAAGGTAATGGCAAGGTTGGATGTAAAAGGTACATTCAAAAACATATGTACTGAATAATAAAACCTGGAATTGTTATCATTTTTACCAAACAAAATAGATACTAATCAAAACCATTATTTGGGATAAAGAGGATCATTACATATTGGTAATGTTTAATTCACCTGGAAGAAATAATTATACTAAACTTGTATCACCAAAAATTAGCCTCAAAATATACAAAGTTCAAAAAGAGAGAACTACAGGGAGATACTGAAAATCTGCAATTATACTGGGAGATTTCAAACTATGTCAATTATTGCAGGTCAAGCAGACAAAAAAAAAAAACAACTTGTGAAAATAGAGAATTGAATGATGCAATTAATCACTATCATATAACAGAATTAGCAATTAGAATATACATGTTTTTTTCAAGCACTCAGGGAACATTTATAAAGATCAGCCACATTGTAGGCTGTAAAATATACCCCAGCGAATTTTAGCAAATAATTATCATACAGGTTTTGTCTTCTGGCCACAGTGAAATTAAAATAAAAATCAGTAATAAAAATATAAATGAGAAATCACACTCTTAAATAATTCATAAGTCAAAGAGGCAATCATACTGGAATTTTTTTTAAAAATAGAAGTCAATGATAATGAACATATAAAAGCAAAAATATGTAGGACACAAAGAAAATACTGTTTTAAGGGAGTTTTATTATTAAATTCTTGTAGTAGAAAAGAAGAAAGAAATTAACAAGCATCCAATTTAAGAAGTCAGAAAAAAGAACCCAAATAAAGTAGAATGAAAGGGGAAATATAAAATAAGAGCAGGAATTACTAAAGAGAAAACAAAGATACAACAGAGAGGATTGCCAAAACCAAAACCTAGTTTTTTCAAAAACTAAAATATAATAGACAAATCTTTGGTTATCTTAATCAAGAACAAAGGCTGTTGCAATTAAAATATAATAAAAATGAAAAGGGGCACTTAAATGTAGACATGGCAGATATTAAAAAGAGTTAGTGAATATTATGAACAACTTGATGTCTTTAAATTTTAAAACAAATTCTTAGAAAAAATAATTCTAATAAAAATGAAATCAAGAAGAAGTAGAAAGTCTGAAGAGTTTATAACCACTGGCGAAATAAAATCAGTGGTTTAAATAATCCCACAAAGAAATCATTAGGCCCAAATGTTATTACAGGTGAACTCTACCAACTACCAAAGAACAAATCATTCCGATCTAATACAAACTCTCCTGGAGAATTGAAAAGAAGGCAAAATACTCTAACTAACTATAAAATCTGTATACTGTAATGGCAAGACCAGGTAAGGACAGAATGAATGAAAAGGAAAAACTACTTGGAACTCTTACTCATGAACCCAGATGCCAAAATCTCACCCAAAAGACTGAGGAACCAATTCTACCAAGCGGTGTTTACCTTAGGAACAGAAGAATGGTTTAACAGCAGAAAACCCAAAATAGCATATTAAAAACTTAAAATAATACTATAATTTTAATAGATGCAGAAAAAGCCTGAATAAAATTCAACACCAACTCATGAGAAAAACTGTCACCAAACAGGGTGCCTGGGTGGCTCAGTTGGTTAAGTGACTAGCCTTCGGCTCAGGTAATGATCCTGGAGTCCCGTGATCGAGTCCCGCATCGGGCTCCCTGCTCGGCAGGGAGTCTGCTTCTCCTTCTGACCCTAACCCCATTCATGTGCTCTCTCTCTCTCAAATAAATAAATAAAATCTTAAAAAAAAAAACCCCAAACTGTCACCAAACAAAGAGAGGGGAATATCCTTAAGTTGATCATCTCCCAAACCCACAACAATAGCATTTTTAGAGGTGAAAAGTAAGAATCATTTTCCTTAAAATCAGGAATGAGACAAAGATTTTTGTTAACACTATAATGTTCAGCCTTGTACTGGGCATTCTTGCCAATATAGTAAAAGAAGGGGAAAAAGTGGTAACCATGGAAGAAAAGATTGATAAATTTACCACATTAAAATTAAGAATAACGGGGGCGCCTGAGTGGCTCAGTCGGTTAAGCGGCTGCCTTCGGCTCAGGTCATGATCCTGGAGTCCCAGGATCGAGTCCCGCATTGGGCTCTCTGCTCAGCAGGGAGTCTGCTTCTCCCTCTGACCCTCCCCTCTCTCATGCTCTCTGTCTCATTCTCTCTCTCAAATAAATAAATAAAATCTTTAAATAAATAAATAAATAAATAAAATTAAGAATAACTGTTCGCTGGAGACAAATTTTAACAGTCACCATAAAGAAAGTGAAAAGATAAGCAATTTACTGGGAAAAAGATTGCCACACATATAAAAGAAAGGATATTAATATCCCACACGCAGAAAGAATGCCTATAAGTAAATTTTTTAAAAAGCCATAGAAAAATGGGGAAAATGGCCAAACATCATGGATAAGCATTTTTCACAGCAGAATGGACACATATGGTAATCACATAGGAAACAATGCTCTGCATCATTAGTAGTGACGGAACCTCTCATTAAGCCTGTGATGAGGTACACACACTAGATTGGCAAAAATAAAGAAGTCCAATCACACAAAGTATTGATAAGGATACAGAAATTTCTATATATTGCTAGTAGAAGTATAAATTGGTACAACCATTTTGGAAACCTATTCTGTCGTTTTCTTGTGTAAAAATACACATACACCATGATGCAGCAATCTCATTCCTAGGAATATACCCTAGAGAAATTCTGGCACGTTGTGATATACAAGATAATGGCCCCTCCCCAAAGATGACCGTGTCTTAATTCCCAGGACCTATGAATATGCTCCCTTACATGGCAAAAGGGAATTTGCAGATGTGATTAAAGTTAAGGATCTTAAGATGGAAAGATTATCCTGGATTATCTGGGTGAGCCCAGTATAATCACAAGAGTACTTTAGAGCAGGGAACTTTTCCAGAAGATGTGGTCAGAGAAATAGTGTGAGAAGGATCTGAGGCCGAGGTGTTACTTCTGAAATCAAGATGTACAGGGACAGAAAAGGAGCAAAGGAAAAAGCAAGAACACGGATTTTTCCCTAGAGCCTCCAGAAAGGAATGCAACCCTGCCAACATCTTGTTCTTAGCCCAGTGAATCCCATGTTGGATTTCTGAACTACAGAACTACTAGATAATAATTTCTCTTGTTTTAAGCCCCTAGATTTGTGGTAATTTGTTATGACAGCAAAGGAAAACTATTACACACATGTATACCAGGAGATGTGCAAAAGAAAGTTTTACACAACATTGTGTCATAACAAAGAACTGGAAACAACCCAAATGTCCATTTACAGAAAAATCAATTTAAAACTTGTAATAATAAAAAAATGCTCCACATCACTTGCCATCAGGGAAATACAAATCAAAACCTCAATGAGATACCACCTCACACCAGTCAGAATGGCTAAAATTAACAAGACAGGGAACAACATATTTTGGCGAGGATGTGGAGAGAGGGGAATCCTCCTACACTGTTGGTGGGAACGCAAGCTGGTGCAGCCACTCTGGAAAACAATATGGAGGTTCCTCAGGGTGTTAAAAATAGAGCTACCCTACGACCCAGCAATTGCACTACTGGGTATTTACCCCAAAGATACAGATGGAGTGAAGAGAAGGGGCACATACACCCCAATGTTCACAGCAGCAATGTCGACAAGAGCCAAACCGTGGAAGGAGCCAAGATGTCCTTCAACGGATGAATGGATAAAGAAGAGGTGATTCATATATACAACAGAATATTACTCAGCCATCAGAAAGAATGAATATCTACCATTTACATTGACATAGATGGAACTGGAGGGTATTATGCTAAGTGAAATAAGTCAATCAGAGAAACATAATTATCATACGGTTTCACTCATATGCGGAACATAAGGGAATAGTGCAGAGGACAATGGGGGAAGGGAGGGAAAACTGAATGGGAAGAAATCAGAGAGGGAGACAAACCATATGAGATTCTTGACTCCAGGAAACAAACTGAGGGTTGTGGAAAGGGAGGTCAGTGGGGGGATGGGGTAACTGGGTGATGGGCATTAAAGAGGGCACGTGATATGATGAGCACTGGGTGTTATACTCAACTAATGAATCATTGAACATTATATCAAAAACTAATGATGTACTATACCTTGGCTAATTGAATTTAAATAAATAAATAAAATAAATAAAATGAAACTTGTAATATGTCACACAAAGGAATAGTACGCAGCACTAAAATGAAAGAAATATGGTTACAAACAGGAAGATGAATGAGTCAGTAAAAATATTGAGTGAAAAATGAAAAGTCACAAAGGACAACATACAGCTTGGTACCATTTTTTATAAAGCATAGAATTTAGCAAAGCTAGACAATACATTGTTTATGGTTCTTTATGTGATACAACTGTTTTTTTAATAAAATAAGATGAGAACAAATACAAAATTCAGAGTTGTGTGTTACCACTCAGAGCAAGAATGGGTAAAGGATAGGAGAAGAGCATGTAGATAAAATGTAAAGGTATTAGTTATCATCTGACTCTTTTTTTTTTTTTTTTTTTGGCTCTGACTCTTAAACGGTGTTTGGGGTTAGTAGGTGTTCATCTTAATACTATACTCCAAATTTACAAACATATTACATTGTGTTAAATATTACTTTATAAATTATAATATATAGATGTCTATCTAAGGAAAATTAGACTCCCCAGTTCCCCTCCCTCTGCCTCCAGCCGCACCAATATAGGCGAGAAGACAAGGTATATTCCAGAGCAACTGCACCAGATATCTTCTAGATTCAGAGACAAGAAGCAATTGGGTGACCTTTCTCCAGAAAAATGACATCACCATAGAGGAAAAAAAGATCCAGATCTTCCTCAACTTACAACATGGTTACGTCCCAATAAACCCATCATAAGTTGAAAATATGGTGTTGACAGTGCATTTAATATACATAACCTAGAGAACACCATAGCTTCAGCTAGTCCATCTTTTTTTTTTTTTAATTTTTTTCTTTAAGATTTTATTTATTTATTTGAGACAGAGAGAATGAGAGACAGAGAGCATAAGAGGGAGGAGGGTCAGAGGGAGAAGCAGACTCCCCGCCGAGCAGGGAGCCCAATGCGGGACTCGATCCCGGGACTCCAGGATCATGACCTGAGTCGAAGGCAGTCGCTTAACCAACTGAGCCACCTAGGCACCCCCAGCTAGTCCATCTTAAATGTGCTCGGAACACTTACCTTAGCCTACAGTTGGGCAGAATTACCTAACACAAAGCCTATTTTATAATAAAGAAATATTGAATATCTCATGTAATTATTGAATACTGTGCTAAAAGTGTAAAACAGAATGGTTGGATGGGCATCGGTTGTTTACCCTTGTGATCACTGGTCGACTGGGAGCCTCGGCTTTTGCTAGCCCGGGAAAAGATCAAAATTCAAAACATGAAGCACGGTTTCTACTGAATGCATATCACTTTTACACCATCGTCAAGTCAGAAAATCAGCTGAGTTTAACCACTGTAAGTCACAGTCTGTACACCAAATTTTCCGAAGTTGTTGTACCAGTTTATACACTGTCAAGTGAAAACAAGCAGACATCTGAGGCCCCATAGGAAATAAGAACAACTCAGTCCTTCTACCATCATACTCATCAGGCAGCAAACTCCACTGAGGCACAATCAGCAGTTCAGTGTCTCACTTGTTACTGGAGCTGGACAGCCAAGGACGAGCAAGATCTTGAGGCAAATCTCCTTGTAGAAGACAGAGGCCAAGACAAACAGAAAAGGAACTCAAAGAAACACATGCAGAGAGTAGAAGTAAAATATTTTAAAATTATTTACTTTCCTAGAGAAATAAGATACTGCTTTTTTAACAAGAAAAGGATGCTTATAAAAAGAGCAACCAGAGGATAAGCGCTCTTGAAAATGGAGAAAATATATAGATAGGGGAAGTAGAAAAAAATTCAGTAAAGTGGTTGTAAAAAAATATGAGAAAATTTCCTAGAGAAGAGAACAAAAGGATGCAGTGATGGAAAACAGAATTTAATCCAAGAAGTGTAATATTTAACTAATAAAAATTACACAAAGAACAAATAAAACAAAGTATATGAGCAAAGGAATATTGAGGAAATTTCTCAGAATGCAAGGACACACATCTATAGATTGAAAATACTCACCAAGGGGAGCCTGGTTGGCTCAGTCAGTAGAGCATGTGACGCTTGATCTCAGGGTTGTGAGTTCAAGCCCCACACTGGGTGTAGAGCCTACTTAATAAACACCACCAACAACAACAAAAACCTCACGAAGTTCCCATCAAAACAAATGGCAAAAGACCTCCCTGTGGTATAGATCATTTCCAAACACTAGAGACAAAGAGTTCACATCCAAAGGACTGGAACCTCCATTGGATATCTCAACAGCAACCCTAGAAAAGAGAAGTCAATAAAACAGTGCCTCCAAATTTGAAGGGAAAATGATTTTCACCTTGGAATTCTAGACTGCCAAAAGATTAATAAAGTGTGCGAGCAGAATATTTTCAAGCATACCAAGTCTCAAAAGTTTAACATTGGGCATGCCCTTTCATTGGAAACTAAAGATCTGCCCTAATGAAATGAGGATGTAAATGAAGGGATCCAGTAACAATGGAATCAACACAGGAAAAAGGTAAAGGGTATCCTCAGGATGATGACGGAATAAGGATCTAGGCCATCAGGAGTGCAGAAGGTCTAGAGAGCAAGCCGTCCAAACTGGAACAGAGAATTTTAGAGGTGTGTGTGGGTGCACGCAAGCACACTGGTCTTTGCTGTGGATACTCCTAAGAATAAGATGTAGCTAATATATTATCTGACATATTTGAGAAAGTGGAAAATTGTTTTGAAAAGTTATTTTACAAAGCTGTTGGAAGATGTGGAAAGGCTTCACTAGAGGGTCAATGAAATAAATGAATAAACAAACAAGTGAAAACATGAGACAGTGATGAAATCCAAGGAAAATCAGAAGTTGTACAGAAAAAAAAAATGTAATAATACTATTCTAACTTGGCTCAACAGTAAACAATTATTCTCATTGTTATAATAATGAAGACCCTAAATGTGGATATAACCAAAAATTGTAATATAACTATGTTAGATGGATGAGGGGAGAGAAATGAGGGATTTAAGAGAGTTAAAATAATAAGTTAATAGATAATGTCTGAAAGTAATGAATCAATAGATGGAAACATGTAATTTTATTTCAAAACATGGATAAGATGTCAGCAGAGACAAGAAGAAGGATTAAAAGCGACCAAGCCTGGGGAATATGATAGAATGGGAAGAAGGGCCAAGATCTCTGGTTTATTATGTCTTTTAGCATTGTTGTGCTTTTTAAATTTGTGTGTATATTTTTTTTAGTTTAGAACATATTTTAAGAAATATATCACAGGCGAAGTCACCATAAAATAATTGAGGTTCAGAGGTATTAAGGAACTTTCTTAAGATGGTGGCTGGGAAACAGGATGGCCAAGACTTACGGTGCTCCCTACTAGACTTGACTGACTCCATTAATGGCTCTAATTTGTCATATCTTCCTCTATCCATCCCTTCTGATAGGGCTTGCCTACACTGGTTCCAGGTATGGTCATGTAGCCTGCTTAATGCCACAGGGACAGTAACAAATGAGACAAGCAGAGGTATGAGGAGTACTTGCACACTTCTTCACTCTCTCCTAATCCCTGCCAACAGCACGAGAACATGCATAGGCCAGCCAGGTGGAGGGGTGTGAGGGACAGAGAGAGGAGAACCCAGTCGTCCCAGCGGTGGCCCTGTCAGAACAGCCCCCAGCTGACCGTGGACAAGTGGCATAGGACTTTTGTCACCATTGTATAGGAAAAATGCTCTCTGAGTCTCAAACAATGAGAAGAAGCCAAGTGCTATTCAAACTACTTTTTTACAGGGAAATAAAACACTTTCATTCTCAATATTTGTAATGTTTTAAACTATAGCATACTAAATAAGTGCTTTAGATTTTTTTTTCATTTCCCAATACATTTACAACAGACTGTAAGAGAGCTTTCAGTGTTTTAACCAAAATTTTTAAGAATCACAGAACAACTGGAATTTCCCAGTTGATAATTAAGGTCATTTTGCATGGTTTCAGCTTACCTCGTCATTTTTATGGTCTCACACAATCATGCAAAGTAAGGATTACTTGTGTCTAATCTACACACTGACATTGGAGCCCTCACTGGGTTCACGGGTCCGATGTCACACGCAGTGTCCGGGCGAAAGTGGGAGATGCTCACCTCCTAGAGGTATTACCTAGAGGCACCTGCTTATGTGCCTGCTCAAGGTTTATGGACAATCTATAGTTAAGGAAATGAACCCTCAGAGTACCAACAAGGGTCTAAAGATGATTTTCACAGCTAAAGTGCAGACTGAAGCTAATAAAAATGTAAGTCTAAACGAGTCACAAGTAAATGACAGAGATGCCGCTTCTAATTCAAGCGTCAGCCACTTACGAGGTATAAGCCATGATCATCAGACCCCTCAAAGAGTCAGCTAAAAATGTGAAGTGATTAGGCTGAGTACATGAAATATCAGTGCACATCCACTGTTTTTAACAAAGCACCTACTCTAAGTGTATATTGTACCATGAATTATTAGCAGGTAATAATGAGACCATCATGGTGAGCTCAACATTTAGTTACCAAGTGCTCAGAACGTGAAAACAACCTTTCAATTTTTTAGTGATGTTTAGCATCACATAATACTCAACATGCTACTTTATCAACTTTCAATACACTTAGTGATTCATGTTTCATAAACTATGAAAGACCACATGCCAATTGGTTTTCTTGCCCTGATGAAAGTATCTAAAGTAATATGAAAAGAAGATGGTAACAAACTAAAATGTATTTACAGAAAGTAAATGCCATCGGAAGATGCAGAGAAAGCATGCTGAAGATGCGAAGAACCAAGAAACAAAACAAATTACATCGTGTAGAGATTTTCTTCGAAGTTGTATTAAAGTATAGATTTTTTTTTTATCATGTCTCAGCTTACGGTATTTGCTAGACTTTGTTTCAACAATGAAGAACTACTTTTGTGTGCATGTCAGCCCATAAAGGGAAGGTGGAAATAACTGATTCAATAAACGTGGTCCATGGCAAACCACTGATGCCACAGCTGCTTTGACGAGGGTATTAGGGAGAAGAATGGATTCCACGAGAAGGTTACAGAAAGACCTCTGCACATGAAAGTCATCCCCTGCACTAATTTATGCATGAACAAGCCCTCTCACTAAGGGACTGAAGCCGGAAGTGCTCCAGTATGTCACTGGTGTGGTTAATTTTGTAAAAATAAGACATGGAAATGGGATCAATCTTTATAATACCTTGCAGGGAGATAGATAATAGCTATGACAATATTTTATACTTGCTAGCTATTTCATGGAAGGATTATCAGTCTTAAAGCTAAGGCTTTTTTTTTTTTTAAGTTCCAAGTTTTCCCAACATTTTCTGTGATGACAAGTATCTGTTAGAAGTACGCTATCCAACCATTATCTTTAAATAATATACTCAATCCCTTCCTTTCAGGCAAAAGTGACATCTCAAAATGCATAACTGCCTTTTAAAAAAACTCAAGTTTTGGAGGGAGCATTTTGAAAATGGGTATTTGGAACTATTTCCATTTTTTATGTGACGTGTATTGACAAAAAGGTGTCTTACCTTAAAGAATATTTTACATCTGAATGCTTTAAAAACTTAAGATCTGAATTTTAAAATCTGTTTTCAACCCTGTTCAATGGATTTTTCACATTTGCTAAATAATTTTTTAAATATCTGAATAATTTGCAATAATACCTTATTGATATCTGGGAATATGAAGATCTACTAACCAAAATTCCACAGATACCTTTGTATACCAGTGGTTGGGATGTAAAAAAATGAGTATCCTGATCCATCAGTGAGCCCATGGTGGGGCTTTCATAGGGATGTCATTGTGGTATGTAGTTTTCAGTGATGTCAACCACCGAAGCAAGTATTTAAAACAAATTGAATTTAGATCCAAACCTTCAAACACTGCTTCACCAAACCGTTAAACCTAAAATTTAAAACATTAATAATGTATTAAATTCACACCAATTTCACTAAAAATATTATGTATTTTAGTAAAAGCAAAAATATTTTTGGTACCATTAAAGTAACATTTAAATGATTTTTAAATTTACGTTTTGAATTTTTTACTCCATTTTTTAAAATTTTCCATCTTTGTGTATATTTTAGAACGTGCATACTATATTACTATAGTGATGAATGTACATAATTTAAAAGTAAGTGCCACACTAGATATACCTGCGCAAGAATTTCCTATTTGGGGAGCTGCAGGACCAAAAAGTCTCCACTGAAACGCAAGGGGTTTAGAGTTAAATGGCCTGTCTTTGCCCTGTTTTTTTCCTATATATGTTATCAGGGTGAAGTTATTTAACCTTTCTTATCTGTAAAATAAAGATAATAGTATTGCCTACCTCAGGGGTCATCAACCAAACACCTACAGGACATAGGTAGGTTTAAAAAGAAGTCATGTGGCCTCCAAACTCTATATTTTATTTTCCTATTTGGTAGAGACAATGATACCAGAAATATTTGTCTATTATAAGAAACAAGAAGACAGCACACATATGAAGTTAAATGCGAGTCCACAGGAAGCCGTGAGGCTCATAGCAAAGCCAGAGTGTCAACACCTCAGGTACTCAGCTACTACTTGGCACCATCAGATAGCTACCCAGACTTGCCAGATTTCACTTCTATCAAAAGAATCTGGAAATGGGTTTTTATGTGGGATCTCCTGATTTTTAAATATCGGTAAACATATTTTTAAAAAGGAATAGGCAAAAACAAAAAACAAAACAAAAACCCACCTTCAGCCTTCAGTATGTGACTTCTCTCTTAACCCAGAAGATCAAATGAGATCATGAATTTTAAGAGTCTAGCCTCTAATAAACACTGGGAGTGAGTAGGCAGTAGTTATCTCCCAGATTAAGCTCCTAGAAGGATCATAAAGGGGAAAGAGGCTTGGGACATGGGCATAGTCCATAGGGCAAATCTAGGTGGGTGTTAAATGAAATGATGGGGCAGGACAGAGAAAATGAGAGAAGAGTGGAAATGAATTTCACCATCTGTTTTGTTTAGACCTGATTCTAGCTTTGTTCCATCTACTAAGACGATTTATTCAAAGCATCTGTCCTCGAGAGGAACTCCAAATCTGGTGAGGGAAACAATTAATCAGTGCCATGAACTCTAGAAGCAAGGCATAGACAAATGATAATGGAAGTCCATTTGTGCTGGGGGCGGAAAGGAAACGGGCAATGTACTTCGTGCAAGCGATGCCTGGATTTGAAAGATGATTCGAGTCTACCCCTCAGAAAAGGCAGGAAGGACATTTTAGGCAGAAAGTATGTGCCCCTGGAAAATGTGGCAGAAGTCGGAATGGCTGGGGGTGGGTGAGGGAGGGGAGGTGAGAGATGAAGCTGGGACGGGTGGGTGGTAGCCAGATTGCCAAAGGTCTCTGTACTTCCTGCCGCAGCCTGTTTGCACCACATCCGAGAGTGGAGGCAGCTAAGTGATCGTCCATTTCTCTGGACGATCTCATTTTCTTCTCTTCTGTGTGAAATGTCACAGACTCTTCAAAAAATGTGTTCTGTCTCCTCTCCAAATGAAGGCTTCCCTGACTCGGCCTCCCTCTCTGCTAACCCCCTTTCCTGGGGCACAATTTATCCTTCTCCCAGCCGAGCTCTTGCTTCGTCCCCGCTAATGTGTGCCCTACGCAACACTCCGTATAATTAGCTGTGTGTCTATTTCCCAACTAACTGCAGGCACCCAGTCTTACTCCGTTTGTGGTGTCCCCTGCCTCGCCCATGAAGGGCTCAATAAGTGTGCATTGAATGGACGAACCCTGTCCAAGTGAGATAAGCAGGAAATAGAAGAAGTAGAAAAAATTTTTTTGATGTTCTTACTTGGCAAGGTAAGGTTTGTGATAGTACCTAGTGGGGAAAAGACTTGGCATTTGTGAAAGTTGATATGACCTGTAATACAGGTTAGAATTCTGGGACTTGGTCCTGAGGAAAGAGTCAGTTAGAGATTTGAGGAGATCTTTAAGTTTTTTCCCTAAAGTCTCCTTGCCTTTTCCCTAAGGGCATAAATAGAAGCTTTGGGTATAGAGAACCAGGAACCCCACTTGCCATGTGTGGGGCAAAGGCCCCTCCTATGTAACTAGAAGTTAAAAAAAAAAAAAAAGCAAGAAATCTTCTTTTAGACCGGCACAGGATTTTGGCTGAAGTTCAGCCACATACCTATTCTAAGCTGAATTTGGGTATAACCCTAATAATTACAGTTACTCTTTAGAGAAAGAGCCCAAGAGGTTTACCTGGAGATTTTTTCCAGATGTAAGCAGGTATGTGAGAAGCGCAGTAATGAAGATGTAAACCGGATGAGGCCATTTTGTGCCCCGTGGTCTTCCCTCCGATCGCTCGAATGCTAGAAGATGTTCCCCAGCAATCATAAGGATGATGCAACGCAGCCATCTAACAAACACCAGATGCCTGACTGGCCTTCCAAGCTGTAGTGTTAAAGAGAAGGGGGGGACGAAATACCAAGTTTGAATGCCTTTGCAGTTATCAATCTGTCATGAATTGTAATCAAACAGAAACAAACCTCTTTATTCCATCAGTTCCTGGGATAGGTCCATCATATGCCCTGCAGACCTGCTCTGGGTGTTGTAAGAGCCCTCAGGAATCTGTCCCCGCCTCTTCAGTCTCTGATTGCTAAACCTCACTGACTTAGTGAGAAGGGTAAGGACACCCCATCTCCATGCCCCCGCCCAGGGCTGTACATCTTTCTAGATGAGAGGTTAACTGGATCAGCTGTGCCAGAAATGGGATGTTTTGATCAAGTGCATCTTTAGCATCACCTCTCTTCTTCCTTTTTTTCTACTTGGATCCAGAATGTGGCTTATTGTGTGTGTGTATGTGTTGTCTGTCTCTGTGGTAGTTAGAAATCATTAGGAATATTAATGTTAGCCCTTAGGGAAAAAAAGTAAACTCTCCATCAGTGAAGTATAAAAAAAAAAAACAACCAAGGTGTACGATGATTAATTAAGCCTTGTCTGAAATAAAGCATTCATACTGCAGATTATATTTTGGAAGGGTAAATTGCAATTAATTTGAAATAAGAAACGATATAATCACCTTTTTCTGCCTGTGTAAAACCTGCCGCTGAACTGTAGCCAAATAGCCGGTCTCCTACCTGGGGGGCAGTGTAGTGCTAAGTAGGAAGCCTTTGAATGAACTTGGATTTCAGTCTGGTGATGTACCAGCTTTTAACTTGGCTTAACGGTTCTGAGCTTTAGCTCCACCATCTGTTAAGTGGGGATAAGACTACCTACCTCATATTAAAGAAAACGGATCGAGTGCCTGACTTACAGAGATGACTTAATACACAGTATCATCAAGGTAAAAAGAAATCCCATGGTGAGGCTGAGGGCCTTGGGAATAAAGCGTCAGGCAACCACACCTTAACTCTTAAGGACTCTCTCCTGTGCGAATACAGACACTCTGCCTTACTTTGCTTTCTAGCTACTTCTACAGCTTTCTACACCCCACCCTGTAGGTACAATGCTGAAGTAAGCACTTGGTCCCTACAGGAGGACTTCCCTGCCGTTCATTCCTGAAAATCTGTCGGGTTCCTGCCCAGCCTGGATGATAACGTGGGAGTTCATTTGCTGGGAGTGGAGTGGTGGACACTGCAGGGAGGGAAAGTGCAAAGCTTGAAATAAGAATGAGGTTCCCGGCATCCGTAATCTGACAAGTTAGTGTGGTTCTGCAGCCAGCCCGAAAATTGGGAAAGTGTCCTGTGGGCCTGACGATCTGATTTCGTTCCCAGATCTCACTCAGGTCATTCTGGCCTTCACCTGTGATGGTTCTGTGAAAGTCCTCGACTCACATGGCAGCTACTTGGTCCAGAACCTCTGGTCATTGTCTGGCCAGTCCTTTTCCAGGTTGGCCAGTCCTTTTCCAGGTTGGTCCAGGATGAGGCCAGCCTCTGGGAGCAAGTGGGTGGGAAGTGGATTGCTAGAATATTCTTCTGTGGCACATGGCACTTTTTCAGGTCCCACTTCAAAATGGTAACATTTCTATCATTTCTGTAATGCTCAATAAACTTTAATCAGAAGTCAGTACGGGTACTTGTAAACCTGTCCCCAAGGACAAGTTTTAATTCAACCTTTCTTGTATGCCAGCATCTCTTAGAATTCATTTCATTGTTAAGATCCGGGTAATGACAGCCGTTTTCTGACCAAATAATGCCACAATTCGAATACATGGTCCCTTCGTAAAAATCTCTTGATGTTTTAAAAAAAAACAACAACCCATGTTGATGATGATGGAAGGTACAGGTACAAAGAAACAGAAGAGATAGGAAAGGTCATATGTCAATTTCTGCACTGAGACCTGTTCCCTAGTTCTTGGATTTGCTGAGCTGAGCCCGGCCACGGATATCCTGCAGTTCTAGAGAGGCACGGGTGAGCAGCCCGGGTTCAACCCAGAAAGGCAAACCGGAGTGAAGGTGGTGCTGGTTGATGAGGACACGCTGGTGCTCCAGAACAAGACAAATGGGCAGCGAAGGATAGGACCAGCTGAGAGGCATGAAGCCTGGGGAAAACCTTTTGACTCATCTCTGTCGAAAGACAACCACTGATGACAAAACAAGGTATTTTTTTTTTTAGATTTTATTTATTTATTTGAGAGAGAGAGAATGAGAGACAGAGAGCATGAGAGGGAGGAGGGTCAGAGGGAGAAGCAGACTCCCTGCCGAGCAGGGAGCCCGATGCGGGACTCGATCCCGCGACTCCAGGATCATGACCTGAGCTGAAGGCAGTCGCTTAACCAACTGAGCCACCCAGGCGCCCCAAAACAAGGCAATTTTGAGTCATAAAGAAATGCTTTTAAAATTCAGACTAACTGGGGCGCCTGGGTGGTTCAGTCGTTAAGTGTCTGCCTTCGGCTTAGGTCATGATCCCAGGGTCCTGGGATCGAGCCCCACATCGGGCTCCCTGCTTGGCGGGAAGCCTGCTTCTCCTCTCCCACTCGCCCCTGCTTGTGTTCCCTCTCTCGCTGTTTCTCTCTCTGTCAAATAAATAAATAAAATTTAAAAAAAAAAAAAATTCAGACTAACTGACGTTTTCCTCACTAAAAGTTCCGAGGCAATGGTTCGCAAACTAGAACAAGCACCATAATCCCACAGAGGGCTTGCTAAAACACATATCGCTGAGGTTCCACCCCAGAATTTTTATTGCAGTGAGTCTGGGAGGAAGCCTGAGAATGTGTATTTGTAGCAAGTTTCCGGGCACTATGGACACTGCAGCCTGGGGACCACACTTTACGAAGCGCTGTTCTAAGTCTAAGGTACACTGTGTGACATTGCTGGTCCATGGACGCCAGGATCCCAGGAATAGGACTTAAAGAATTGGCTGAAAAGCAAAGTCTTCACCACCTCTTCACCTCACTTTTCCTCCACGAAAGAACCAAAGTCAACACAACAAACCGAAACATTTAAATGAAAGATTTCATCAACCAATAATACTACACTGAAACTCGTCAGTGCAGATGACTCTTCAAGGGGATTTCATCTGTGAGCCCTGGGGAATGCCTACCATATTTCCCTAGAGACCAATCCTTGGCCACACTGGAAGTTTCCTGTCATATTATTTAACTGAGGCCGAAGGAATCAGCATGGTATCATTCCTACATTTTTATCCACGGAGTTACCACACTGGAGCTCCCCAAAGTCCACATCTGAAGCCCTAAAACGTACGCAAGCTGCTGAAGATTGTGCTGAGGGGAAGGTTGAGTAACTCTGGGAATGTTGCCCTTTCCTCCAATCTTTCAGATTCCTGGAGGCCTTTGCTGGGGCCCGAGGGATGGAGAGTTGGACTCGACGCTATGAGAGCCCCTCCATGCAAAGGCCACATCAGATAAAAGGCCCTCTGTGCAGACTACACACATATCAGCTGGGAGGAGGCTGACAGAGCATAGTGGCAAACTCCAGTGGATGGTCCTTGTGTCTGTGCTAAAAATAACAGGAGTCTTCAGGAAGCAGAACACATTTTTATAAAGAAATTTTATTGCATAATTTCTGTATACAATAAACATAGGAAAAGGGTTCTTTTAATGAAAATCTCATGACATTTTTCAAAAGTTTGGAGTTGTTTGGAGAAAAACTATTACAAAGCTATCTAAGACAAAAATATCTGACCTTCAGAACAAATGATAATCTCTTTCATGGCAGTCCACATTTAAAGCAAGGCATTTCAATTCAATTAACATGGAAAGGCTTTTAAATTGCTATGTCATTTGCATTAAGTATTTCAATGCATCTAAGAAGTGAAGAGTTTAAACACATAGAAATGTTCTCTTACACAGTATGTACTGCTGCTTTCTTCAGATCCATTCTGCATGACTCTGCGGATGTCCTTTTCACACACCAGCAGAAACCTGCATCTCCTAATGGTACAGGAAGGGCTGAGTGCAGAGAGGGAAAGCCTCGTGCATTTCCTATGTTAAATGGCGCAGCCCCCACAGATGACATACACCTTGCCATATTGACGTAGTTCATTGCACTCCATATCCTGCAAAAATAAATCTAGTGCTCGACAGCTGACATAACCAACGTCTTAGTAATATATTTCTTTAACATAAGACAGAAATATACTGAAAGTTGATACCACTTAAACTCAAAGGCCATCTGGAATTAAACCACATGCATATACCCCACTTTTTTTTTGTTTTTTTGTTTGTTTGGTTTTTTTTTTTCGAGGGATGTTGCATTTTTCTTAAAGTTGATGCTGGAAAATGTGGTAGGAGAGACGCTGGCTTTCCTTGAAACAAAGACAAAGGATTAGAAAAGGAGTTTTTTGAGGGAAATGTTAAGCCCGATAATAAAAACGAGAGAACAATGAGAGTCCAGAATCTCTGAGGAGAGGGAAGAAGCCCCTTGTTTATCTTCCTTGTCCACCTCGACACGGTGGCTCGTGTCCAGCAGAAACCTGGGGCAGGCTACTATGTGTAGCTGGAGCAATGTGAGAAGTGCTGTGTGGCCCAAAGTGAGAAGTTCTGTGTGGGGCAGGGAAGTCCCGGGAGACCCCCTTCTTTAGCCAACCCCACATGGGATCCTTGAGTCTCTGGGAAATGATGGGCTTCCCTCTGTGAGGTCGGGATGGTCTGGGTCCTGAGGCTTCCACGGTCTTAAATTTTACATCTCAGTTCCAGAGGGACCCAGGGCCTGAGGTGAAACAGCTGGGAGCCGAGGAAGGAAGAGCATGACTTACCTGGCACCGTGAAGCTAGAGCATACGTGACAAGGAAGTCACCAGAATATCAGGCAGGGCCTCGCCAGGAAGCGTGTGTAGACACGTGGAAGAATGTGGACATGACCACACTGCCACTTTGATTTGTTACTTTGCATTTTAACTTCTCATTGTTTCTCATTGTAAAACTGTCAAGTGTCCCTCTTTCTTATTTTTGTCTTGGTGCTTACAAGGAAAGATGTCAGTTTTCATAAACTTTCAAAGATTTACAGAAGTAATATTTTTTAAAAACTACATTTCAGGATTAGCATTCAAGGCTACAAACACAGAATCTATCCATCATAAACTGCACCCTCAAACCTGGTTATGGCAATATCGTCTTAAATCGCCACTGTTCACACCTGTGGAAACCTTATCGCGCACAATGCCATCCACTCGGGCAAGCTAAATGTTACACAGCAAAACGGAGCAGAGCTTCTCAGAGTAAAACCAGCCATATTGCTACAAAGAAAAATTTCTGGCTCTTGGCCCAACTGTTTCCATACCAATCAGCTAAGTCAACCTTCTCTCCACTTCTTTCCATTTCAAATGCTTGGGCTTCAGCCTCTGAGGCAATTAGAACCAGATCAGTTTAATTTTACAACACCGATCTCAATGGTACAGCAATATTGTAAATTTGCCCTGAGAGTGTCTATTATTTTACAAATAATGTAGGTCCCAGTTTTTATATGAAGAGTAGGCATGGAGAGGCTAAATGGCTTGTCCCCTGTCACACAGCAGGGTGAGACTTGAGCTCCTGGTTCTTTCTACTTTAACCCCAAGCATCCTTCCAGAGGTCACCTGAACCTCTATGCACAAGATCCCCAGGTTTGGGCTCTGTTACTTGGAGTATCTTGTCGGCTTCTCTGCTCAGCACTGGGTATTTTAATACCCAGGACTTCCTCCTTGGTCCTCTCCACTCTCTCTTATTTCTGCTGCCTTGACGAGGTGTGTTGTCCCCAGTATTTTATTTTACACAGTGGGACTTACCAAAATGCCCTCCCAGCTGCAGCTGGTATTAGGTGTGGAGGGACAGACTTCGAAAAAGCAATGGCAAGTGTTCTTCTTTGTGGACTTTGGACAAAACGGGGCCCAGCATTTTATAGTTGTTTTATACTCCAATGTTTTCAATGGAAAATAAAATAAAACAAAGGCCTAACCGTGAGGTAATGTTTACTTCTCTGCCACAACACTCAGTGTAAACCGTCCCCCCCCCACCAGATCTGGCAACGATTTAACATAAGGAAAGACTTCAGACCTTCACACCCTTTTAGTGCGAATAAACGACCGTAGCTCAGACTTTCCACAGAGCTGAGCGGTCTCATCAGGCATCCGTCCGCCCCCGTCTCAGGTAGGCCTACACAAATGCCTCAGGGCCACATGACTCGAAGGTCTGGTGCCCTGCGCTTGGTGCTCTGCTCTCTCCACCACAGAGGGGTCTCTGGTGGGAACACCGAGCACCCTCTGCCTCGTAAGCAAAGTGGGAGAAATCTCAAAAGAAGCCATGTGCTCAAAGAAAATAATGCCAAATGGTACTCAAGTGGCCTGGGAAAGAGGTTCACCAAACTATCTCCACTCGCTGAAGGTATAAGCGGTTCCGGATCTAGTCGATAGCAAAATACATTGATGGCCGGGGCCTCTGTCTAAGCAAAAGAAGAAAAATATCGATAGCACAAAACTGCCCTTATATTTTTTGAAAAAATATATCTAAGACAATTCTGAGTATTTTTTTTTTTTAACAAGCTGCGCGATAAGTACACTTGCTTCCCCCGCTCTCCACGACCCTACAGCTCCGCTTTGTCCGCGGGGGCCGGGCTGCCCACCCCACTGCCCCCCTGGGCACCACTGCCGTCTGCTGGCGTGAAGGACAAGGAAGCCGAGTTTATGCAGTATCTTTTGCCGGTGGGACGAGGGCCGTCGTCGAAAATGTGCCCAAGGTGGGCGCCGCACTGAAAGAGAAGAGCGAAAACGTTAAGGGAGAATGCGTACAAAGCAGGCTTTGAGAGGAACTCACACGCAGCCGTTTAAATGGATGAGCAGCCTGTAGAGAAACGATGGAAACTATCATGGATGATTTCTAATCCGCCTGTCAATAGCCGCAAAGATGGTTTCTGGCAGGCTCCGCACCACATGCTGAGACTGAAAAAACACTAGAACTGTGCGTATCAGAAATCATTTAGGAGCCACTGTATTTTTTTATCTATGAAGTCTCTCGGCCAGCTGAAAAATGACTGCAGGAATTTTATGAGTTGAGTTGACCCCTGATCTGCCCTTGTATGAAACATGGCAGAATAAAACCTCTCCCCCGCCCCTCCCCACATTACTTTGGGCTTCGGATGGGTGGGTTTCAGAAATGCAGAAGTCCACCATAAAAGATACTGTTCCACTGGCCATGACGGAGGTGACGTTTGCTTTCATGGGCAGTAAAACTTAACACCAGACCAGCCCTGGATGTTCCCGGAGCCTGGCAGAGCAATGGCAAGGCTCTACAGATTTGGTCACGGTCACCAGGCCTGCAGGTGTGGCAAGGATCACTGTCGCTGGCCCGCACTGTCCCTTCATTCTGGCGTCCAGCAGGTGCAGAGCCGCTGGGGTCTCTACCCAAGTGAACTGCATTCCGTGGGGTAAGGAATAAGCTCAGATCCGTGCTCCTGCCTATCCGGAAAACTTGGGAAAGAGAAGAGGCCCAGAATCCAGGCAGAAGCAGAAGGAGGGATGGTTGGCTATGATGATGTTCAAGAGAAATCCAGCCCAGGGATCATTTCTCCAGAAAGGCTGGCTCAGTGCATAAAACCCTGCACTGCTTACAAGGAAAGGTAGGGTAGGACCCCAGGCGACAACAGGGTATGTCACACTTAGCTGTCGTGCACCCTTTCTGAGCAGGGACAGGAGTGAGGGCGATGGAGACATCAGTGCATCATATGCCAATAGGTTGTGAAACCACATCATTCGTCATGTCACAGAGAAACCAAAGCCTGGGGCAAATGACTTCCATTCATTCATGTAACAAGTAGTTAGGGAGCACCTGCTACACGCCAGGCATTGTCTCAGACTCTAGAGACACAGGCAACAATCCCTGGACTCATGGAGCTTACATTAGTGGGAGAGACAGCTAACACGCAGAGAAATAAGTTGACTCTCTAGTATGGTAGGTGGGAATAAATGCTAAGGGGAAGGAAAAAAAGAGGAAGTGATATGAAGTGTCAGGGTTGGGGGCTGATACTGCAGGTATCATCGATGATGAGGGGCTATTCTCCTGGGGTGACTCTGGAATAAGAAGCCAAAGGAAGGGAAGGAGTGGGTATCAGAGGAGCATTTCGAGCAGATGGAAGAGTCAAGATTTAGGGAAGAACATGAGAGAAAAGGTGTATAGATGATTTATTAATTCCTCTCACTGTGCTTGTTTGGTGTACAAAACCCTCAGAAAGTACAGGGAAAGAGAGGAGGAACTGACATGCAAATTGGTCTAATGAACCAAATGGAGATGATGAGAGAGAAGTGAAGGACTGTGCTCATTACAATGGAAAGAACTAGAATCTCAGTTTCCCTATCCTAAGTGCTACACTCAATTCCCAGGGGTTCTCTAGTTATTAATAAATAGCACAAATAGCAACTCTCACTATATGGCACTTCCATGTTAAAAGTGCATTCTTATTTTACTGCCAACATACTGTGTCAGCTTATTAAAGAACTAAAAATGAACCCTGAACTGATTTGATCTATTGCCTGGAAAATATGAAACAGGCCTAAAAAACAAATCTTGCACTATTTTACCACATTCTATGCAGGTTTAGGTAATATCAAGGCTGACAGCTCAGATTGCTTTTCCTTTCTATAAACAACTGAGGCCAAATTTTCAGGCATCAGCAGCTAAGATGCACCAGTAAAAATACATATGCTTACCCAACGGACGCAGGAAAACACCTACTGCTGCCTGCCAAAACAGCGCACAGGCCGACAGGAACTGGGGCTCTCGGTGACCAGTGTGTGCGCACAATTATCGATCTCACGTGCAGCTCTGGCACTTTGATCACTTGGCATCTGAGTGGTGGACCTTGCACGTTAAAAGCCTCAGATAGGTTTTCTGGTTTTGTGTTTTAATGAGAGAATACGGCTATCTGGACGTTACCTTTATTAATCATCTCTTGGGCATATCTAGAAAATGGTTCTGTTTACCTTACTCCAAAAATAAGACACAGTAAGGATATACTTGAAGCTACTTAGGAGTATTTATATGGTCTTCATTTCCCAAATCATCTTGAACAAATGCAACTTAGAGTAATGTAATCTGTTGAGCCGTGTTGGTTATTGGTCTGCAGTTTCGTTTGCAAAATCTGGAACTGGTGTTTTGCTTACACGGAAAGAAAAACACAGATTCTAGATGTCCCTAATCCGAAAGGAAAAGGGAGGGGGACGAAGAAGAGGACTTACAGTTAGGAAGAGGCAACAAAAATCATTGGCAGACAACTCTATGGGTTGGGGATGGGGTAGGGAAATCCTCAGAAAAGGCACGAGTCCCCTACAAATGAGACTGATCGCTTCAGCATCCTTGCCACAAGGTGTTCTGGAAGATTCACCCCAGGCTCCGACAACTGAGGGACGAGCGCCATTTCAAAACGTAGTCAGGTGTTCATTTATATCTATGCCGCCACATACATGCCCACTCCAACGCCCGCCAAGCTGCAAAGCCATCTGTCTGCAGGAAGCCGAACCACGAAGCGCCATTTCTGCTTCCTCCCAGGTACACCCAGTCTCCCATAAACGTCTATTACCCAGTTTCTTTGAAAAGTGCACAGGTCCTGAAGGTTCCTGCCTGAGGGGAGCGCACATGGACCCCATTCTTTCGGGCTTCTACCCCCGGCCGAAGGCTGGGATGATGAATGGAAGTTGTCAGCGATGCATTGTTTCTGTAGCCGCCTGTGAGCTTTGCCTCCCCGGCCCCATCCAACCGGCAGTGGTTTGGGATTGCAGCACAGCTGCTTGTAACTGAAACAAACCGGCTGCCCGACGAAGAAATCTCTGAGCCCTGCTGTTGATGATTTATTTCAGGGTAAAATCTTTGGTGTGCATTTTGAAAGTGGTTTGAAAATGGTTACGCATTTATTGCACAGATAAGATACGAACTACAGCTGAATATTCTAGCTCTCCTTCTGAAAAAAGCATGAGATAATTGTTCAAAAGGAAATCTTAAAGTTCCCAGAGGAATCCTTTATCACCTAAGCCTCCCACGCAGAGAAGTTGGCAACTGGGGATCCTACAGAGGACCAAGGGAAAAGACACCCCCCGTCCCCAAAAAGTGATTGAACATCAAATTTAACATAATTCCTTAAAATCTGACTGCAGTTCTCAATCGTGGGCACAGGAAACACAAATAGTGCATTCAACACAGTTACATATTTCCGCACTGATGTATTTCCAACTGTCCTAGAGGGTTTTCTCCCAGCTATTTCTAGGACGTTTGGGGCTTTATTATTGTCATTTGCTCTTAAGTGTTTGATCTACAAGATGAAGCAGTTTCAAAGCAGGGCCTTTTACACTTGGGCACATGGGGCAGGATGAGAAGGAGAAAAGAGTTTAAGAAGAAAAGCAATTTACTCTGCCACTAGCATCCCGTTTTCTCCCACTGTTATTGAAGACACTTGTGTGTAAGTAGGCCTCTTTTCCTCTGTGCTTGTGATATTAATCTTTTGCCAAGGAAATGATTGTGAAGTCACCAGTTTAGCATTACGATTTTACTGAAAGATCAAGAATAAGAGAGATGGGCTGTGAGTCTGAAGCCCTATTGTAACACATGGGTATCTTTAATCATCAGCAATATATGAGTTGTCATCTGCAAAAGATTAATAAGGTTTGGGGTTTTACCAAAATCTGCTTAACTTTTGAAAAATACCGTGTATGGGTGGATATTTACCTTTCTGCTGATTTGGCTGCCTTAGAACAAATTAATAACGATCTAAAACAAACTTAAGGGACTCCACCGTAGATTCCAGCTAGTAATAGCAACAGGCAAAAATAGACTCCAACTCGCGTAAACTCAGGGATCTCATGGTTTCCTTAAAGATGATTTCCAAAGTTAAGTGATTTATTGGTCTCCCATTTGCTGCAGATGTAGAATTTTGATCTAAAGAAGGAAGAATTCCCCAAGTATTACCAGGAGGGGCTTACTTCTCTGAACTACAGCTTAAACCATGCAACTCTTACCTCTTTGCTCTGAATTTAAACTCTTGACAAAGCACTGCTTAGCAGGCTGGGGTTGGACAATTAGGGAGAAGCTGTCAAACAATTATTCATAGTAGTCAGTGAAACTGGGACAGACTCGACATATTTTATCACTAGCTGAAAAGTGTAAATAAAACTTAAAAAAACTCTTTATAACTGCAAATTGTTAGAAAATTGCCATAGCTAGTGGGGGGGGGGGGAGATACTAAAGTGGACAGATTTAAGATAAAGACCCTCTTTGAAAGAGTTAATTAGAATATAATTCCGCAATTCAGCGGGTAGAATAGGAAAAGCAAACAAATACGGTTACAACAAAAATCAGAATGTAACAGGGCAACCTATTTCCTCCACAAGCAGGAATCCTAACGGAAGGCACCAAAGAATCTCCACCACCCTTGCTCGTTTTCTGTGCTGTTAACTTAAAGATGAGGCAGTGTGCTAGGTTTCTTACACAGCAGTTCTTTTAGAAGGACCTGACTGCACTCTTTCTCTGAAAAGTGATCAGTACTGAATCAATCTTAACTTTCTCAGCAAAATTTTACTAAAGTATTATTACCTGAAGAAGTCACGGGACATGTGGAAAAACTACAGGGTAGTATAAAGAGGTGGTAAATTATGGCTCCCAACACATTTATAATCCCTTACCCAAATATGAGGTCTAATTCACTGCATAGCATGATCCATATCACAATTTAAAAAAAGAAAGAAAGAAAGAAAAGAAAAAGAAGAAGAATCCTAAATACTGGAGTAAGAATTACGGACCAACAGACCAAAAAAAAAAAAAAAAAAAAAAGGCCAAGCAAGTAGGTTGAGCCTACGGTTTTGTCTGAGAACGTCTATGAGATACCTAGGGCATCTAACAGATTCTTCATCAGACAAACCACATTGTTGCAATTCAGTCCAGAGAGGACAAGCCATGTGAATTCAAAATGGAACAAGAATTTTAGAAAGAGGAGAAGCAGATCAGAGTGAAGTTTCCTACACCACTTCCCCCCCAAAATGATGGGAGAAGCTGTGAGTAGGGGAAGAGACTACATAAACTGAACGAATAGAAGGTTAAAAAAAAAAAAGATAAACTTATGAAAAGTAGCATTAAGAATCAGAAACCAGAAAACAAAATACAAGTGTTTACTCTAGTATGGAAACCATTAAGTCAGTTATTTTTTTTCCAAGTTGAGATGAAAAGGATAAATGAGGTGCACCTGAAGAAGTCTCTACCTTCAGCTCAGGTCATGATCCCAGGGGCCTGGGATTGAGCCCCGCATCAGGCTCCCTGCTCCGCGGGAAACCTGCTTCTCCTTCTCCCACTCCCCCTGCTGTGTTCCCTTTCTCGCTGTGTCTCTCTCTGTCAAATTAATAAATCTTAAAAAAATAAAGATGAATGAGAAAATGGAAAAGAAAAAAGTCAAGAAAAATGTAGAACAAAAGGAAAATAAATGTGTGGATGAAACACACACAAAAGAAAGAAAGGAAGGAAAGAAGACAGACAGACACCCAGCACACTTTTAGTGAGTTATTACTGCTCTCGCGAGGCAGACATGCCCCACTCTGTCCACAGGGAGAAGAATCCAGCAAACACGTCTTTCTTCAGTGCTCGAACCTGATTATTTTCTCCATGAAACTTCACAGAGCATGTATTTTTACACATGCCTTAATAGAACAAATTTCCCTCCCTCTTCTCTTTAAAGAGAAGACTTTTATTTAAGAAAGAGTCACATGCTTTCCAAATATGAGAAATAAAGGTGGTGGGGAAAGAAGCCAGAAGGGATAGGTAGGTGTTAGTTCCTCACCCAACCATTCAGAAAGGACCCCAAGTATAATGACAGTCACTTAGGCCTTTGACCAAAGGGCTGAGAGCTGTGCCTTGTTTAGCTTAATACCTTTTTTTTTAATGTTGCCTGATTTGGGCAGCTTGTAGGTTTCATTTCTCTTTGATCACTGTAGAATCCCTTCATCTTCATAATGGTCTTTTCTTGACCACGACTAATATTATCTCTATGGCTGGCACAGAGAAAGGACCAAGTTTATTCTGTGAATTTTAAGAATTAGTCACAGAGCATCAGAGACTAGGGCATTAAGGAAAGTTATTATCTTACGCCTCACATTTTCTGTGCCTTTTTTATTTGGTTCTCCTGGGACTCAATGTTTGAAAGTGGGTTCTGAATAAAACGGAGAGTAGCAGTCAAAGAACAGCCTTTAAGGCAGCTTAAAACAAAACACAACTGTTAGTCCTAAAAGAGGTTTATTAAGTACTACATACCAAAATATACATTACCATGTACCATCCTACCCAGTTACGTTTTTGTTGAATATTTTAGATTCCTGGGGAAATAATTATAACTAGTTTTTGTGGCAGTAATAAAAATATCAATTGAAATGCAACTGAATTCAAACCTGAATTAAATTAAACCTGCTAGAGAACATAGGATTTTTTTGTTTTAACATGATTCTTTATGGCCTATCTATCCAAGCACCCTAGAGCTCTGGAGCTCAATGCCCAAGTTCGAGTCTTAGCTCTGCTGCTTGAATCGATGTAGATTTACACAAGTGTAAGAAAGAAAGAAAGAGAACACAAATTCATCAGATGGTTAGCTTCTAACCAATCGCCCTCCCTACTTGGTAGTAAATATGTCACTTACTCCCTAAAACTCCTGTGCGTGATGAAGGGGGTTAAAGGGCAGGTAGAAGAATGTTGAGGGAGGCCCACGTGGCAATCACTTTGCTGTTTCAGCTGCCTGATGGTGTCCCCTTTACCTCTGATATGTGCAACAGACATCCCCCAACAAACTACTCTGTGCCACCGCACTCAGACTGTACATCTCACTTACGTAAAGCAGATTAGAACAGGACTGCCTACTCTAGAATGGAATCGCTTCTCGGCCTTTTGGCTAAGATCAAGTGTAGAATGGAATGTGCAGTTGCTCTTATTCTGCGTACAGAAGGTTCTGCCTATGTCTCTGAGTTTAAATACAAAATGCCCACAAGTTCAAGTCTCTTCATTGGCATAACAGATTAACTATCTTTGCCTCCTCAACACATACTCATTTTCTCCCATAGAGCCTGCCCTAATTCGGTTAGAGCAGAGTGACAGGAACTAATTGGAACATCCTTGGAAATGAACACGGGTCCATATACTAGGGGAAGTAGAGGAGGCGTTACCTTATCACGTATCCTCACTCTGAGCTCGTACAGCCTACCACTGCGCCTCCTCTTCCCACTGCCCATTCTCCAACCTCCCGCCCCCCACACCCACACAGGGAAAGCTGTCTCTGGGGTCTTGGCCGACCATGTTGAGATCATCACAGCTGAACAACACGTGCACAGAACTGCGGGGAGAGGGGTATTCTCTAAATATCAGATTATACAAAGCCACATACTGAGACCTTCCTATGCCCTAAGAACAGCCCATTCCCTGCTGTACTCATTCGACTGAAGATGATTTTTCCTACGGTTCTTTTTTTTTTTTAATAGTGTTGAAGCCGATGACGGGCATTCAATTGGACTTGCTGAACACCTGAAGACTGAGCTATCATTACTTTACAGAGACTTCATTGTGCTCGTCCGTCCCTTTTGTGATCAGTCACTTGGACTTAGTTGCTATATTTAGCACCACCAGGAGTCCAGAAAGTGTTTGCCATGCAGAACGAGCAGCATAGTGGGTTTTCGGGTGACATTAACTGACCTGAGAGCAGCTCGTTTCCACCCTGTGCATCCCGTAGGAAAAGTCGTCCGTGAATGTGATTGCATCAGAACTGATCACATCGTGGAATGAAGGCCAACCTGGGGCAGAGCAGCACCAGAACAAAACAGGACAGAGAGACAGCCTTGGGTTAGAATATAATTTTAAAGAACTACTAAGCAAAGAATGAAAATCTTTAGTATATGAATCATGCTTAACTTCTTCAACCTGAAAAAAAAAGGTCAAAAGCTGAAGGATAATATATTTCCTAAGAGTACAACTCTTTTTTAAGAATAACTTTCTCCTCACATTCAGATCACAGTTGCATTGGGAGTTTATGTTTCAAGAAGCATTCTTAGACCACCCAGTAGTTTTCTAGAGTGCCTCTGGATTTATAAAGCTCTCTCTTGCCACTTGGTCTTGTCTCTCATCTTCAGAGTCACTGGGCACCCACTAGGAGTCTTAACAGTGTGACATTTTCCAAAACACAATCCAGTTGTTTTTTTTTTTTAATTTAAAAATTTGTTTATTTATTTGAGAGAGAGAGAGCACGCGCGCGCACACGCATGTGCCATGGGGAGAGGGACAGAGGGAGAGAAAGAGAGAAATCCTCAAACAGACCCCCGCTGAGCACGGAGCCTGACACAGGGCTGGATCCCAGGACCCCAAAATCATGACCTGAGCCCATACCAAGAGTCAGACACCCAACCAACTGAGCAACTTGGGTGCCCCACCCCCACCGCTTTTTTTTTCTTTTTTAAGATTTATTTTTTAAGGATTGATTTATTACAATTGTTCTGGCTGTTAACTTTTCAACTTTCCATGCCTCTTTAGGAAGCATGCTTTTTCAGTACTTAGTTTGTTAAAATATTAAAAAAATGACTATTCCATAGTTTCCATCTTAATCTAATTTCTTGGGACAGGGCTATCTGGAAAGCAGCTTCTATTTTATGGGCAAGAGGCTTGCTTACTTCCTAGAAGAAAGTCATAGAGCAGTGTTCTTCAGGCATCTCTAGGGAGCACCTTCTCTCAAATAGCATCTTGTTCCAATTTTAATTTATTCAAATGATTTTTTAAATATGCACACACGGCTTTAAGAAACTCAGTGATAAGGACCATAAGATTGTACAAATGTTTATGAGTGTACAGTCAGGTTTTATGTTCAGTACTTCTAGGCATGTTTTTACATATTTCCAGAACATTTGTCGGGAGTTCCTGAGCTGAAGCTCAAAATGATGGAAGAGGTGTGATGTTGCCGAACTGCTGGTACAGTTTTGTTTTTTTTTTTCCTCTTCCAGAAGCCAAATTTATTCCTGTAGAAAGGAGGAAGCCCTTTAAAAATACGGTGCTTTGTGTTAATACACCAACTGAAAGAAAACAGAATGCAAACTTCAACAATTTGATTTCCAGTTTCAAACAAAACAAATTAGCTCAGGCCAAGTTTTGATAAGAAACTCCTCTAAACCCCCCACTCCCCACTAGGCAACAGTATAACTTTCACAGTTGGTGCTGGATTTAACACCCAGAGTTGAAACACTTTCCCATTCCCCGATTTGAGTTCAAGATAGCTACAAATCACCAGGAAAACCTTAATTTTCTAGATATAAGATAGCATTCCTCGAAAAACAATCACACCAAGACACACCAGTACTCTTAAGAAAACTTGTCTTTCCCTGTTTTCTAAATTGTAAAGAGAATCTAAACATATTCTACGCTACAGTTTTGGGTTTACAATGACTACTTGGCACATTTACGTATTCTTCTTTGTTCAATGGCAGAAGTGCCAATGGCTAGAAAAGAGAGGTTTAAAGGTGATGTTTGAAGACATTAAAAAATAATTTAGCTATGAAACAAAAGAGAACATTCTATATTTTTTAACCTTCCATGCTATAACTCATTTGATTGCTGGTTATGGCAACTAATATTATGGAGGGACATATTTGATTTGGTAGTAAACAGGTAAAGAGTTAGGAATTTATTTTTTAATTTTCCATAAAGCTACCCGCCAACACACATACATTTTCCTATTTCTAGAATTCAGAATAGGTAGGGAGAAATGTATATAAAATATATATTCCCTCCTCCCATGCTACTTCTTCATATTATATACACTTATCTTGTTCTACTTATCATACTGGATTTTTGACTTGTTTCCATGCTTTCCTCACTAGATGGTAAGCACTTTTAAGGCAGAGTCTGCATAAACAAGAAGACGGGATGGATAATTACGGTACAGCACAGAGTCCCACAGGAGACAGAAAATATAATCACATTCCTTTTTTACAGAATAGATTAAGAAATTAGCGATGCTGGGCGCCTGGGTGGCTCAGTTGGTTAAGCGACTGCCTTCGGCTCAGGTCATGATCCTGGAGTCCCTGGATCGAGTCCCGCATCGGGCTTCCTGCTCGGCAGGGAGTCTGCTTCGTCCTCTAACCCTATCCCCTCTCAGGTGTTCTCTCTGTCTCATTCTCTCTCTCTCAAATAAATAAATAAAATCTTAAAAAAAAAAAAAAAGAAAAGAAATTAGCGATGCTATTTTTTCACTGGAGTATTCAACTTGGCTCAAACACCATAATTAAGCTTCTCTTTATAGGTAGAGTAAGCTTATTATTTACTTAGGATGGTAAATGCATGAAGACCATCTAGGTCACTAACTTAGGATTTTTTGTGAGGAGGAGAGGGAGAGGGAACCGAAGGGTATGGTACTTGCCAATATTACACAGTCAGTACGTGGCAGGGCCAAAGCTAGAATCTGTGTATTCTGACTTTAGTCTAGGGTTCTCTTCTCACATTCCACTTTCTTCCTCAATACGAGGTCAAGACATCATTCATTTCAATACTATAATACGAAGGAGATTGTAGGTTTTAAGAAATACGTTTAGTGCCATGTCTGGATTGGTTGGTAGGTACATCGTTGCACTTAGGAGCTTCTAGGTGGAAGCAGATAATGAATGTATCCTCAACAATACTGATTCTCTCACTAACAACCAAACTGTTCAAAGAGAAAGTCCAAGAGTAATGACATAAATGACGTAATCTACTTTGGGACATGGATAATTTTTTATTCATTTATCTAAAATAACCACAAATACTTAGAAGCTCACCTTAGGTAATAATATTGAGAAAACTGTCATTTCTATTTGGGGTTTCTTCATTCTAATTCTTTCCTAACTATTGTGAATCATTGCCTATTAAAAATTTGGGGGAGGGAAGGGAACTGCTTTCAAATGAGCTATTAAATTATACAGCTATACATTTTGTCTCCATGATTTAAATATTTATAGAATTTTCCAGAAGATTATATTCAAGAGCAGACAAGGATGAGGTGTAGTGACATGGAGTCGGGGTTCTCAAAAGATTTCAATGTTTCTGGGAAAACTGTTGACACTTGAATAGTTTATTGGTTGTTTCCCATGGCGTTGGTTAAATATCAGAAGAAACACTAAAAAACCAACCAAAAAAAAAAAATTCTCTTCAAAACTTCCCCAAATTCAGTGTCTCTCTGCGCAGTAAGAGAAAGGCAGTTTTCAAGATGGAATATTTGATAGGTCATCCAAATCTTAGTGGAGATTGACAAGGGCAACCATGTTGAAGACTATAAGTAACCCCATGTGATGGAACACGTTTCAAAAGAGAATCATGGCCAACTTCAATAAGTTTGACACAGGAGAACATTGAATTTTTTTCTCTAGGTCTCCCAGATAAAGCTGAAGGAGAATCCATCAGAAAAGCAAGTCCTTATTGACAATCAGACGAAGAAGGACCTTCACCCAAGAATAAATTGTCTCATGGCAGAGAAGCCAAGAGATGACAGCACTTTGAAAGCGGAATTCCCTCATCATGTGAAAGTATTTAAAGGAGGAACTCTTCACTGCTGCAAAAATCCTCAAAGGAAACCCTGCCTCCACTCCAAATAATAAGGGAAGTGCTTCAAAGAGTGATAGGCAAGACTGAAGCAATCTGGGTCTTGTTGAGAAAATTATCTTGAGCAAAAGGGGGAGGGGATGTGTTTATGTCAGTTTTGACATTAAAGAAAGATCATCCATCCTCCTTTCTTTAGGATTTCCCTTTTGGTCTTCTCATCTAACAAAACATTATTTGTTTTGGATGCATTCCATGCACTTTTTGAAAGAACAGTCATTCGAAAACCTGGATAAACAGAGTTGGCTCACCCCACCCCCAAGACATCCCTTTGTTTCTATGTGATGAGCTCAGATTGGAGGGTATTATCGTTTTATTTCTAAAAATATAAGCTTAACTTTTTAGATATTAGCCTGTTGTTATCGGGAATGTCTTGTATTCAATAAATAGATTCTCCTCTCAACGAATCCTCATCTGCAGACAGCATATAAATACAGGTAGCCCAAGCACAACAGCTGCGTGGGGCTGTCGGCAGTCCTGCTCCCGTGTGACCCGATGACCATCGGGCCACACTAATGGGCAGAAGGCCCTTGACAGTATTGGCATAATGGGCAGCAAATCCAGGATATGTTTATTTACATCTCAAATATAAGAGCAAGTGATTCCGTTTGTTAGTAGTAGATCTTTGGCGCTTGCTACCCTCTACACTAGGGTGGTTTTTTTTTTTTTTTTTTAGATTGCAGTAAAAAGAATTATTCCTTCTCACTCAGAATGGGGCTTACTAAAGCTGCTCAGAATCTCCTCGAACCCATCCCTGAACAGTGATACAGCTTTCCACAGGTGGTTTTCTGCTGACACACTTTAAATGTTTCACTCCAACTGCCTCCTGAGAAAAACTTGCTCTTCTCTCCATCCCAACCTTTTCCTCCTTCCTTTCAAAAATCTTTGAAACAAGTTGTTAAAACTAGCAACAGGTTATAAACAAGTTGAAGCCAATCCCATCTGTACCATATCTAGAAAATGTGGCCCTTCTTTCCCTACTCTTAATTTAACAAGGATTTGCTATACAGCTGCCACATTCCCTGGATCGTCCCCCAACCCCCAAATAAAAATGAGAAACCCCAGTAAATTAGCTACGTGACCCATCAGTAGAACACGGCAGAAAATACCCGTGCCCGAGAATTCATTAAATTGAAATGTAATTACAAACATTTTATTATCTTCAAATGCAAAATCAGTTTGAGCACAGTAAATTCCACTTGGGCTCGGGTGATGGTTTAATAATGATAAATATTTGAGCGTGGTTTCAGTGAGACACACGGGACATTTACAGACCTGTGGTTTTCTGCATGTACCAATTCTCACAGCTCTATGATTCTAGGACCGTGTTTCAGAACTTGTAGCTTTTAGTATCTCTGAAGCCAGGATCTGTTAACCTCACTGACCATGATTTACCTTATTAGCTACCTCAACCAAATAAGACAACATTTTGCGAAGACCCCCTGCTAACAAGAATTGTTTGAAGTTTAGAGCTCTGATTCTTGCCCCTTTATTCACTGCGATTCGACACTTCAAGCATTAGCTTTTATCTCATTCTTAAAAGGATGATACTCTATTCCCCCTCAAAGACCCAAAAGTTTAAGTAGTAATCAACCAAATATATGCATGTTGTAGAAAATCAAAGAGTGCAAGATGACTCATAGTGAAATGTTCCCTTTCAATATTTCCCACCCCTGCAAACAACCATGTTTATTAACAGGTTTTAGGTTTAATTCTAAAAAATATGCTTCTGCCGCTCCCTCTTGATTTCTTCATTTTAAATCTGCACTATCCAATACAGAAGCTATAAGCCACATGCTGCAATTTAAGTTTAAATCAATTAAAATTAAATAGAATTTCAGCTCTTCAGTCATACTAGCCACATTTCAAGTTCTCAACAGTTACATGTAGTGAATGGTCACTACACTGGACAACACAGGCACTACAGGTAGAGAATATTTCCAACATCATTTCCACAGACAGAGAAATCCCCACCATCGGACAGTGCTGGTTTGACATTACAAATTGATTCCCTCCTGTCAACGATGAAGACTAAGCCTCCACACTTTCACTAATCTCTCTTCCCTTCCCCCTTGCAATTTTTGATAGTTATATTATTTTTAATTCTTTTAAAACTTTGTTTGGTACCATGTGCCTCTTGAACTAGACCGTAAGTTCAATAAGAGTGGAGAGTTTGTCAGTTTTGTCCACCAGTGTATTGCCAATCACCTAAAACAGTGCCTGAGACAGAAGAGGTGTTGCAGAAACTGTCTGATGGATGAACACACGAATGTATGACTATCCTATAGCTTAACATCGTCGGACCCTTCAGTCTGCAAGACGGCCTTGGCACCCCATCCTCCTTCTACCTACTCTTTTCCCCCATTCTAATGCCCAACCTTAATGAAGTCTTCTATGCTTTTCTATGGGTTGATTCTAAGACTTGAAAACTAGTAAATGACGTTAGTATTATTATGGCTACATACATGTTGCTTACTGCACAGCTAAAGACTGCTGGGATTGTATCTCCTTCTCCAACAGTCCAACTGGCATAACCCCAGGCTGCCTAAAGTCAAACAGATTTTCCTTCTTTTACACTGCATCACTATAAAAAAGGCAGGCCACGTGTTCTTTTATTTTTTTTGTTTGGACCATGACTTTCTTATACAATTGTACAAATTTCCTCTGTAATTCAACATTTTACTTTTCGAATTTTAATTACAAATATTTCAACCATATGTAAAAATATGTAGAATACATAGGCATCCATGTTTTAACAGATATTAACTACCCAAGTTTAACTGATAATATTTTTTCTATATTGTCTCAGATTTTTCTCTTTTTCTAACAAAATAACATGTTACAATTATAGCCAGATCTGCCTCCAGCCTTCTCCCCTACTCCTACACTTCCTGGTGCCCCAGAGATAATTGTTTACGTACCCTTCCCACACTTCTTTTGATTCATTTTCTACATATGTCTACATTCATAAACAATATATAATGTTTTAAATGTTAAAAATTCACATGAATGACGTTGCATCCTCAGTATCTTTTGGCAACCTGTTTTTTTTTTCACATTATTCCTGGTCTCTAAACTTTTCTGGTCTTTTTTACAGCATCATCTTCTTATTTTATAAATGAACTATTTCAAATATCTCTGAGAATATGAACCAGAGAGTTGTTTTACTTTGGGTTTTCTGTTGTTGTCTAAAATAGCTCTGCTGCCTCTCATGCAACTGTTCTCTTTTTCTTGGTTTGTGTCTTCCATGCTCTTGGTTTTTTTTTTTTGTTCAGCCATTTCTATTTAAGAATGGAGGTCTGGGGCAGTTGTCCCAGGCAGCTGACGGGGGCTTCCTCTGCAATCAGGTACAGCGTGGGTTTATTCCTCACTAGGTCTCAACTCTGAACAGAAAAGATGACGGGGAGCTCTGGGAACCCTATCATCATCTGCTGCAGGACAAAGGTCTGTCCCAGCATTTCCTGGATACCTGCCTGGGCAATGGCTCACTCTAGAGCACAACACCTCACTGGCAGCCCCAGTTCTCCCAGACAGGCTGTTTCATATCTTTTGAGAGCAGTCTTCCAGGTTTTTTTCCCTGTGGGTAATTGATGATCTGTCATTCTAAATATGAAAGTGAGGAAGCTGCAAAACTGGTCTAGCTGTTTTTTTTCAGTTAAACACCTTGTTGTCAACCCCCCATTTTGCTCTTGACAATTCTGCACTCTGAGCCCCTTCATAATTCTGCTGGGCATCTTGGCAACAACCCCTGTATGTACTTTGGGCTGCCACTTTCTTTAATCGGTCCTGCATTACAGGTGGTCACCCCGTAATGCATTGTCAGCCATTTTTTTTTCTTGGAAAAATTGGCTAAAATTTCTGGTCTGCTCAACACCCCCTCCTCCACTCCAGTTCTCTTTGCAGTGGGGTTCTCCTCCTTCCCTTCTGCTTCCTCCTCCTCCTCTTTCTTCTTTTCCTTACTCTCACTTTAAAGGGTTCTCTTGGGAGAGAGGGAAGCAAACATGTATGCTCAGTCTATCATCTTGAACAAGAGGCCGAGATTTCTTTTTAATAAACTACAGATTTTAGTCTCTTGATCTAATATTTTATGAGAAGCAGGAATGGATTTCAGGCATCATAATTTTTCTATTAACCACAATTATATAATTTTTTGCCTTACTGATAAGACCCAAAATCAGTGTAAGGTTTAGGAGCTTTAACTGGCTCAGATTTGACTCTATCTAAAAAGTGATTCTGGGCTAACTGCATGAGAGTATGACATCTGCAAAGACCCCTGAGTTAGAACCACGGCAAGCCAGAGTAGGCTCCTCCCAGAACTGGTTCGGTGGAAAAAACTTCATAGACCTCTTTTCTTTTTTCTTTTCTTTCTTACAGATTTTATTATTTGAAAGAGAGAGAGATCACAAGCAGGGGGGAGAGTAAGGAAGAAGCAGACTCCCGCTGAGCAGGGAGCCCGATGCAGGATTCGATCCCAGGACCCTGGGATCATAACCTGAGCCAAAGACAGACACTTAACCGACTGAGCCACCCAGGCGCCCCATAGACCACTTCTCAACTCTATATTTGATCATTTGTTATAGTGTAAGGATGCACTATATTTCTGCCTTCCTGCCACTGCCAATATAAGGACAAGTATCCCCCTATATGCTGATGACACGATTTCATTACTGCAAACAAGCAGTAAGTCTCAAGGGGCAAACTATTATAGTCAATAAAATGGTTTAACAGTAATTATGACAAAAAGAAAACCATTGGTTTTGGCACACATTCTCCCATGCTCCATTCAGCTTTATTAAGCAGTACCTCAAATAAAAACAATACTTAAAACACTTATCTTGAAAAGCAGGGAGTTTAAAAAAAAAAAAAAAGGAAAAGAAAAGCAGGGGGTTTAGAATACATAAAATTAGCCTAGATCTATAGACTCCAAAAATTCAAGAAGACAAAAAAAAAAAAAAATGCTACAGTGCAATATACTATTCAAGCATTAATTTTATTTTGGTTACTAATTACCTCGCTTTTTCGTCTTGTCAAGTACCCCATAGTTTTAAGTGGCCGTGGCATTTTGAATGCCAGGGACATGCTGAACAATGGCACGATGACTGGGGGCCACCTGAAGCAGACTAGTAACGTGATCAGATTGGTGCTTTAGGAAGATGGTTCTGGAAGCAGGCTGGAGGGTGGGAGATAGAAGGATGAAAACAGGCACATCAGATGGAAGACTGTGGAAACAGAAGGGGTGAAGCTCTAAATGCAGCATGTGCAATGGGGCTGGAGAGCAGGAGAGTGATTAGAGAGAGACTAAGCAGTCAGAACTCACTGATTGTGGTGGTGCCTGTTGGGGAGTGAAGGAGAAAGGTAGGGTCAAATTACTACTAGGTTTCCAGTTTGTATGACTCACTGGATCATGCTAGTTATACATGTTTTTCAGGGAAAATAATAAAACCCGACTAGTATGGAACTCTCTAGGAGCAGAGGGATGTGTGGGCTCAGAAGTGAGACCCCAGCTAAAGATACAGATGTGAAAGTCATCAGAGCATAGAGAACAGTAAGGTTATGGATGAGGATATGTAGAAGGCAAATATAAGGGGAGTGGAGAACCAGACAGGTATTTAAAAGGTGAGCCGAGGAATAAGAGTCAGTGAAGGAAAATAAAAGAGAGCATTTCAAGAAATAGGAGGACGACAAGGGAACCGAGACAGAGTCAGATCATGGAAAAGTGTTTGAGGCTGGAGGACAGTCCCCAGTGACATAATCTACAGAAAGGACAAGTCAGATAAGATCGGAGAGGAGACGGCTGAATTCAACAGTTAGGCAGCCTGGTGGACTTTAGGAAGAGCCATTTCAGTGTGATGGACAGAAGCCAAACTCTATCGGGCTGCAAGGCGTTTGTGAAGTGGCATGACTAAAGACTGCTCTTCACAAAGCCTGGCAGGGAAGGAAGGTAGAGCAGGTTGACGACTCGCAGGAGAGCATAATGCTATTTATGCGAACATACTCGGATCCTGGGGTCCCTCCCACCAATTCCACCACTCTCTGCTTTCCACAGGTTTAAAATTTTACAGTATTTTCTCACGGAACTTTCAAATAAAATGAGTAATATGAAAATTTTTAGACATGCTAAAAATCTTAAGCATTGCTCAAATGCTCCTTAGGATATTGGACAGAAGCTATGTCTGAAAAAAGACTAAAATAAAATTCCATCCCTAGAATCTTTTTTAGCTTTAATTTATTTTTATGTTGTTCATTGCTATCGCTCCTACTGTCCCTTAATCTACCAAACTGAGAGTAATGAGCGTCATATTTTAAATGGCCGTGGTAATCTGTTTTGCCTTTTGGCACAAAGTAGGCGCTCAATAAATATGATTAAACAAATGAATCCAGAACTTTAACTCTAGGTCAAGTTCCCCTGTCAAACATGCTCACAGCACCCAATATTTTCTCTTCAAAGCATGTCACAGTTTGTAATTACTTATTTATATGGGTAATTTTTGATTAATGCCCACTTCTTTCCCTAAACTCCACGAGACCATGACTGCTTTGTTTACTATTTTAGCGTCAACACTTCACTGATAAAAATATTTGTTCAATGACTTAATTAATAAAGAATATATCATACCTCAACCATTTAACAACAGAACTGGACTGCATTAAGAGATTATCACTTGGGTTAGATGTGCCAATCACTAGGCCAGTCAATGAAATTTTAAAAAGATAGGGAAAGAGTTTCTACTATTTCTCTCTAGGCAATTTTTTTTTACAAGTATCAAATTGAATATAAGGTTTCCTTTCCTGCCTATCAAAAATAGTACATTTCTTCAAACTGATTATTAGTAATTTCTTCTCTACAAACCACGTCATCCCATGACCCATAATCATTTCAGGCATTTGAATCTACTGAAGGACAATATGACCAGAGACTGTCAAGAACACTGAGGTGTCCTTTGGGCAGTGTGAGCATCTGGTATCTATTCTCTTTGGAGATTAATAATGTAGCTGCACTGCAGCAGGCTTTACTAATTCCTTTGAGCCCTGCACAGCATTTTTGAATGGTTCCAAACACACAAGATCTCTAATTGGTATGGATTTCATCCATAGTTTTCTTGCAATCGCAAAATATCTCAGAAACTCCTAAGAAGTAATTGACAGGGACAAGCTTCCCTGTTTCCCTTTGAGGAGGCAGGTATTAATAATTTTTTTTTCAAGTTCAATGAAATTACTGAGCTCAAACCATTTCAACCAAAAAACTGAGGAAGGGGACTTTATTTTCCCTGCCTGAACACTGTCTCTTGCTACTTTAAATCATAGTTAATGTTTTAAAAAAGTATATCTTACACATAAGTCAGTTGTAGACTTTCAACATCAAAGGATCTGAGCAACATCACATGTAACAACCTGACCTTTGGCTATAATTTCTAAGTGCCATTAAAAAATGTCTCTCAAACTGGTTTTATATTTAGTGTTGACCTAGTAACCTTGATCCAAAAACATTCAACTTTAGATGATTATTTTATTTTGCTTCCAAAAGCTCTTCAGTCCAGTGAGGCATCCATTAGGAAGCTTCACAGAGAGTTGAGTTTGCTCAGAATTTATTAGCTACATCGAACAGGAGGATGGTGATTTGGGTTGCTTGCTGAGTGAAGATTATTTACTGTGCTTAGCTGACCTTAAGAATACCAGGAGGGAAATTCAAAAAAAAATACAGAGTCTATTCTCAGCGACATGCAATCCAGACCAACAGTGAAATAATGCTCCATTCAACTGCAGTCCTGAATTAGGTCTATTCACCACATAGCATCACTGGGGACTGTAAAACCATTTTTCACATTCTTTAGTTGGGTACCCATCAAAAATTTCAAGTAATTTCTCTCTTAAATATATGTGCCTGTTAAAAATGTAAGATTACTTCTTCTGAGGGAGCTAAGTGTTAAAATTCTTTTACTTATCTAATTTTCCTCCTGATATTTTTCTCTAACTGACATCTCTCTAAATTTCTGAATAGGCTTTAGATTGTTTTTCTATTATATACTTTTAAGTGCTACAATAAAACACTTCCTTATTTTCATAAATGTATGATCCTTCACTGGTCTACATCACCTTTTTATGATGCATCAAAACTTAGTTCACCTACTAGGATTTAAATTTCTGACAACCCATCTTGAAAAAAATATTTTGAAACAGAACAGATTACTCAGAAAAGCTTTTAAACACAAATATTTTAGAACAAAACAACAAAAGATGTTCTGCCCTTATAGCAGACACATGGCAAAGTTGAAGCAATGTATTAAACACTGTACATCCTGTAACATATTAAAATTTTTTAATAAACTACATCAAAAAGGCATGAAGCAAACTACATCAAACCAAGGCATACTCTGATAGCTATTTGTTCTTTTTAAAGGCCTTTACGAAAATCTTTTGCTTAGGCTCAATCCCCATTATTCTGCTCTTCTTTTTCACTCACATTCTAATACTCTATAACTTACTGCTTCTAAATTTTTCTGTTTATTGTCTGTATTTCCCCAACCAGAATGTAAGCTCCACATTGGCAGAGATAATTCTTTTGTTCCTGATGCATTCAAAGTGCCCAGAAGGGTGCCTAGCATTTAATAAATTTTGATTGAATGAATTTTCTATATACACATTCTTGTTATTCTGGAAATCTGGGATTTAAAAATAATCCTTGTTTTGTTTTAAAATACACAGTTACAAAAGTCTTTGTTATAGAATTATGTATAGAATCTCTAGGTCATTTACTAATATTTATTGAAGATTTTGGCACCTGGCTGACAGTTTTCTCTCTATCTAAAATTCCTACCTACATTCTAAAGACCTTCTAGGGTAACTCACTTAATACCCCTCATATTAACAGCTCTTTGAGGTGAAACTAAACCATTCTATGGAGCCAAGGTCCTGTATCAAGCAAGACCCATGGGTACAAGTGGCCTTTGCAATTCAAAAGTTTCAATGGCTTTGATTCTGACCACTAGCAAGTTTAATGCATTAAAAATTAGATGTCATCACATGAAAAAAGTTGAATTTCAGATGGATGAAATTGGCCAAAGTAGAATGGTACTTCACACATATTTTAATTTGGCCCTAGACAATCATGACAAGAAACAAATGAGTAATATTACATAAAGGTCTAAGCACATCCACAATATATACCATGGCCTATAGGCTGACATATCGTTCTGTTAGTTGTGCAGTAATATTCAAGTCTTACCCCTCCAAACCACTTGTAAATGAAGCAAGCTGCAGGCACAAGACTTAGCTACTTAGTACTAAGTAGGCACTAAATAAATGTTTGTTGAATAAGTGAACCAAATTTGGGCTGAAGAAAGTATTAACAAAAATTGTGAAAATGATAACACAATAAATCAATGTCTCTGTTTCAGACTTTTTTGACAAAGATCACCTCTCACCTATTATTCCTTCATCACTACCGACCAGAGTATAACATGGATTACTATCTCTTGGTAATATGTCATGGACACCTATGTGATTTCTTTGATCTTTTCTAGTTTGAATAGCATAAAATTGTGGAAGGCATGGTCAACATCCATACACATAAAGTACCCTAGCACTGTAGTCACAGTATATAGTCTCCTTTTATTTAGATATTTGGCCTCCTTTTAGTATAACACAAATTTTTTTTTAAATCTCAATCATGTATTATTAAAATCATGATCTTAAAAGCTAGGTGAAAATTAATTTTGAATTATATTTCCCATATTAGAAAACTCCCATAGGAGAAATCCTTTAGAGGGAATTTTGCCAAGGTCTCGTGCTACATAAAAGATTTTTAAAAATCATGTACTTTGACTTAAGGTATAAATCAAGAGCCAATATAATAGCTCTTTGATCTTTAACAGTTTTTATTTTTTATTTTTGTGCATTTTTATTTGTAATGTCTCTCCCACACAAATAATTTTTACCTCCCATTTGCTCTCAGCTCCCATTTGTTCAGTTCCAGGTATTGCCCTGAGTTTCTGGCTTGCACAATATCTTAATTACTGTTTTAATGCCTTGTTGCTTAACTCCCATTGCTATTTAAAAATGTCATACACACATGTATTAACCATAAGTAAACACATAAATGTGAATATATCATACGTACTTTAAGTGCAACTTTTTCCCTAGTTTTTTGGCCCTTTTCCTCATCCTTCAGGAAATCTTATGTTAACAACCTAATAAGGGTTCTACCACATTTTTGTCCATGTTCTTATAACCGTACAAAATATTAGGTATCCATACACACATAAATGTAAATGTTCTTGTAGCTGCATAATAGTCCACTGTGCAACCATCCCCCACTGACAAGAATGACTTTGTTTCCACTTGTTTTCCTCTATGAAACATACTGTTTTAACAACCTTGCACATATGCTCCTATCTCTGGTAGAACTTTTCTTCCTATGGGATAGATTCTTAGGAATAGGATTGCTAAGTCAAAGGGTAAATGTATTTTTACGTTTAGTAAATATTTCTAGATGGCTTTCCAAAACAAATACAGTTGAATACCCTTTTCTCCATACCCTCCATCAGTAACAGGTGTTGCAGCTTTTAAAAACTTCCAGTAAATAATTGCCAGTAGCTCATTTCAGCAAAATTTGTATTTCATTGACTATTTGTAAGATAGTCAACTTTTAATGTTTGTTGGCTATTTGCTTTTCTGGGATTTGCATCTTCATATTCTTTGCTCTTTTTTCTATTGGGTTATTTATTGTCGTTATTTTTCTTTGCAATTGGTAACTGTTCTTTGTATATTCCAGATGTTAATTAATGGCCTTTGCATTATAATTATCCTTTTATATCTGTTGCTTCTGTATTGACTTTGTTTATGATTTTTTAGTCCCTTCCTTTTGCACTTTCTGGGCTCCTGGCCTTGGTTATTAAGAGCTCCCTGCCTCTGGACTACATACATGATATTCTATATTTTGTGCAGGATTTTTGTCTTATTTTGCATTAGATTTCAATTCATCTGGAATTTCTTTCAGTATATGAAATAATATTTCAATTTTATTTCCTCTCAAATGGAAGAGCAGCTGGGCCATCAACAATATTTAAATTGTCCATTCTTGACAGAATTGAAATACTATGTTTAACTGGTATTTATTTATATATTCTCTAGTCTGCTCCACTGATGTACTTATCTATTTCTATACAAATATAATTTTATTATTGTGGCTTCATAGCATGTTCTTATATTAGGAAAGGCAAATATCTACTTACTGGTTTTCCTTTTCATAAATATTTCTGCTTGGGTTTTTTTTTTTTTTTTCTTAAATGGGTTCATTACAAGTTAATTTTTTTTTGATCTTTCAAAGAATCATTTTTGAGTTCGCTTTTTCTCTCCACAATTGTTTAATGTTTTCTATTTCATTTACTTGAGCTATTATCTTTATTCCATCTCCCTAGTTTTTATAGTTCCTTTTATAAAGTTCCTTTATTTTTCATCTTTTTTTCCTTTAATTATGAAGATATTCAAGGCTATAAATTTTCTTCTTCTAAATATAATGCTCACCATATCCCATAGAGTTAGATATTTATTGCTGATTTCATTGGATCATTATAAAAATATGGCCTATAAAAATCTCTGCTGTCTAAAATTTATTAATATTTTCTTTGTGGCCGAGTAAATGATCTACTTTTTAATGTTCCATGAAAATACAAAATTACATTTTTATTTGAGGGATTTTTTTAAAAGATTTTATTTATTTGAGAGAAAGCAAGAGAGAGAGAGAGTGCACGAGGGGGGGGGGGCAAAGGGAGAGGGAGAATCAGACTCTCCATTGAGCAGGGAGTCCATAAGGGACTCAATCCCAGGACCCTGGGATCATGACCTGAGCCAAAGGCAGACGCTTAACCAACTGAGCCACTCAGGCGCCCCTGTTTGAGGGATTTTTTAAATTTGAAAGATACTTTATATATCTACTAAATCAAGTTTATTGATTGTATTATTTGATTATTCTATCTCCTTACTTAGTTTTGACTACTCATATGCCTCAGTCTGAAAGAGACATAGTGGAGTTATCCATGATAACTCTGTATTTTAAAATTAAATTTTCTTTCAAAGATTCTGATTCATACATTTAGTTGTTATGTTATTTTATACCTACAGGCTTATGTTTGCTCTATACTCTTCATGAATAATGCCCTTTTATTATCACATAATTTGCCTTTTTATCCTTTTGTGTTTTTAGCTTAAATTCTACTTTGTCTGATGGTAGTATGGCCATTTCTCCTTTCCTTTTTGTTTGCTTTGGCCTAATGTCTTTTTGACAATCCCTTTATTTTCAAGCTTCCTTTGTACTTTGTTTTTGTAAGTACCAAATAGCTAGATTTGAACTCAATTTCTGACTATTTCTGTCTTTTATGGGAATCAGTTTGTTGATATTTGACAACTTAAATTATCATATTTCACTCATATGCAGAATTTTAAGACACAAAACACAGGATCATTGGAAAAGGGAGGGAAAATAAAACAAGATGAAATCAGAGAGGGAGACAAACCATAAGAGACTCTTAACTCTAGGGAACAAACTGAAGGTTGCTGGAGGGGAGGTGGGTGGGGGGATGGGGTCACTGGGAGATGGGCATGAAGGAGGGCACGTGATGTAACGTGCCCCGGGTGTTATATACAACTCATGACTCACTGAACTCTCCCTCTGAAACTAATAATACACTATATGTTAGTTAATTGAATTTAAATTAAATTAAATTAAATTAAATTAAAAATAAACAACTCACATACCTATCTTCCTTTCATCTCACTTTGTATTTATTATTCATTTTAGTTGTGTTTTCCCCTTGTTTCTGCTGTTTGGACCAAATTCTTATGCATTCTATTTTTCTCCCCATTGTTACATCACTTTCCCTTTGTCGACGCTCACAACACTGAGTTATCTACAAAACATTACCTATAAGATACAATTTCCTCCAGAAAGACCCATTGTTTTCCAAATCATGATGCTTTATCCTCCCTTTCCTGCTTCCCCTTCCTCCCACCCATGTGAGATAAAGCCTTTAGAAAACTTTCCTCACTTTCCTCCTCTCCTCATCTCTACACATTCACCCTGCCATCTTCCAGATTCCAGGGTTGCAAATGAGAAATCTAATACTAACCTGACACTTCTATTGTGAATTTGGAAGTTTATACAATTCTCCCTTTATCCTTGAAGTGCAGGAATGTCATCAGGCTAGGCTTTAGGTGCCTATGCCTTCTTATTAAGCCTACATAGAATGTGGTGAACCTGTTCAAGCTGCAGGTGATGGGGTTCAGGACATGTTACCCCAAAATACAGCAGCTTGACATATGGAATATTTTAGGCATTTGAGAAATGGCATGACCCTCCCCTGAAGCAGGTCATAAAACCTTCATGTGAGAGGTGCTGTGCCTAAACCTGGAAAAAGGGAACATCCTTATCTCCAAGACTCAGAAAGCACTGAAAAGAAATTGGAACGAACAGGCCTCACTATTTCCCCCAACCTGCAACACTTAGCTCATATCCTTTTTTATTCTATCACATTTTTTCATGAGTCTCCACTCTTCATCAAACCTAGCAGGAAAACTCAGGTTAAACCACTTTTTTGGGTCTTCATCTCCTTATGAAGGTTTTTGTGTCATGTAAAACATACTAAAAAATTTGCTTGCTTTTCTCTTATTAATCTGCCTTTTGTTACAGGAACCCCAGTTGAAAGATTAAAAGGGTATAGGAAAAATATATTTTTCTTCCACTACACAGGCTTGAGTCTTTCTTTAGGTTAGAAAAAAAAAAATTTTTTTTAAACATCTATTCTTTATACGTTAAGCCTCCCAAAACTATTTTGCAAGTCTCTCCATTTTTCGTTCATGATATAGACCTCTGTTTTTACTACATGCTTTCAGATATTTCTTCCAATTGGGGTGTCAGCAGTGGCCTCCTTCAATTTACTTACTCAACTGTTTAGTCGCAAAATCATGATATTTTCAAATCTCCACTTCTTGGAGAGGCTAGACATGAAGTCCTTTAATTGTATCAGATACTATATTTCAGCTGCAAGAAAGAGATGATGGAAATAAAAGTGGCTTAAAAATTAAGAAAATTATTAACTTATGTAATAAGGAGTCTATGTTTATGTGGCTCCCTGTTGGTCCAGTAAATGGTACAACTACCTCATAAAGGCCAATGTGTTTTCCTTTGTCCTCCTCATCCTGTCAGTGAGGCCTCCCCTCATGGCCACACAATGGCTGCAGCAATTCCAAACACCACAGGCAGACAGGACAATATCCAGTGAAAATGGAATGATTTCCACTAGTGTGTCTCTTTTTATTAGTGAGGAGAACTTTTACCAGAAACCTCCACTTAGATGTTCCCTGGGATGCAACTGACCAGGAATGGGGCATCTGTCCAAGCTGAAACTAATCACTGACAGGGGGAATGGAACTTTATGATTAGCTTAGGTCAATTATTATTCACCTGGGGAGGGAGTTACTCCGCCCTGAATAAAAAAGGATGAATATAATTACATTAGGCAACCAGTGTCATCCCAGTTGGCTCTGTTTGTTTGGTTTGTTTGGTTTGGTTTAGCTAGAGTTCTATTTCATCAGATATGTGACTCTTTGTTTTGATTGATCTCGTCTGAATGCTGGATTCCCTAGATGTGTTGCCATTTTTCTTTGTTGGCTCATTTGGCCCAGGACTCATTATTAACATAATCCAAAAGCTAGTAGTCCTGCAGACATTGGAAATACACCGATGAGCTGCCAGATCTTGCCAAGGACATGAGGAAGACAAAGCCTCCTTGTATCCAAGTTTCCTCTGAGGGACAGACTCAGCCTAGATACTTAGTTTCTTCTTAACCTCTTGGGAGCAAGAAGGCCAGGTACATTTATGAATGGCTATGTTAATCTTTACTCCTGGAGTCCATGAATCTCAAACTCTTGCAATGATCTGTCACATTAAAAATCTCACCATCATGCTCCATGACACTTCTTTCTGGTCCCCCAGTCCATAAGGCCAAAAGCTTTACCCAAGTTGTCTCTACCAAGATTCCCATCACTATGTAGGTCATGAGATTCAGAGAGACTAGAATGGAGAGTATAAGAGTAGTCAGCCATATGCAAGTCCATCTCCAATGAACATTATTGTTATTATTTGTCATAAGCTGTGCTAACTGGCTTACATTTCTTGTCTTATATATACCTCACAGCAACCCTATTTATCCTCATTTTACAGGTGGAGAGACTAAGGTTTAGAGATTATCATGTATCTTTCACAAGGCCACTTTCCTGTGCACTATTAAGTGGTGAAGTTTGCATGTGAACCGGGATTGTCTCCAAGTTTTTGCTTTTAGATACTACACCAAACCATCTCTGTGGCAGCTCAGAGAGTTGTCAGGTCGATACAGAATATATTATGACAGAATATAACTAGTGATGAAAGAAAAAAAATAGAGTAAGAAGCTACAAACATTTCCTGAAAGCCAAAAAGTCCACATTCTACCAGACAGATGATTAATGATTTTTATAAATTTCCTTTTCAATAAGTAATATTATATGTATGAAATCCTGAGCTGCATGTCCCATGCTCAATATGCTAAAAAAATATCTTTGAAAATGATGAAATGATGATGTAATGCCCAAAGCAGGGTTTGTTACATGAGCTTTTTGGAAATCTGGTGAAGCTTATGGACCCCGCAGGATAATGTTTTTAAATGAATGAAAGGAAATACATGGCATTACAAAGAAAAAACAATCATTAATGTCATCAAAATACTGAAAAAAAACCCCACAAATTTGTGACATAGTAATAAATGCACTTTTTTTTATTAACAAGCTCTAATGGTGGCTTTAATAATTGCCATAATTTTGAAGTGGTTATGAGTATAAATGTTATTTTAAGATATCTGTGACAACTGTAATATGATATGAAAATATCTATGATTTCTATTGGTTATAAAGTCACAAATACTACTGTGGGTTATTTTTTACATCTACAATTGAAAGAAATTGTGATTAGTTAAAACAAATTTGGATTTCTTTTTCATCCAACTTCATGGATCCTCCAAATTCAATCCAAAGCCCCAACTTAAAGATTCCTGATCTAAAGCCTGTGTATGCCTAAATAATTCATGGACACCATTTTGAAATTTCTTAATCCTCCCTGGTTTTCCTATCATGACTTTTCCTAGAATACAACCACTTTTTACAGCTCAACTTTTAAGTAGGATGTGTTAAGTGGAAAAACATGGTATTTAAAGTTTAATTTACACACATGCACAACTAGGTTCAAATCCTGGCTCTGCAATTTGCTATCTATGAAATATCTGATGAGTAATACAACCTTACTGAGCCTCAGTTTCTTCTTCTGTAACTTGAAATTTAAAAAAACCACTTCCTGAGATTATTGGGGATTATTGAAAAATGAATGAAATACCTGGACCCTATCTGGAAAAATATTAATCCAAATACATATACCAAAACTTCAGGAGTTCACCGACCTTGTGTTACTAACCCCTCTGACTTATCTTTTACTGTGACCTTGATAAATTCTTTTCTAATTAGAAATGAATGTCAAGACCTTTACCTTCCAGAGAAGGAGGAATATTGCCTAGAAGTCCATCAACACTTTGCTAGAAACTTTCACAAAATGTTATCAAAATCTTTCAAAGTGCTTATTAGAAAACATGACAACCTGACCCTCAGTGACCAGTATAGCGTAACATTATACTAGCATAGTTAAACAGGTACACAGATTTTTAGAAACTTGATGTGCCATTCTTTATTCAAAATCAATACTGCTTAACCTGTAACTGTGATGAGGTATTATGACCAAATCTGAATTAAACATCCAGAGAGATATGTAGAAACATGGAAGAGATTCAGAAGACAATCACAAATACAATAAAAGGGTTAAAGGAAATGGCTTATACAAATGGTTAAATAAACTAGTAAGTAAGATTATGTAGTCTGCCAATAAGAAAGTTAAAGAATAAACTCAACATAGTCTTGAAATAGCCAAAAACATTTGTAAATGTAGATTTGGTCTTGGCCAAAAGATGGAGAAACAACAACAAAATTTTAACAGGAAAGTGCAAAAAATCAGAAAGAGTTCTTTATCTCATCTTATAAAACAAAAGTAACTGGATTCAAAGTACAAATCAGAGATTGACTTATATATATTTTCCCTGATGATGGTATCAGCACTGTTTAATTACCAATATTCAAAACTCATCTGTTGTATTCCCATACCCACTTAGTCATTAACTACTATGAGTACTATTACCTCTAATTTCCATCCCTTCTCCATTCCTTAGCTACCATCAAAATTTGCATCACCATTTTCTATCCAGACACAAGACCCTCCCAGCCCACAAGCTGTGAATAAGTAGCCTTTAAACCAGGGAAAATTCTACATAAGACAGTGACAAGGGTAATTTGAGCATACTTCGAAAAGTGAACACCTCAAGAGCAAAGATTCTCCATTACTAAAGCTTTTCAAAAAAATATGCCAGTCTTTGCAAAGAATCTAGGGAAATGATCAAGTTTCTCCCACCAGATAAGGTAACTGGAAAGCCTGAGAGGCTGCATCTAGCTAGGCAGCAGGGCAGTTACAAGTGGAGTGAGTCATCTGTCGTTGGGCTGCAGTGTATGGAGTGGAGAGAATATCAGAGAGCAACAAAAGCAAAAGCCAAGAAGCAGACTCTGGGCATAAAGCAGCATAGATGCAAACTTGATGATTTCCCTTAGCAGAAATCAAATGAAATCAGTTTTTGAAAAAGCCAAGAATATTTTTTCAGTCCTGAAACTAGGAACATTATCAACATCATACAACAACCTTTGAGAAGTGCTATCTGTGAAACAGAAATTCAGAAACACCCCAGACAGCCCAGTGAGGATGCCCCGGTGTGTGGGCCACCACGGGAGGGGTGGAAGCAGGCAGCCAGAGTCTCATTCTGCACGTGACAGCTAAAGAAAAGACGGACATCAGGACAACTACTGAAATTTGATATTAAACATTTCTGGTGAGGGGAAGTGGGACTTGGAGAATGATTTGGAGGATGTTAATTGTCTTTGCTGACAAACAAGGGTAGGAGAGAGAATGAATAAGAGGGAATCAGTCTCCCCAAACATAAAAAACAATGGATCACATTAAATGTATAATTCAAAACCTTTGGGGCCTCCGTATCAGAGCACCCAAAGGGTCCACTCTGAAGTGGAAGGACAGTTCAAACTTGGAAGGTGTCCCCAAAGTCAGCAAGTGCTGAATACAGGGCTTCTAGATGCAGAAGACCAAACAAACCGGTCATGCAGTGAAAGAGGACCCAGCGCTCCTCCTCCTCCCACAGTTCTCCGAAGCCACTGATGGGTTAACAGTCCATGCTCCTCATGCTCCTGTGTGAAGGCAGACAGCCAAATTCCGGGTAGACAGGGAGGAGGAGACTCAAGGAGAAAACACCTACCACCATTTTTGGACAAAAAATTTTAGAACTGCCCTTCATAAATGAGTAAGCTAAAAAAGAAAGGAAAAATTTCTCCAGTGAAAGAAGTCTAAGTACTCAAAACACAAGTAATGTTGGTTTGTTTTTTTTTTTTCGCCCCTGGAAGTTTTATCCCAGAAAACAGAGAAAGAAATTAAACCACAAACAGTTAATAACTCTCAAGGAAATTAAAGAAAATATGAACTCCACAAGAGATTTCAAAAGGAGCTAAGTGGACAACAGATTGAAATGAAAAGTCATTAGCAGAGTCAAGGAAAAAACTAAAAATCCCTATTATTTCAGAAATAGGAAATGTATTAGAAATGTCAAAGAGCAGAACTGACACAGAAGAAAATTGAATCTCTGACAAGAAAAAACAGCTCAAGAAAAGTGGATATGGAAGAAAATAGACAGATGAAAGCAACCATGTATGTATATGTATGATACATTTGGAGAGCAAACAACAAAAGAGGGAGACCCTAAAACAGAAAGCAAAATGAATAAAACAAATATTTTCCCAGTTAAAACAGAGTGAATGTTTCCTAAAATGAATAACTAAATCTATAGATAGTAAGGATTCAAGATGTTTCAGGAAAAATTAATACAGGGGCACTTGAGTGGCTCAGTCAGTTAAGCATTGGACTCTTGATTTCAGCTCAGATCATGATCTCAGAGTCATGAGATGAAGCCCCATGTCAGGCTCTGCACTCAGCATGGAGTCTGCTTGAGATTTTCTCTCTCCCTCTTCTTTTGCCCCTTCCCCCACTTGCACTCTCTATCTCAAATAAGTAAATCTTAAAAAAAAAAAAAATTAATACAGGATGCCTGGGTGGCTCAGTTGGTTAGGCGTCTACCTTTGGCTCAGGTCATGGTCCTGGGTCCTGGAATCAACTCCCACATTGAGCTCCTTGCTCAGTGGGGAGCCTGCTTCTCCCTCTGCCTGCTACTCCCCCTGCTTGTGCTCTCTCTCTCTCTCTGACAAATAAATAAATTAAAGAAAAAAAGATTTAAAAAAATTAATACAGACCATCAAAACAGAATTATACTGAGGAAATTATTTAACATTAAGATATAAACTCCTATAAGCCTCTAGGCAGAAAAATCAGTTGTTCACAGAAAAACGTTGTATAAATGTAGTTCTGCTTGCTTATTTCATTCAAGGGTCATTCAAGGAGTTCTATGTTTAAAAAGTTGTTGGGATTTTTGCTTCCACTTTATTATTAATTTCTGCTTTCCTATATTTTACTCAGATTATGATTCGTACAGTTGTCTGGACTGATCAGTTTATACTTTAAGGCTTTCATATTTTCTTAACTCTTCTTTGGATACTTGCAAATAAGTTGGTGGTATCCTCATGTTATCCTAAGTTGATGTATATCCACTTCAGCAACATTGTGAATTATGTTCAGAGACCCATGTTTTATTTTTCCCAATTTGATCTATCAAACACTGAAAGATGTTGAAGTCTGTCATTACACTTGCGTTTCAATTTCCTCTATCTCTAGCATTTTTTTCATGTATATTTTGAGGTTATGTTATTGGCATATAAAGTTTCAAGATCATTACATCTTCATCGTAGATTGCAGACTTAGCCAATTTTTTTAAAAACCTCTTTTAGAAATGTTTGGTGTTGTTTGCCTTTAGTTTCATTTTGATAGTAAAATGTGACTCCTTTCATTTAGTTTGCTACAATCTTTGCCATCCTTCCATTTTTAACATTTTAACTTTTCTGTGTCATTTTGTTTTGAGCATCCCTTTTAGATAGAGTACACATTTTGGAGAGTTGGATTCTTTAAACTAATCTTGAGGACTTCTATCTCTTAAAAGGAAAGTTTATCCCATTTCCATTTATATAAAAACAAGTATACTTCATCTCAACATCTGTCATCTTATTTTCTGATTTTATATGTCATGTGATTTCCCTTTTTCCTTTGACTTTTCCTCTAGTGGATCCATAGACTTTGGCAGGGGGAGGTGCAGGGGGAGAAGGAGAGAGAGAATCCTAAGGAGGCTCCATGCCCAGGGCAGAGTCCCATGCAGGGCTTGATCTCACAACCTGAAATCACTACTTGAGCTAGAAGCAAGAGTCAGACGCTTAACTGACTGAGCCACCCAGGCACCTACTATCTTTCTTAATATACTTCTTAATTGTTTTCTTCTTTATGATTTTTGTCTTTTCCATTTTTCTTCCTGAGGGACACCAATCATCCACTCACTTGAATCACTGTTTTCTATCATCTACATCTGTCATCTTATTACTGACAATCTTCCAGTCATTTTATTTTCCTTTTCCTCTGCATTATAAAATAGTTTGTCAAGTGGCTCTCCAGATTACTAAGTGTATATTTAGTAGATTCAATTTGGTTCTTTACTGCTTCTAATGAAGTTTTCAATTCAGCTATAAGATTGTTAGTTTCCTTGCAGAATTTTCTTGATTTTATCAGCTGTGTCACATCTGAGTTTGTGATGACATTTCATCTTTCATCTCTTTTATAAAGATTTTTTTATCTCTTATTGAGAATGCAAATACTTTTTCAATGAAATTATTTTTTAACATGGATGCTTTCTCCCAGAGCTTTGTTATTTTCATTTGCTTACACTGCTGAATATTTTGTAGGTTCCATGCCTGATCATTTTCTGCTTCCCACACTAATCAAAAGAAGTAGGAGGGCCCTCAGTGGCTCAGTCATTAAGCGTCTGTCTGCCTTCGGCTCAGGTCATGATCCCAGAATCCTGGGATCGAGCCCCACGTCGGGCTTCCTGCTCCTCGGAAAGCCTGCTTCTCCCTCTCCCACTCCCCCTGCTTGTGTTCCCTCTCTCACTGTGTCTCTCTCCGTCAAATAAATAAAAAAAAAAAAAAAAAAAAAAAAGTACACTTGGGCCTGCTATTGGCCCCAAGTTATTATGGACATATATTCTTCTTCAGTTCTTTCCTGTCCACCTATGTACTGTTACAAGTCTCCTCTCACACAGAGAGCTGAAGATCTAATTTATATTACCAGGTCAGTGATCCAGTAACACTGAGGACTAGGAGGGAGCAGGTATTACAGGTTATCCTCACTGGGGACATTTGTCTTTCTATACATTTTGATATGGGAAATAAAGGCAGAAGGAAATGTAAAATTAAATGTCCTTATAACCAGCCACCCATTGACAAACACTTGAGATAGGCAGATTATAACATTCCTCCAGGATCCTGAGTCTCCTTTAGTATATGAAAGTCCTTTTGGAACTTCCCTTCTCTTTACTTCCCCAATCCCAAGGTATATAATCAGTTGCTCCTCACAATCCCAGGGCAGCTGGAGGCAGCCGGCAACAGCGGCAGCAGCTCTTTCTGACCACGGTTCCTGCCCCCGTGGTTGAATAAAACTAACTTTTTGCAGCGAAGATGTCTCAAGAATTCTTTCTTGACCATCGGCTCCGAACTCCAACACAGCAACATTCAAAAAACATTCAAAAAACTACAACACTTTTCACTGTATTTGGCAAATCTTTTATGCCAAGGACCATTTTCCCCACATGGAATTTCCTCTGGCTTCCTTCCCAAGTATATGATGGGACTATGTCTGGTGTCCATCTGGTTGCTAGCTACTGCCTGGCCCAGCAAGGATAGGTTCAAATTCTTACCTATATTGTATAATGATAATCATCTTTAGACCTAATCCATTCAATTGCTTTTGAATTTAATTGTTCAATAGTAGTGAAGGATTTCCAAAATGGCAAGTTCCCCACCTCTCCCAGGGACTAACCTGGCCTTTAAGTTCTCTCAACTCTCCAACTTCAGAAGTACTATTTGGGTTCTGACAGGATCGTCCTAACTGCAACCATACCACTTTCTCATAAGGGAGAATGACAAACCTTCCCTTAGTGTCATCCATTAATCACACCCTAATCTACCTTATTTGACAGGAATTCTCAAAGTTTAGAAAGATCTTTTATATTCCTTTAGTTGTTTTAATTGGGATTTGGGAGGGTAGGGAAGGAACACATATCTTTTCGTTTTGTCACTGTAGTTCAAAGTCTAACTTCTTATTGTTAAATCTCTAGTTATGATGGTTTGAAAAATTCTTAGATAGGACTTTTAAAAATAACTACTATTCAATAAAAGCGAAGGTAAATAACAGTAGATAATATATATTTATATACAGTGATATTGTGATTTATAAGAAATACATATTTTGTCTTCACTCCTGTTCCTGACAAGATCTCCAATGGAAGCAATGCAAACAAAGGGATCCAGGTTTGAAGACAAGGGGGTAGACTGATAATTCCATTTGTAATAAGAAATACATGTTTCGTCTTTGCCCCCTTCTTGGCACAGACTCCTAAAACGCTTGGAACTTCCTAAGTGATTGGAGGGACAAAGGTGTATTTTGTTATTCATAACAAGCCCCTTTCAACCACACTTGAGTTTATGTTAATGAGATGACTTTTGGAAAGCCCTTAGGTGACCTAAGGATGGGGGCTGGTTGCCCCAGGAATCAGCCATGTGATTAAAGGGTTGGAACTCTCCAACTTTCAATCTCCATTAAAAACCCAAAAGGATGGGTTCACAGAGCTTCCTGGTTGATGAATATGTGGAAGTGCTAGGAAAGTAGGGCTCCCAGTTAGGGTATGGAAGCTTTGCAACAACTTCCCACATAAATGCCCTGTGCATCTCTTCCTGAGTTATATCCCTTTATAACAAAATGGTCATCTAGTACGAAAACTTTTTCCTGAGTTCTGTGAGCCACCCTAGCAAATTAATTCAACCTGAAGAGGGGGTTATGGGAACTTTCAATTTATAGCCATAGGTCCATCAGAAGCCTAAGTAACAACAACCTGGCCTTGTATTTGACATCTGAAGGGGAGGTAAGGGGAGTCTTGTGGGACTGAGCCTTTCACCAACATGTGGGATGTGACATTATCTTCAGGTAGACAATGTTAGAATGGAGTCAAATTGTAAGACATCCAGATGGTGTTACAGAATTGCTTGATATGTGGAAAACCCACATGTCTGGTATCAGAAGTGAAGTAGTATTATAATAGAGTATTGAGAATGGAGTAGATACACACACACATGCATTTTTCCAATATATATGTATATATAGTGGTAAAATATACATAAAATAAAATTTACCATTTTAATCATTTTTAGGTATACAGTTCAGTGGCATTAAGTACATTCATACTGCTGGGCAACCATCACCACTATCCATCTTCCAGGATTTTTTTATCTTCCCAAACTAAAACTTTGTATCCATTAAACAGTAATTCCCCACTCCCACCATCTCCCAGTCCCTGGTAAGTAACCACCATTCTACTTTCTGTCCCTATGACTCTAGGTCTTGATGAATTCGACTATTCTAGGTACCTCATATAAATGGAATCATATAATATTTGTTCTTTTGTGCTTGGCTTATTTCATGTAGCATAATGTTTTCAAGATTCATCCATCTTGTGGCATTTATCAGAATTTCATTCCTTTTTAAGGCTGAATAATACTCCATTTTAGGCATATGGCACATTTTGTTTATCCATTCATCCTTCAATGGATGTTTGAGTTGTTTCTGCTCTTTGGCAACTGTGAATAATGCTGCTGTGAACACTGGTGTACAGACCCTGTTCAAGTCCCTGTTTTCAGGTCTTTTGAGCACATACCTAAAAGTGGAATTGCTGTGTTTAATTTTTTGAGGAACTGTCATACAGCTTTCCGTACTAGCTACACCATTTTATATTCTCATCAGTAATTTCTAATTTCTCCACATCCTCTCCAACACTCATTATTTTCTGTTTTTTTTAATAATAGCCATTCTAATGAGATCAGAATATATTTTTCATGAGTCATTTTCATACACACAAATCCCCTTATCTTGAATTTATATAAGAAATGGTGTTGGGAGCAATACATGTCTGGACTAAGGCCTTCTCGTTGTATGAAAATACACTGGCAATCAAACCTGGGGCCCTTGCATCATGAGCAACATGCTCACAGCAGTTAAGCCAAGGGGCTCCAACCCCTGCATCACTAACTGATACAGATCTGTCCCCATTAGGAAAAACAACTGTTAAAGAAGGACCACGTAAGGGGATGAGGGAAGAGGCTAGGGAGAGGTTACATGGCCAGACATCTTTGCTCCTGCCTTTACCTGCTCAGAAGGTGAGCCAGTTCATTTACCTAAGCCAGGATCAGAAGAGCTGGAGAACGCAGATGAAGAAGGGAATTAACTGTTTTAAGTGTCAGCTGACGCTAACATATATATCTCCAAACCCCATTTCAGCTCTCTTGTGTTACTGTGGAACCATCAAGCTTTAAAAAAGATTTTTTTTTTTTTGGAATCCATTCATCTTTCTTTACCACAAAACATTCCTGTGCCAGAATCTGGTTCTTTTCTCATGGGTCTAACATTTCAGCTTGTTATAAACAGCATATGGATATAGATTATGCAATGATAATGTGTGCTACATTCCAAGGACTTATATTTTCCCTATATACATAAATAGCAAGTAATTGTTGCATTGATTTTTCTCTACTCTAAAAATAAATGATATACTAATCAACCAAGTAAAATTCTAACCTGGGACATATATTCCTTCACGATTTATAAATAGAATACCTTCCTTTATTTATCTCAAATTTTTAAAAAGTGCTTTTTCTATGCTGAAAAAATGAGAAAGTAGCCATAAGAGAAGTATTATATAAGTACCTAGCTTTCCGGATAAAATTCTAGATTTGTCCTTAAAGACACCAAACATACTGAAATCTAGTAAAAGAATTTCTAGTAATCTACTTCTGAATAATTTGTTAGTGTCGATGTTCTAGCAGCCTTACATTTTTCGTGTGTCCCATGTCAGATGAGCCTTGCCAAATAGCATATCCAGACTTAGACGTCAGTTGTCTCTGTGCATGCTCAGCTGCCATTTATTATCAGAACACAGTTCGGCACTATCTTTTCAAACACACAGAGACATGCACATGCAGATGAAGCTTCTCACATAAGCAAAGTGTGTGTTAGCAATAATCACCAAGAATTTCTGAAACTCACATGTCAAAAAGTATCATCTTCACTTTCCTGGACCTTTCAGATGAGAACACACAAGGGTTCTGCCTTTCCACAATAACCTGACTTTCACCTTCTTCAAAAAGAGCGAAAGAAAGAAGAAAGAAAGAAAGAAAGAAAGAAAGAAAGAAAGAAAGAAAGAAAGAAAGAAAGAAAGAAAGAAAGAAAGAAAGAAAGAAAGAAAGAAAAGAAAAGAAAGAAAAGAAAAGAAAAAAGAAAAAAATAGAGGAGGAAAGAGGATATCTAAAGGCATTTCTCATCAATTGCTAAATGGTCCAATATATTTGTAACTCTATCTCCTTTTCCTTTACACCGAGTGATGAAAATCTGATGGGACAGGCGAGCAACCCACGAACATCAAGTCACTGGGGTACAGTCACAGAAATAAGACAAAAGTCTGCCCAAGTGGGCACAAAAAGATTAATGCTGGGTACTGCAAAAGCAGCAAGTGAAAACACCTCCATCATGAGAGGAAGAGGTTAAAAATTTTAAGGAAATGTCTGAATACAGTTACTAAGACTAAGGCAGTGAAAGGGATTAATTTTTCAATTTTCTTGAAAAGCAGGAGCCAATCTGTGACCTGGTTCCCCAGGTATTACACACAGACCTCAAGAGCACAGTCATTTAGAGAGTAACTGCTTCAAGGAGTCCAGCTAAAACTACAAAGACATGAAATTCCAGGCAGACACAGGAAATTCCCTGGGGAATAAAAGAATTTTATGACTCATAAGATTAAAATCTCCCCAATACTAAAGTAATCTAATGAAGTATTGTCACCAGGAAAGGAGTTTGATAAATTTATGTGTTGTACAGGAAAATTTTAAGAAAAACAGGAAATTGGACTGACTTGAACCTATATTCATTTGTAATTTTTCCCTTTCAGGGGGAAACTTCAAGGACACCAGAATTTTTTATATGGTGTGACATTCTGTAGGATGCCACATTTTAAACTACTGGGGTTTTAAGCAAAATTTCATATCCATACTAAAATTTAAAAAAAAAAAGATCAAGTCGGCCCAGGATTCAAATGTGGGTCGTTTGAAGGCTCTTAGTCTTCAAAGTTAATACAATTTGAAAGCAGTTATAAAAGTTGAAGGTAAAGGCATGGGCCAGATGCCAATGTAAAGAGAAGGAAGGAGGTCACACTTTTCCTGAGGAGATCGACAACAACAAAAACTGGAGATGGCATTGTTTTCTTGACTTCAAACAATGCTTAAGCATCAAAGGAAATCAACATCAAGAAGGCTATCTGTATTTCACAACCTGTTCCATTTTTTTTTAATTTAATTCTAATTCAAAATTTTGCCTGTTCCATTTTTTTTTAATTTAATTCTAATTCAAAATTTTGCCTGTTCTGTATGAAATTCCCCTCTGGTAACAGGTTGTCAAAACAAAGCAAGCACCGAAAGCCTCTGTTTCACCAGGACAAACAGCCTCTTGTACAATACGTAACTGTGAGTTAGATTGCAAATTACTTTTATTTAATTTGGTCCAGTTCTTAGTTTACCTCCGAGATATCAGTCTGCATCCTTCTATTTTGGTCTGATTCTATAGTCCACTTGGAATAGTAAGTGTTGACATTAAAAGGACAAGAGAATGTGTGATGGATTTTTTTTTTATTTTTTTTATTTTATTATGTTATGTTAGTCATCATACATTACATCATTAGTTTTTGATGTAGTGTTCCATGATTCATTGTTTGTGTATAACACCCAGTGCTCCATGCAGTACGTGCCCTCCTTAATACCCATCACTGGGCTGACCCATCCCCCGCCTGTGTGATGGATTTCAACTGTCAACAGTGTTGTGAAAACAACAGCTGGAAGAAGAACGAGTAGTCCACTTCACTGTTACTCTGAAGCCTTTTAGAGCCTTCAGATCAGCAGTTATATCCTTCGGTGCACATACATACATATATGTATTTTTTAAGTCCAATTGCCATCTTGGGAAAATGCAGTTACATTTCTAGAGTTCACTCATGGTCTTTGCACTGGGTTCTGCCCTAACGTTCTGCTGGTGTAGGGAGTGAACTGATCACTGTACATGGAACTCTTCTTTTATTTTTTAGGTCACTGGTTCGGATGAAGACAAAAGCCAGGTGCAAATGGAAGGAGTTCCATCCTGGGCATATTCCTAGAGATCTCCATGAAGTGTACTTAGTCTAGTTCCTCTGCAATCATCACCCACATCATCCTGAATTCATTCTGGCTCCTGTCAAAGGCCTGCTTAGAACAAACACTGAAAACAAGTTGATTCCCTTAATGTTTCCAAAGCTGGTGAAATTCCACCAATAAAACTGGAGAAATGTATAACACTCTTGCTCTTATTGCCATGATATCAGGTCCAGTGGGAACACAGCTGGGGAGAAGTGGAACCCAACGCTAGGCAGGAGAATGAGGACAACCAATCATGCATAAATAGATGACGCATTCAATTCAAGAAAAGCCTACATAATCCAAATCCCCCCTACCTCTCCAAGCACACCTCGAACCACTCTCCCCTTGTGCTCCACCCACACTAGTCTTCTTTCCATTCCTCTACCGTGTCAGGTTCATTGCTGTATTAGGGTCCATTGCATTTGCTTTCTCCTCTGCTTACAACATTGCCCCAAACTCTTTGGATTCTCAACCTTGTCAGACCTTCGCTCAAATATCACCTCCTTGGTGAGGTTTTCCCAGAAATCGCTGTCTAGATTAGTTCTCCCCTTGCCACCACCGGCTCCCTTCCCTATCATCTGATCCTTCCTGTTTCCTCTAGGTCTCTTAGAGATGTCATTAACATTTGTTTACTTACTTAGTGCCACACACTTACACATATTAGAATGTAAACTCAAGAGCAGGAGCCCTACCTGTGTGTTTACCACTGTTTCTACTGTTCCTAAAGCAATAAATATTTAATGAGTGGATATGTATAATACTCTACTAGAGCTGAGGCTAAAACAGCATGGAAAGATAACACTCTCCCTCACAACCTTATAAAGAGAATGGAGACTGGCAAGTTATCATCATATCATTGATTTGCAGGAGGCACATCAGTCTAGTAGAAAGAGCCTCCATATATCTTAACAGGAAAAAAAAAAAGTCTATTCCAGGGGAGCGGACTGTGTGTGCAAAGGCAATCAAACAGCCGTAAATTCTGCTTTGGGGGAATTAGTTCAGGGTTGACACAGTATAAAATGCCAGGGGTGAGGTGGGGAGAGGAGGAATTAAACTGGAACAGAGAACAGGATCTAGGTCATGACAGCCCTTCCTCACCCCATACAAAGAGAGAGGCGTTTCATCTCATAGCCAATGGGAAGCCATTGAAAAACTCTGGACAGAGGAGTGACGTGATCAGACTTATGTTTTAGAAAAATAACTGATAACAGATTTAGGTGATTCAGAAAATCAATGAGAGGTAGGTAGCAGAGGGACAGACAACAGTTTCACAGTAAATAGGTATCACAGCCAGGAAAAGGGACTCAATACAGGAAAAGCTCAGACAAATTTTGCTGAACATTCATCTTGTCTCTGAATGGTTTTCTTAGGCCATATGCTGTGGCATTCACCCGTGGTGCAGTCCTGACAGAGAGTCTAGATACCAGTGCCTATTTTAAGAAGTGTTATCTACAGGGGCTGAACTGGTCACTGGATAAGAAGCTTTTTTTTCAATGCTTAGGTATTTAATGGTCCCAGACATGCTCCTGAATATAGACAGGATTTAGAAGACGATTGCTGCCACTAAGCAGGGGATCTCTGTTTCGTGGGCATAGGGATATTTCTCCTCTTTCAGACCCAAATTCTCTAGTGTCAGTGCTAGTGGAAATAGTGTGACCTACACAATGTATTGAGGCAACCTGCAAGACATCGTGTATGCAAGGCTGCAAAGTAGAGGTAAGAGGGTTGGAAGTCCTCCCAGGCCAAGCACAGGAAGACCAGTGAAAGGTAGACAGAGTATGCTATGGCTTCAGGCACTTGAGTTTGCAAAAACACAATGTTTACAGTCATCAGGCACCTATCACAGCATTTCTGGGATTACCAAGCACACTGGCGATGAAATGCAATAATGAGGTAATCTCTAAGTCAAAGGAGAACCCTATGGATTCATGACCTGTTGCAGCAATATCCATACTCACAGCCTTTCTCAACCAGAGTTCCCAGAGAGAATTAAGCTTGAAAGTCTTGATATAAGACCTAACCTAAGGCATCCAGTGCAGGTAACTAACTTTTCTCCTAAGTGTCTAGAATAGTACTTGCTATGGATCCTCCTTGGGAAAACTGAGAAAATAGATACTCAAATCATTTTCTGTGGCCTATGAGTCAGATGAGGAATCCAGGGTAAAAAAGCCAACAGGGGTTTTGCTATGTTCTAGTTTGCATCAAGACCTGCACTTAGTTTCATGCCAGTGCCTCGGGCTATTCTTACCCAACCCACACTCTTCGCTTGCGCAGCTCTCTCCTACTCATCCTCCAGGTTTCAGCTGAAAGCCAGAGGTTTTGCTTGACTGCTTATACTACATAAGTATGCCTTGAACTTGGACATAAAGGGTCCAGGCCATGAAACCCCTTCTATGCCATGCAAAGGGAGAGAAATTTCATCCTGTCGCCAGTGGGAAATCATTGAAAAACTCTGGACAGGGGCGCCTGGGTGGCTCAGTTGGTTAAGCGCCTGCCTTCGGCTCAGGTCATGATCCTGGAGTCCCTGGATCGAGTCCCGCATCAGGCTCCCTGCTCAGCAGGGAGTCTGCTTCTCCCTCTGACCCTCCCCCTCTCATGCTCTCTCATTCTCACTCTCAAATAAATAAATAAATAAATAAAAAGAAAAACTCTGGACAGAGGGTGACATGATCAGAGTGCTAGTTCCAAAAAAACCTCATACCTCCTCTGTATAATCGTATTTTAAAAACTCATTCAAGCTATAAGACGAATAAGGTCTGAGGAGCTAATGTATAACATGTTTGTATCAACATAGTTGCTAATATTTATTTTATATTTGAAATTTGCTAAAACGGTAGAACTTAAATATTTTCACAAAAAAAAAGGTAAAAATATGTGAGGTGAGAGGATATGTTAATTAACTCAATAGGGGAAATATTTCCACAATGTATACAATATCAAATCATGACAATGTGCACTTTAAATATTTTAGCATTTTATTTGTCAATCATACCTCAATAAAGCTGAAAAAAATCTGCCAAAAAAACCTCCAAAAAACTCTCAATTAAGGCAGGGCCTGAGTCTATGCTGCATCATATATATTCAGTGTCCAACCCATTAGAACAAGTGTTGAATTGGTATTTAAAACACTGAAGAAGGAAGGAAGGAAGGAAGGAAGGAAGGAAGGAAGGAAGGAAGGAAGGAAGGAAGGAAGGAAGGAAGGAAGGAAGGAAAGAAGAAAGGAAGGGAGGGAGGAAGGGAGGGAGGGAGGGAGGAGGGAAAGTAGGAAGGAGGGGCCACCCAATATTTGAACAAATGTGCCTTGATTGGAAGGTGGAAAAGAGGGCATTTTAGCAATTTAAAGAGGTAATATGGGAATATATGAGAAACTATCAAGTGCTACTTAACCAATACCAGCACTGAATACCTCCCAAGGAGTAGGGAAAGAAAAGTAGTATTATCCAGGGGTACATGATCAATGCAATTAGATAGAGTATGCTGTACTTCTAATATGTTGTTTAATGAAAAGGCACAGCCATTGAAATGTCATTTTCAGTCCTAACTATTAAGCTTGTCCAGTTAATTATGATGATCTTGGGCTATCTGGAAACCTTTGAACATGGCACACAATTTCAAAGCCCACCATAGGCAGAATGAAGGGCACAGGTAAAGGCAAAATAGTAATCACTTATTCTTCTACTGGGACTTCGAGACAGGAATGTATATAGCATACTGAAGGTAAAGAATAAAATTAAATAACATTAAAAGGGTTTAGAATTGAGTGAAAATATGACTATAGTAATGGTACCAATAAACAACCCTGAATACTTGATTAGGTTCTCCCACAGAAAGGCTTGGGTAATCCATGTGCTGCCACCTTCCTAAGCTTGTATCATTTGTAAACTAAGAGCGTTAGACCATATGATCTTTAATGTTCATTTTTCAAATGCTAACATTCTGTTCTTATAAAACCAAATCACGACAAATCACTTCTTCTGTTTTATATACATATATCTAATGTATATTACATATATTTTTAGTATATACTAAATATAAATATATAAACATATACTATAAATAATCTAGTTTACAATGATTTCATCAATAGATTACAGAGTAGCAATACAAATATTCTTTCTTCCCTTCCATCAATGAGCTTTTTTTTTTTTGCCTTTCTAAAAGGCATGTATGATTGAATATCTGAAAACTAAAAATAGCTTATAAAGGGAATTTTGTGAGAACTTAAGCATTTTCCATTCTCATGATCAAGAAGATACGGTGATTGTTACAAATTTTTCAAAGGTGAAAGAGTACAAAGTTGCATTCATTTGTATAGATGGGGTTTTAAGAAGGACATCTGAATATAAAGGGTAGTGAATGTACAAAGGTTGCACCAGTGACCATAGAGAGGACATATTTTTTTCTTTTTAAGATTTTATTTATTTGCGAGAGAGAGAATGAGAGACAGAGAGCATGAGAGGGAGGAGGGTCAGAGGGAGAAGCAGACTCCCCGGCGAGCAGGGAGCCCGATGCAGGACTCGATCCCGGGACTCCAGGATCATGACCTGAGCCAAAGGCAGTCGCTTAACCGACTGAGCCACCCAGGCGCCTGAGAGGACATATTTTATTCAACCACAGAATATATAGATATGTAAAACTGATATAAAAAGAAACAACATGAGTAAGACTTCCCCATGGAAATCTCACATTCCTATTCCTCCTAGCATTTGAGAGAGGAAAATGCCACAATCAAAAAAGAACTAAAGTGTCCATGGTATATTCAGAGGTAGGAACACCCTTTTGTTCACTCAATAAATCTTTTACCTGTACAACTGTCATTATTATGGAAATAGGAAAAACAGGCTTAATGAAGTATCCACTGTATCTGAAAACAATAATCTATTTTGCTGAGCGTTATTTATTTGAAAAGTAGACTGAATTGAAAACCTACATAATGAGTACCCAACAAGTACCCAAGTTGTTGAAACAAAATAAGAATGAGATTGTCTATCAAATATGCTACCTGATAAAGGGAGGTTAAGTCCACTGTCAGTAGTTCTGATAAGTAGGACCCAAATGCTACACTGTAAAAAGGTCTTCAGCAAGTTTCACCTGGGGGAAGGTTAATGGGAAGAAGCCAAACAGAGCGGCAAATATAACTCATACACTCATTCATTCCACACCATTCTCTTTATCTCTGTTTAGCTCATCTGTTAAAAAAGAACACAAATAGTAACAGCGAGAAATGAAATGATTGAATGTATTCTAAATTATTACAGCTATTATGCTAAGCCTTTTAAGTCATTTAATCCTCTCAACAATACTCTGAAGTTAGCACTTTGATTTTGTATCAGTGTTAGCAGTTAACAGAGATTGAGCAATTTGCCAAGATTTCACACAATGAACAAATGGTTGAGCTGGGATTTGAATCCACAGTCCAAGCTCTTAACCATCTCCCTAATGAAATCCCAACAAGTGTTCTGGTACCAATCAGAAAATAGCATAAATAAACCCAATAAAGTATCAACTGGGCAAATTATTTATAATATATATGATGATATCCTTAATATATAAAGAGAACTTATAAAGCAATAAAATATATAAATACCCCAATAGAAAAATATGCAAATTACATAATCTGGCAATACATAAAAGGAAAATAGTGTTCAGTAATTATATTTAAAAAATTTAAACTCATTAATAAAGAATGCAAGTTAAAACATTAATGAGGTATTAGGTTTCAAATATGACGTATGTTATTAGGTACTAAATAGGATGAGAATGTTCAGTATTGAAGAAAGAGAGCATGGAGAAATAGAAACACCCACAAAATCCAAATGGAAGTTACATCAGCACAACTTTTCTGGAAAGCAATTTGGCAATAACCTTTAAAATTAGGGCTTTAGCAAAAGCCTTTAAAATGTTCGTAACCAGACAAGGAAACACTCAAAGTATACCACCCCTGTTCTGGTTCTAAACTTTCTGTTCTTTAAAAATTAGAAAATAGGGGCACCTGGGTGGCTCAGTCAGTTAAGTGTCCAACTCTTGGTTTTGGCTCAGGTCATGATCCCAGGGTTGTGAGTTTGAGCCCCGATTCGAGCTCCATGCTCAGTGGGGAGTCTGCTTGAGATTTTCTCTTTCTCTCTCCCTCTGCCCCTCTCCCCACTTCTAAAATAAATAAATTAATTAAATCTTTAAAAACAAAACAAAAATTAGAAAATAAAGCTCAAGTTAGGGGAAGACTTACCATCTAAAAAATAGCTGTGATAAAGAAAACCTATAAAAATTATTTTAATGTTAAATCTACATAATTGATGATATAGTTTGAAGTATAATGTAGCATATAAAAAGGATTTTATAAATGGATGAGGCATCTTGTCAGAAAAAAGTGACTAGTAATCTGAAACACAAATTCCCAATTATTTCAATTATTTCAATTATTTCTATAAAGGTGGAACTGAGAAAAAAGCAAAAATTATATATATATTGATATATACATATATCTCCATTAGCAGTCACTTCCTATTTCCTCCCAAGTACCCCAGTCCTAAGCAAACACTGTTTTATCTTCTGTCTGTATAGATTTGCCTATTCTGTACATTTCACATCAATGGAATTGTATAGTATGTCCTCTTTTATTACTGACTTTTTTCACATAAGATAATGTTGTGGCCAGGTTTCTGTAGTGTAGTGGTTATCACGTTCGCCTGACACATAAGATAATGTTTCCAAGGTTCATCATATTGTAGCATGCTTCAGTATTTCATTTGCTTTTCTGGCTGAGTAATATTCCATTAAATAAATATACCACATTTTATTTACCTACTTATTATTGATGGACATTTGGACTGTTTCCATCTCTGGGCTATCATGAACAATGCTACTATGAATATTTGTGTACAAGTTTTTATGCGGACATATGTTTTCAATTCTCTTGGTTTTATCCTAGGAGTGATATATGCTAGCAGGGTCATATGCTAACTCTATGTCTAATGTTTGAAGAACTGCCAAACTGTTCTCCAAAGAGGCTGTACCGTTTTACATTCCCTCCAGCAATATATGAGGGTTTCGATTTTTCTACATCCTTGCCAACATTTGTTATTGTCTGCCTTTTTTATTACAACCATCCTATTGGGTGGGAAGTGGTTTCTCATTGTGGTTTCACTTGCATTTTCCAAATGGCTAATGTTTTGCATTTTTTCAAAAGCACATATTGCCCATTTGTATATCTTTTTTGAAGAAATGTCTATTCAGATTCTTTGCCCATATTTTCTCTTCTAGTCAATAAATGAGGTTTATTTTTCTAAACTCATAAAAATCAGGCTAAGTTTGTATAATTTTTGAAGTTCCATTTAAATCTAAATTATTTATAAAAGCAGAATTATATGCAAGTGAAGAGCTAACAGAAATTCTTTTTGAAATACACTTTCTGTATTAACCTTTTTTAAAAATCATAATGATTTATTAAACCAGAACTAACAAGAAATTGGTACTAACAAGAAATTCCTGAGCTATCACTATTAACACCAGTAGTTAACAAATCTGTTTTTTGAGAAATAAAATTGTGTTTATTTAAAGTGTAAGTATGATGATTTGACATACACATACTTTGTGAAATGATTACCACAATCAGGTTATTTAACACATCCGCCACCTTGCAGTTACCGTGTGTGTGTGTGTGTGTGTGTGTGTGTGTGGTAAGAGCACTTAAGGCCCACTCTCTTAGCAAATTTCAAGTACAAACACAGCATTATTAACTACTGTCACTGTATTGTACATTAGATCCCCAAAACTTACTCATTTTTAACTGAAGGCTTATACCCTTTGACCAGCACTCCCCATCTCCCCCACCTCCCAGCCCTTGGTACCACCATTCTCTTTCTGTTTCTATGAGTTCAACTTTTATTTTCAGATTTCATATATAAGTGAAATCGTACAGTATTTGTTTTTCTCTGGCTAATTTCAGGGTTCTTTAGGTTCATCCATGTTGTTAGTAATGGCAGGATTTCCTTCTTTCTCGTGGATAAATAATATTCCATTGTATAAATACACACCACAATCTTCCTTATCCATTTATCCATCAAAAGACATTTAGATTGTTTCCACATCCTGGACTATTTTGAATAATATGCTGCAATGAATATGGGAGTGCAGACATCTCATTTCCTTTGGATATATACCCAGAAGTGGAATTATTGGATCATATGGTAGTTCTATTTTTAATTTTTTGAGGGACCTCCATACTGTTTTCCATAGTGGCCACACCAGTTTGCAATCCCACCAATAGTGCCCTGGCGTTCCATTTTCTCCACATCCTCATCAAAACTTTTGTCGCTTGTTTTTTTTGTTTTTGTTTTCATTTTTGTTTTTTAATCATAGCCATTCTAACGGATGTGAGCGAATATGTCATTGTGGTTTTGATTTGCATTTCCCTGATGATTAGTGATGTTGAGCATCTTTTCATGTGCCTGTTGGCCATGAGTATGTCTTTCTTAGAAAAATGTCTATCGAGTCCATTGTCTTATTTTTAATTCGATTGTTTGTTTTTTGGCTATTGAGTTGTAGGAGTTCCTTATATGTTTTGGATATTAACCCCTGATCAGACATATGGTGTGCAAATATCTTCTTTCTCCCATTCTGTACGTTGCCCTTTATTTTATTTATTTATTTTTTTAAGATTTTATTAATTTGACAGAGAGACACAGCGAGAGAGGGAACACAAGCAGAGGGAGTGGGAGAGGGAGAAGCAGGCTTCCCGCTGAGCAGGGAGCCCGATGTGGGGCTCGATCCCAGGACCCTGGCATCATGACCTGAGCTGAAGGCAGACGCTTAACGACTGAGCCACCCAGGTGCCCCGGTTGCCCTTTATTTTTGCTGATTGTTTCTTTTGCTGCAAAGAAGACTTTTAGTTTGATGGAGTTCTACTTGCTTTATTTTTGCTTTTGTTGCATTGCCCTTGTGGTGTCATATCCCAAACTGCCAACACCCATGTCAAGAAGCTTTCTCCTTATGTTTTCTTCTAGTCATTTTACAGTGTGAGGCCTTACATTTTTATAATTTCAGGTCTTACATTTAAGTCTTTAATCTAGTTCAAGTTAATATTTTTGAGTGGTATAAGATAGGGACCCAATTTCATTATTTTGCATGTGAAAACCTAGTTTTCCTAGCACGATTTATTGAAATGACTATCCTTTACTCATTGTGTATTCTTGGTGTCCTTGTCAAGTATTAGTTGACTGTATAATGTGTGAATTTATATTTGGGCTCCCCATTCTGCTCCGTCTATATGTCTGTTTTTATGCCAGTACCACACTGTTTTGATTACTATAGCTTTGTAATATGTTTTGAGATCAAGAAGTGTGATACCTCAGCTTTATTCTTCTTTCTAAGGATTCCTGTGGCTATTTGTTTTTTTGTAGTTTTTTGTTTTGTTTTGTTTTTGGTTTGTTTTTTTCTTGTGGTTCCATATGAATTTTGGGAATGTGTTCTCTATTTCTGTGAAAAAAATGCCACTGGAATTTTCATAGGGATTGCATTGACTCAGTAGATCACTTTGGGTAGTAGGGACATTTTAACAATATTACTTTCTTCTGATCCATGAGCACAGGATATCTTTCCATTCATTTGTGTCTTCCTCAACTGCTTTTATCAGTGTCTTAGAGTTTTCAGTATATAGATCTTTCACCTCCTTGGTTAAATTTATTCCTAAGTAATTTATCATTTTTAAAAAAGATTTATTTAGTCCAAAGAGAGAGAGGGAACATGGTGCAGAGAGGCAGAGGATGAAGGAGAGAGAAACTCAAGCAGAGTCTGCTCTGAGCACAGAGCCCAACAAGATCCTTGATCCCACCACCACGAGATCATGACCTGAGCTGAAACCAAGAGTCGGACACTTAACCAACTGTGCCACCAGGCACCCCAGTACTTTATCATTTTTGATGCTATTTTAAGTGGGATTGTTTTATTTCTTTTCCACATAGTTCATTGCTAGTGTATAGAAAAGCAATTGATTTTTGTATATTGATTTTGTATCTTGCAACTTTACTGAATTTGCTTATTAGTTCTACCAGTTAGCTTTTTAGTGGAGTCTTTAGAGAATTCTATATATAAGATCATGTTGTCTGTGAACAGATATCATTTTACTTCTTCCTTTCCTATTTGGATGCCTTTTATTTCTTTTGCTTGCCTAACTGTCCTGACAATGAATTCCAGCATTATGTTGAATAAGACAGGTGAGAGTGGGCACCCTTGTCTTGATCCTCATCTTAGTGGGAAAGCTTTCAATCTTTCACCATCCCATATGATGTTAGCTGTGGGTTTGTAATGTATGACCTGCCTTATGTTGAGGTACGTTTGTTCTATACTTAATTTATAGAAAGTTTTTATCATGAAAGGATGTTTAATTTTGTCAAATGAATTTGCTGTATCTATTGAGATGATCATATAATTTTTATCCTTCATTCTATTAACGTGGTATGTCACATTTATTGATTTACCTATTGTTGAAACATCCTTACACCCTACGGACAAATGTAAATTGATCACAGTATATGATCCTCTTAATGTGTTATTGAATTCAGTTTGCTAGTATTTTGTTGAGAATTTCTGCCTCTAGATTCATTAAGGACATTGGCCTGTCATTTTCCTTTTTATACCATCTTTATCTGGCTTTGGTAACAGGGTAATGCTGGCATTGTAAAATGAGTCTGAGAGCATTCCCTCCTCTTCAATGTTCTGGAAGAGTTTGAGAAGAATAAGCATTAATTCCTTAAATATTTGGCAAAATTCATCAGTGAAACCATCTGGTCTGGGCTTTTCCTTGTTGGAAGGTTTGTTTGTTTTATTTGTTTGTTTGCTTTGCTGTCTCTTTTTATTTAGTATTTAGAATGATTGTTGTTCTGTTCTAGTGATACTTTTACACTAAATACTTAAATACTCTATTTACTATCTTTTTTTTAAATTTTAATTTCAATGTAGTTAATATACAGTGTTACATTAGTTTCAGGTGTACCATACAGTGATTCAACAATTCCATACATTACTCAGTGCTCATCAAGAAAGTGTACTCTTAATCCTTTCACCTATTTCACCCATCCCCCACCCACCCACAACCCCTCTGGTAACCATTTGTTTGTTCTTTATAGTTATGTTAGGAAGTATTTCATTACTGTTTGAATCTCTTGTATTGGTCTATTCAAATTTTCTGTTTCTTCATGATTCAGTATAGTAGGCTGTAAATTTCTAGGAATTCGTCCATTTCTTCTAGTTTATCCCACTCTTCAGCATGTAATTATTCATAGTAGTCTCTTACTACCCTTTGTATTTCTATGTCAATTATAATGTCTCCTTTTTAATTTTTGATTTTATTTATTTGAGTCTTTTCTCTTTTCTTAATTTGTCTAGCTAAACATTTATCAATTTTGTTTATATTTTCAAAACACCAGCTCTTAGTTTTGTTGATTTTTTTCTACTGTTTTTCTGAGAAATCCACTTTAAATATAAAGACACAGATGCTTAAAAGTAAAGCAACAAAGAAAGATATACCATAATAACACTAATCAAAAGAAAGCTGGAATAGCTATACTCATTTCAGACAAGGCAGACTTCAGAGTAAACAAAGAGGGCATTATATAATGATAAAGGGGTTAATTCTCCAAAAGGACCATAGCAATCCTTAATGGTTATGCTCCTAACAACATAAAGGCAAAATACATGAGGCAAAACTGATAGAACTTCAAGGAGACATAGACAAATCCACTATTATGGCTGGAAAATTCAATACCCCTCCATCACTAATTGATAAGTTCAGCAGGCAGAAAATCAGTAAGGACATAATTAAACTAAATAGCACCATCAATCAGCTGGATCAAGTTGACAATTATAGAATACTTTGTCCAACAACAGCATTGTATATGTTCTCAAGCTCACATGGAACATTCATCAAGATCTGGGCCAGAGAAGACACTTTAACGAATTAAAAAAAAAAAAAAAAAAAGCCAAAGTGCACATTTAGACCACAATGGAACTAAATTAGAAACCACTACCAGAAAGAGAGCTGGAAAACACAAAGTATTTGGAGATTAAACAACATATTATTAATTAACACACAGGTCAAATAAGTGTCAAGAGAAATTTTAAAATATTTTTAATTAAATGAGTGAAACTACAACTTATCAAAATTTGTGAGATGCAGCAAAAGCAGTACTTAGAGGGAAATTTGTAGCACTGAATATATACAGAAACGAAGAAAGAACTAAAATCAATAATCTAAGCTTCCGCTTTGGAGAATCAAGATTAGATTAGAGAAGGAAGAGAAAATTAAATCCAGTGTAAGCAAAAAAAGAGAAATAATAAACATTAGAACAGAAACCAATGAAATTGATGACAGGAACTCAATAGAGAAAATCAATAAAACCAACAGCTGGTTCTTTGAAAAGAGCAATACAATTTATATACCTCTAAGTCAGGTTAACTAAGAAAAATAGAGAGAATAACAAGTTACTAATATTGGAAATGAAAGAGAAGCCATCACTACTGATTTCATGGACATTAGTAGGATAATAAAGGAGTATTATGAACAATTCTATGCCCACAAATTTGATAACCTAGATGAAACAGATGGATTCCTTGAAAGACACAATCTACCAAAATTCACACAAGAGAAAAAGATCATCTGAATAGGCCCATATCTATTTAAAATGTTGAATCAATAATTAATAACCTTCCAAAACAGAAAGTACTAGGCCTGGCTGTGTTCACTGGTATATTATTACAAATATTTAAGGAAGAAATGAGACGTATACTCTATAATCTCTTTCAGAAATACAACTGATTTTGTATATTGATCCTGAACACTGCAACCTTAATGAATTTTTTATTTGTTCTAATTTTTACTGTATTCCTTAGGATTTTTCTATATACAAGATAATACCATTTGCAAACAGAGATAGTTTTACTTATTCCTTTCCAATCTAGATACCTGCCTACTTCCCTCCTTCTCTCCTTCTTTCCTTCCTTTCCTCCCTCCTTCCTTTCTTCCCTCCCTCCCTCCCTCCTTTGCTCCTTCTTTCGTTTTGTCTAATTACCCTGGCTAAAACCTCCAGTACAGTGTGGAACACAAGAGTTGAGAGTGAACATCCTTATCTTTTAGGAAAGCATTCAACCTTTTCACCATTAAGTATGTTGTTAGCTTTGGTTTTTTTCATAGATGCCACTTATCAGGTTGAGGAAGTTTCCCTCTATTCCTAGTTTGTTGAGTGTTTCATCATGAAAAATTGTTGGATTTTTGTCAAATGCTCTTTCTGTGTCTATTGAGATAAACATGTTGTTTTTGTCCTTTATTCTACTGATGTAGTATTTTAATTCACTGCTTTTTTAAAAAAGATATTTTATCTTATTTTATTTTATTTTATTTTATTATTTTATTTTATTTTATGAGAGATGGGAGAGAGAGAGAAAGAATCCTAAGCAGGCTCCATGCTCAGTACAGAGCCCGATAGGGGGCTCAATCTCAGGATCCTGAGATCATGACCTGGGCTGAAATCAAGAGTCAAATGCTTAACCGACTGAGCCATCCAGGCACCCCTATGTTAATTGCTTTTTAAATGTGAAACTAACTTTGCATTCCTAAGCTAAATCCCACTTGGTAATGTTTTATATACTGCTGTATTTGGTTTGCTAGTATTTTGTGGAAATTTTTGTGCATGTATTCATAAGAGATATTGGTCTGTAGTTTTCTTTTCTTGTGATATTTGACTAGTTTTGCTATCAGAGTAATACTGGCCTTGTAGAATGGGATGGGAAGTATCCCCCCTTTTCTATTTTCTGGAAGAGTTTGTGAAGAATTGTTATTAATTATTCTTTAAATATTTCATAGAATTTACCAGTGAGGCCATTCTGGCCCGGACTTACCTTTGTGGGTAGTTTTCTGAGTGCTAACTTAATCTTTTTACTTGTTTATTCAGATTTAATATTTCTTCTTGAGTCATTGTCAGTTCTTTGTGTCTTTCTAGGAATTTGTCCATTTCACTTAAGTTAGGTAATTTGTTGACATTTGCTTGAATATTTTTAAATATGCTAATTTTATTTTTTACTTAAATAATACATTCTTAATCTTAAATTTTTAATCATACAGAGGTATTTAATACATAAACATACATATTCAAACATATATGAGCATTCAATTCACATATATGCATGTATTCATATATTTTACATAAATGGCATCATATTCCATATATGCTTCTGTAAATTAAAAACCTTTGCACAAGCCTACATAATCCTATTTAATCAAAGGATGGAATAATTTATTTTATTTACTTATAAATACTTTATATTAAAATGTATTTGAAAACAAAAATATATTACAGATAAATATTTAGTGGCATGCAAAGTGTTCATAATACTTTTCTGTTCAGTGGGAAAAAAATGGGTTTCAAAGCAGCATTATCATGATAAACTCATTTTTACTTAAAAAAATTAAAGGAAGACATTGGGAGTATACATAACTATACACATGTCAACAATAAGACTGAGTAATAGAATTACTAGAGATTTTTACTTTCTTTGTGATTTCCATATTTTATAAAATCTGTATGTATTTGTATTTATGTATGTATGAACGCTTTTTCTTTATGAGCAAGTATATACATACATACATACAAGGCAAAAATAGCAAACAGAAACAGTAATATAAGATGGTAAGTACTTTAAAAGGTGTGTCCCTAATTAAAAAAAAAAAAAAGGAAAGGCTTAAAATTCTTCAATTTAAGAATATTCTCATGTAAGTTTTTAAAAAACCCAAAATTCAGTTATAAGAGGCACACATAAGTTAATATGACAAAAGACGGTTAAATATGAAGAAATAGCAAAGATATACAAGGTAAACACAACACAAGGAAAGCAGGGATGATACTGTTACCATCTGACCAAAAAAATTTCAATTCTAAAAACATCAACTAGGATAAAAAGTATTTTTAATAAAAAGTAATGATTCTCAAAAATAGAACTCATGAACTTTTATGTACTATAAAGCAGTGAACTATATAAAAACAAAAGTATTAGAAATACAAAGAAACTTTGTAATCCTCAAATATTGTGGGCACTGTTAATGCACATTTTTCAAAACAAAAAGTAAAGGTAAACAAAAAATAGGGAAAAGAAAATGATGAATAATACAACTGATGAGACTTACTGTGTTTGGTTCCTGGTTGGACCTCCACCCCTCCTACCATTTCCAATCTGGCCTCCTCTCTATGATTAACTGTGGAAAAGTCTATCCTGCCAGTCTTTGGGTTGTTTTCTGTGTTAATTACACTGATGTGGGGGTTATCTAGGTGTTTCTGTACATTTAAAAACTATAATTTGTTCCAGAGCAAGAGGGAGTTTGTAAGAGCAGGACATGAGCACACTGAGGGAGAATCTGGAGAAAGTGGTATTGAAGAATTAAAAGTCTTGGCCAAACTTACAGGATCTCAGCTGTTTGAAATTCAGAGACAACATTCCAAGTCTTAGACAGTGAGTCTGACTAGAGAACATGACAGTTCTTGACAGGTTCCTGATAACAAGGACTGAGAAACAGGGACCAAGGGAGAAGACATGAATTAAGGTACCAAAAAAGATCTCTTAGGAATCAGACAGAAAATCAGTTGTCTGAATTGAGACAGTCAGAAAGAGACTAGCCACAAATGTGACCTAAAGCCAAATTATGTGTGGAATTTGAGCTAATTAAATGCATTCATTCCTCATTCATTGATTCATTCTTTCATTTAAGCAAATATCCATTGAGTTCCTAGTAAAAGTCAAGCACTATGCGGGATGCAGAGGTACACTGGTGAAAAAATAGACACCCAGTGGGACTTCTGAAAGATGGCAGAGTAGGAGGATCTTAAGCTCACCTCATCCCATGGATACACCTAGATAACACCCATATCAGTGTAATTAACACAGAAAACAACCAAAAGACAGTCAGAATAGACTTTCCACAGTTAATCATAAAGAGGAGGCCACATTGGAAATGGTAGGAGGGGCAGAGATCCAGCCAGGAACCAAACTCCTGGCCAGACTAACCACAAATGGGAGGGACACCAGAAGCACAGAGAACGGAGAGGAGCAGACCCCACACCAGGGACCCCAGACACAGGGACCTGCACTGGAAAGATGAGTCTCTATAATATTTGGCTTTGAAAACCGGTTTTCAGTGAAGTTTTGAAAACTTCACAAGTTTTTATAACCAGTGAGATTTAACTCCAAGTACTTTAAAAATCACAGGGCTTAGCTCTGGGAGAGCCAGAGAGTGAAAGAAAATGAGTCCTCTTCCTTAAAGAGCCAGCAGAATAAACCATCCCACCAAGATACAGCATAGAAGCAGCAGTTTGAAAAGTGCCTGGGGTATGCGTGAGGATTTATTTACTAATCTCGGAATGTGTGCTGGAGAGACTTCTCCAAGAACAAAAACGCTGGCAGGCACCATTTCTCTTTCCTACTCCTCAACTTGGATAACCAGACACTTGTGGGAACCAGCATGAATGCTTGCCACCTAGCTTGCTAAGACCACATGCCCACGCATGTATCCTTCTGCAGATCCACCACATCCAATCCACCCCACTCATGAGGAGTCCCTCCAAAGCAGCTCCTACCATGTCATATCCTGCAAGCAACTCTGGCAGGGACAAGTGCCACTCCAAAGTGACTCCTGCCACGGGGGGAGGGAAAAATAACCACACACACCGGTATACTCGCAGCCCCAGCAGCCAAACCTTATAACTGGCAGTGCAGAGAGTGCCCTGTCAATCAGTGCATCTGAAGCCCCCAGCAGGCATCTGCTCTGACTGCTGGCCCTGCCCACAAACAGAAGCCTCTCAGGGGACAAGGCAGGGAGAGCACCACACAGGTTGGTCCTACTTCAGCCCCAATGGACAGACTGAGGACAGATAACTGGTTTGTCTGTAGGCCCTACCCACCAATGCAAGTCTCTCAAGGAGATAAGACAGGGAGAGCACTCTGCAGTCCGGCGCAACCACCGCCCTGGAAAATGGGCTGAGGGCAGACATCTGGTCTGACTGCTGCAACCGCCCAACTACAAGCCCATGGCAGCACCAAACTGGCCACTTAACATCACAGGGACCAAATCCTACCCACAAAAGGCAAAGAGGGCCACTGCACACAACTGGACTGAGGGCAAACACACCTCAACCACAATAGTAGGGCACATACAATTCACATAGGCAACACCCCTGAAATGAATAAGGGGCATTGTGCTGCAGGGCATTACAGAACTCTTCTTCATAAGGCCACTGCTTTCAAGATCAAGTAATGTAGCTGACTTTTCTAATACACAGAAACAAACAGAGAGTTAGACAAAGTGAGGAGACAAAGGAGTATGTCCCAAAAGAAAGAACAAGATAAAACCACAGCAAAAGAGCTAAATATGAAATAGAAATAAGTAATATAACTGACAAATGATTCGAAGTAATGGTCATAAAGATACTTACTGGACTTGAGAAAAGAGTGGAGGATCTCAGTGAGACCTTCAACAAAGAGATAGAAAATACAAAAAAGAACCAATCAGAGATGAAGAACTCAATAACTAAAATTTAAAATACACTAGAGGAAGTCAATAGCAGATTACAGGAGGCAGAAGAATAGATCAGAGACCTGGAAGACAGGGTAATGGTAAGCAACCAAGCTGAACTGCAAAAAGAAAAAAGAAAAAAAGTGAAGATGACCCAAACAAATGGAAAGGTACTCCATGTTCATGGATTGGAAGAACCAATATTGAGGTGCCTGGCTGGCTTAGTCAATAAAGCATGCAACTCTTGATCTCAGGGTTGTGAGTTCAAGCCCCACACTCGGTATAGAGGTGACATAAAAAAAAAAGAAGAAGAAGAAGAACCAATATTGTTAAAATGTCTGCACTACCCAAAGTAATCTAGAGATTTAATGCATTCCCTATCAAAATATCAGCAGCATTTTTCACAAACTAGAACAAATAATCCTAACATTTGTATGGAACCACAAAAGACCCTGAATAGCCAAAAGCAATCTTGTCAAAGAAGAACAAAGCTGGGGGTTTCACAATCCCAGATTTCAAGATATACCATAAAGCCACAGTAATCAAAACAGTATGGTACTGGCACAAAAACAAGATACATAGATCAATGGGATAGACTAGAGAGCCCAGAAATAAATTTACTTTTATGGTCAATTAATCTTCATCAAAGAAGGCAAAAACACATAATGGAAAGACCTCTTCAACAAATGGTCCTGGGAAAACTGGACAGCTACGTGTAAAAGAATGAAACTGGATCACTTTTTATACACCATATACAAAAATAAACTCAAAATGGATGAAAGAACTAAATATGAGACAGGAAACCATAAAATGCCTAGAAGAAAACATAGGCAGTATTTTCTTTGACATCGGCCATAGAGACAGTTTTCTAGATATGTCTCCTCTGACAAAGGAAACAAAAGCAAAATTAAACTATTGGAACTACACCAAAATAAAAAGTTTCTGCACAGCAAAGGAAACCATCACAAAACAAAAAGGCAATTTACTGAATAGGAGATGTTTGCAAATGATAGATCTGATAAGGAGCTAATATCCAAAATATATATAAAGAATTTACACAATTCAACACAAAAGCAAAAAACCAAATAATCCAATTAAAATTGGGCAGTGGACCTGAATAGACATTTTCCCAAAGAAGACATACAGATCGTTAACAGACACAAGAAAAGATACTCAACATCACTAATCATCAGTGAAGTGCAAATTAAAACCACAATGAGCTATCACTTTACACCTGTCAGAAGGGCTAAAATCTAAAACACAAGGAATAACAAGTGTTGGTGAGGATGTGGGGGAAAAAGGAACCCTTGTGCCCTGTTGGTGGGAACGCAAACTGGTGCAGCCACTCTAGAAAACAGTATGGACATTCCTCAAAAAATTGAAAATAGAATTACCAAATGATCCAGTAATTCTACTACTGAGTATTTACCCAAAGAAAATGAAAACACTAGTTTGAAAAGCTATATGCTTTTTGAAGCTATTTACTTCAAAAGTAAACCCCTAGGTTTACTGCAGCATTATTTACAATAGCCAAATTATGGAAGCAACCCAAATGTCCATCAACAGATGGAGAAGATACAGCATATATATATATATATATATATATATATAATGGAAGACTACTCAGCCATAAAAAAGAATGAAATCTTGCCATTTGCAACAACATGGATCGACCTAGAGAGCATAATGTTAAGTGAAATAAGTCAGTCAGAGAAAGATAAATGCCATGATTTCATTCATATGTGGAATTTAAGAAACAAAAGCAAAAAAGACAAACAAAAACAGTCTCTTAAATATAGAAAACAAACAGGTGGTTGCCAAGGGGAGGTGGGAGAAGGCATGGGTGAAAAAGATGCAGGGGATTAAGAGTACAGTTATCTTGATGAGCACTGAGAAATGTACAGAATTATTGAATCACTATATTGTGTACCTGAGACTAATACAATACTTTATGTTAACTATACTTGAATAAAAAATAATTTAAAAAAATAGACACCCACTGTTTCTATCCCATGTAATTTACTTCTGACTCTACCCAGCAGCTCTCCACTCTAGATCCACATTAGAATCACCTAGAAAGATTTTACAATACCAGTGCCTGGGCCCCAACTGCAAGTTAATTGGTCTAGCATGGACCTGGCACCTATATTTTTTTAAAAAGTTCCTCAGGAAACTCATATGTGTGGCTAAGATTGAGGAAAAACTGCTCTAAATGGAATTATACCTGATAACCAGAGCTAGGGTTGGGCTTACAATGAGTGTAAATAACCCCAGGTGTGGGTCACTAGACTACCATGGGTAGAAAATCAGGCAAGCTCTTTAGAGCTTCGTCGCTTAAGAAACTCCACTTTTGAAGTCCAATTATCCTCTTCTCCCCCCCATATGTAGATTCCTGGAATACTCTCCTATTTTCTTTTAGCACCTGGCTCAAATTTTCTCTCTAATCCAACTTTTTATGATCCTGTATAACATCCAAAATCACACTGAGACTTCTTCCAGCACCCAGGTTCTTGCTCCTCAATGTCCACAACCTCAAAAACATTCCTTTTCATTCCTCTGTGTGGCTGATTAGCTTGGGCAAACCTTACAGCTAATCACCTATAAAAACTGCTCAAAACTCCTATAGGAGCTTAGAGCTAAGGGACTCTTTTTTTTTTTTTTAAACTTACCATAAAATAGGGGGATAGGAATTTTACTCTTGGCATCCCAACCTGAAATTCTGGATAAATTTTTCACTGAAACTGTTATGCATCCTCAAGTACATTGGAGGCTAAACATGTTTGGTAATGCATTCTCCATTCAAAACAACCAAACTGCAAATGAACTTTTAACAACCTATTCATCTCTTTGAGAATGATCTGCATATTATGTTCTGTTCAGTGTCTGATACGACAGTATCACTTGTATGAATATGAATGAAGGACAGAGCCAGGGGACACACACAATTAATTTTAGTCTGTATATGTAATGTCACCAATTAAAAGTCTCCAGCTATAAGCATATATCCTGGACATTTCTATTTAAGCAACAGCTGCTCCTAGCCACTGAAGAGGAATATACTACTGTCACTAATCACTTTTACTCATTTTCTGGAGAAGTCAACCCATTCTTATTTTCAACTAAATGATGTTTTGGTTGTCAGTCTTAATATTCACTGAAATTATTATGGGACAACCAACGACATTGATGAGCACCTACCACCTGTTAGCTTAAGATGACTTGGTTCCTCTGTTTCCAGTTGGTTCTCTTTCTTCTCCTTTAATCACACATTTTCTATTGATGAGTTCCTCTTCTCCCTTCCCCAACATTCTGTACTGGTCAACATGTTCCTATCCATTGTTCACTTGATGGGAAAATCATGTTCCCCCTCCTTTCCATAATGTACTCCAACATTTCATGAAAGCAAACTAAGGAAAACTGGGACACACTGAAAGCTTACAGATGTATTAACACCTTCTTACAAAAATCTTTGGCCAGAGGCAGAGATGGAGCAGGGTGTGAGGGGTTAATACGTGTAATTACTTTTTTTTAACCTTTTGTTTTCTCTGGTTACAAATTCAATAGATGTTCTTATAAATTAAAGTAGGATTTTACAGGAATATATAAGAAAGATAATAAAATCACCTGTAATCTTACCACTCTGAAGCAACTACCATTACCATTTTGGTGCATCTACTTTTGGACTTTCTCTATGTAAAGGCAGTGTGGTAACCTGCCTCCGTTATTGGACTTTTAGGCTGTATCTTTCTCTCTCTTTCTCGCTCTCTCTCTCTTTTGCTACTACAAATAATGCTTCATGAGTATTCTTTCACATTAATCTCTGAATATTTTTTTATAACATTCCCTAAAGTGGAATTATTGGATTAAGCAATTATCAAATTATTTTTCAGGATGATTTCAGGATGACTGCATCAATTTATATTCCCACTGGTAATATTTGAGAGTAAACATCTCCCCCATACTCTTAAAGCTCTATTTTTTTAGTAAACATTTTTGTAGTTCATATAACTTGTATTGATATGATTAATAATGAAGTTGAACTTTTGCAAATGCTTACTGGCCTTTAATAATTCTTCTATTCTCCTCATCCTTCTTTATTAGGGTGTTCCTCTGAACAGAAGAAAGTAGAAACAGTAGTGTACTGAGAACCTTGATTCCAGTGGGAAGATCCAACTGGTGAAAGAGTAAAGATTCCAATGTAAAGAGGAGAACAGTGTTGAAGGAGTTATGTTTTGTTTGATTTTTTTTTAAAGATTTTATTTATTTATTTGAGAGACAGAGAGCATGAGAGGGAGGAGGGTCAGAGGGAGAAGCAGACTCCCTGCCAAGCAGGGAGCCCGATGCGGGACTCAATCCCGCGACTCCAGGATCATGACCTGAGCCGAAGGCAGTCGCTTAACCAACTGAGCCACCCAGGCGCCCTGATTTTTTTTTAATGGGATGATTTGAGCTCATCTCCAGGTTGAGGGGAAGAAATAAACAGTATCAAAGACCTTCAGAATTCAGAAATTAGAGTAAATAAGTAATGGAATAACATTCTATAGGAGCAGAATTGATGGGATTACTAGAAGAGCGAGCCTATCTTCCTTCAATCATGTAGGAAAGAAGGTAAGTGTGGGTAAAGATGCTTGTAGTTATAGGAGGGAAAAGATGGAAAAACTCAAGCTTCATAGCCTCAGATTTCTCTATGAAATAAGAGGCAAGATTGTTGCTGAGACAGAAAAGGGTGGTAGAAAGGGGTTTGAGAAAAGTGCTAAAGACTTAGAAGGACTGCAGAATAGTGGCAAGAGGTGATCTGAAATTAAAGAGCATAAATCTCTAGGGGCAACTATCCCATAATTATATTCTTTCTTTAGGGGGGCCATGCCACCCAGGTGAAAAAGCTACAACTAAAAACAGATGATTGGGGATTTTCCAGGGAATTCAACATAAGGAAAACAGATCCAGAATCCAGAGGGTACTGGCTAAAATGACAAAATGATTACCATAGAGTCCAGGATGGATGGGGGAAAGGTAGAACAATGAGAGGCATACTAGACTGGGAAGAAAAGGAAGGGGCTAGGACATGGATGGAGGTTGGAGAAACCGGTTGTGGGCTGGACTGTCCACACAGTCTCTAAAATCACCCATGAGGATGGCAAGAATTAGAGTGGAAGACTAAAATCATCAATAAATGAAGGGCATTACCAGGAACTAACAGATCACAGCAGTGATGAAAGTGGCTGAATAAGACAGCAAACCTCAAAAGAGCAGGTCTTACCTGAGCAAGGAAAGCTAAGACTTGGGAAAAGGAAATGAAGAGTTATCACTGACACTGTCTCTAGATATGAGGAAAAAGTGCCGTTGCAGGACAGATCTTGGGACAGAGACAAATCTCAAAGCCAGGAAATGAAGGAAATATTTTATGAAGAGATTGGAGGATAAAAAAGAACGTATTTACAATGGGATGAGAAGGAGCACAGTAAAAATGGCTAGAAATGGTAAGAAAGAATCATGAATAATAAGTTATAGAGGAATATAGGGGTAAGAAAGAGGAGCATCATAGGGTGGCTAAGCACAGTTAGAGGGTGAGATTTCTGCAAAGCACATTTTTCTGAAAACAACATAATACCTATCAATTTTCCCATAACCAGAAAAACATTCAAATAGACATGGTCTCAGACGGGTCATTAACATCACTATTTACTAGGAGGAAAAAATCAACCCTTAAGAACACATGAATTAATACCCACGGTAGATGAATAGAAGGCTGTATGATTGGTGCCAGGGCTCTCTGATTTTTCTGTTCACAATATTCAAACAAAAATGCTTTTCTTTTCTTTTATAAAAAGTACCTGTATAAAAGATTGCTCAATTCAGCTGAATTATGCAGGTGGATTTAGATACGTTAATCATTAATTTCTCAAAATTAATCTTTTTCAAAAGCCATTTTGTGATAACACGGAAACATGGGGCCACATCATAACATGGTGCAATGTGAGCAATACAAAAGGAACCTGGTGAAATAGGCAAGTGGAAGCTAAACTGTAGCTCATGCTTCCCTCATTTCTAGGCCTTTGTGTTTCCTTTGACCCAGAAAAGTCATTCAGCTGCAGTGTGGAAGGCTGGGGGCAGGTGTCTGTGTGTGGGGGGGGGGGGGGGGGGAAGGTTTGCTAACTCATCATCTCAAGGACAGCACCATTTTCTAATGGACACAAAGACACTGCATAAAATAGCAGAGGCCCTTCCTAAATATACAAATAATCCAGGAGAATGTAGTCGATGACTTAAGGAATTTTTTTGAAAATAATAACCCATTAACTTGTCAAATTATGTTTTCTGAATTAATCTGACAAGAGTAAATGTTATTATTTTCCCAAAGATATAAAAAATCATATTATCGGTGTACTTCCTTAGTCTGAGTCAGTAAAATTAATAATTCTGTTTACAACTCAGTCACATTCAAAAATATTTCCATCATATTTTTATAATATTGGGTGTGAAGAAAAATTTTCCCAACATAATCCCAAAGTAAATATCATAAAAAGACTGCCATACGATCCTAATAAAATTTTTTAAATTTCTGTGAGAAAAAAAATTTAAACATCAAGCAATCAGTTGGGAAAAATATTTAACACATTATTATTTTTTATCAGCAGCATCATCACTGATGTGTACCAAGCACTTTGCTAAGTGCCTTAATTACATATTATTTTACTTAATCCTCACATTTGATCCTACCTCATACTGAGGTAGGTATTATAAATGTTCTTATTTTAAAAATGAAGGCTCAGAGAGATTACATGGCAGGTGAGAATTCTACCACTGAACCACCCATGCTCAGAGAGATTACATAGCTGCCCAAAACACACAGTGCTTAAGAGATAAAGCCAGAATCCAAATGACAGTCTGTCTAAAGTAAGCTCTGTTCTTACTCGTAGCCTTAAAAAATCATAATAATAGGGGCGCCTGGCTGGCTCAGTTGGAAGAGCACGCAACTCTTGATCTTGGGGTTGTGAGTTTGAGCCCCACATTGGGTGTAGAGATTACTTAAAAATAAAATCTTTAAAAATAATAATAATAAGTAAATAAATAAATAAGCAATTAACAAAAGAATTATACTCAGTAACACAGAAGAAAAATGTTCAATATCTCTAGTCATTAAAAATGCACATTAAAACTATGAGAAACTACTTTTCACCCATCAGATTGATAAAGAAAATAAGAGAATAGTAATACTCAGAGTAGCTCACTGTGTCCAGAGGAAAAAAATACTATATACAGCTGAAGAGAGTATAAATTGGCACAATTTTTCTGGAAGGTTATTTCACAATAAAACTCTTTAAAGGTCTTAAAAATGTACAGACTCTTTACTCTTTATTTTAATTTATTTTATTTATATTTATTCACATTGCCAGATTTTTCCTTTATTTCTCTTTGTTCACTGCCTTTCATTTTCAAACTATATTCTTTGTTTCATCTAACTAATGAACGCTGAATGCTTTTAAAATGAGATACTGCTGTTGTACTGTAATCCTGCCATCCATTAGCTCTACAATAGCCTTACATAAATAAACCCAAAAGGTGGAATAATGAGATAAGACTGAGAAATATCAGAAAATACAGTCTATATTAAAGGTACATATATCTGCGTAACAGACAACTCTATTCTTGTACTTATAACAAAACTGATATGAAAGATCTTTGCCACATTAATCTTTGTGAACTAGAAAAACAAAGTGAAACCCTCTCATACCTTGGATTGATCTAACATGTTAATTTAGCTAAGTATCTGAACATGAATAATGACATTTAAAAGGTGGTGACACTTATACTCTGACTTGATCAAAGATAGTAATATTTTTAAAATTTACCTTTCATATATTGAATTTTAAAATACTCTTAAAGCAGAACTCAAGAATTGTAAGACATTACATGAACAATTTAAGCTATAACATTTAAAAAACACCCATATTTTAGTACATTTAACCAAGTATTGTATTTACCAAGCTCCTCCTCAATACTGGATATCTGTTGCATAGGAAGGATGTTTATTAAGTATTTGTTGAAGTGCATATTTTTAACTGAATGATACCTAAAAATTCATTTTTTCCCTCCAAGAGGAAATTCTTAGAAAATGAACTATAAACTAAAATCATACTTGTAAAAAAGTTTAGCATTTAAAAAAGAAACAAAAAGTCCACCCTTCGTGGAAGCACACCCAAAGATCTTAGAACCATGTAAGTTCTATTTGCCAATTCCCATGCCTGAAAAATAAATGTGCAATGGTGTGTCTTCTGCCTTGAGCCCTTTTTGATATTAGAAGTGTGAATAAATATATATAAAGTAACTCTAATAGTTTGCTGTCTAGAGCCATTATTGAAAGAATACCTAAAGAAGTACCTCAGCAAAATGAAAAATAGATCTAAGAAAGGTCAGGATGCAAGAAACATTGATGAGTAAATAAATATGTAAAATTAAATAATTTTGATAATAGTTCATGATGTAGCTTTAATAAAATAGATTCTTGAGAAATGATTTTTAAGAAAGTAGAGGCATAATGAGAAAACCCCAAATTCCAGATTGGAGTCAGCCTATGGGCATAGGGAATCAGACACAAATTAAAAGTGCTAAAGTTCTTGGGGCGCCTGGGTGGCTCAGTCATTAAGCATCTGCCTTCGGCTCAGGTCATAATCCCGGGGTCCTGGGATGGAGCCCTGCATCGGGCTCCCTGCTCAGCGGGAAGCCTGCTTCTCCCTCTCCCACTCCCCCTGCTTGTGTTCCCTCTCTCACTGTGTCTCTCTGTCAAATAAATAAATAAAATCTTTAAAAAAAAGAAAAGTGCTAAAGTTCTTATATTGGGAGAAGCAGAAAGAAGTTATACATTTTAATTAATTCCCAACATGAACAGAAAAATACAAGGTCAAACATGTTCCTTAAAATTAAATTGTAGAGATAATAGAAATAGTATATTAATTGTAACTAGAAGCTTTTATTTTTTTAATGGTAAAAATTTAATCAATCCACCAAAAGAAAAAAATGAAAGAAAAGGAGAGCAAGGACAAGCATAATTCAGAGAAAACAAGATGGCAGGAACAATACTAAAGTTGTTAGTTTTCATAATAACTGTAAGTAAGCAAATGTACACAGTAAAAGATGAATTCTTCTGGCATAAACTTAGTAAACATTTATTCAGTCATCACTTGTGACCTAGTTGTGCTTAGTGCTGGGGATAAATACAGTAGAGGATAAACAGGGCTGTCTCTAAAAAGTTCATAGTATAAAAGGTTAAAGTTATTTTATTCCATTTTATGGTGTTTCAAAATTGGAAATAATTAAAATAAGGCAACATATTCCTTTTCCTATGTGGAATTGTAAATTCATATACATGGCTTTCTAGAAAATTGTGCTCTAAGATATCTGACTAAGAATTAGCTTCAGGTTTCTGTCAGAAATCAATGCAAGTCTTCATAAAAATGGTATGCCAGTGATGGTGGAAATTAAGAAGCAATGAAACTGTGTGTGTGTGGAGGGGGCCTGTGAGTCCCTTAAGTAGACAGACACCAATCAGAAAAATTTATCCAATTTTTAAAAGGGCTTAATACCACTTGATATCATTTGCAACGTATTTTTGCTTTGGTCTTATCCATCCTGCTACGTCTCCCACCAAACAAAACTCATATCACTATGCTTTCAAAGACAGATTGTGTTTGTTTAAGATGAATGGTATCTTTAGACAAAACAGACTTTCTTCCATTCGCCATTTCATGTAGTATTTACACATAACCTCAGTGAAGGAGAAAAATGAGGGATTAAAAAGACTTCCTCTAGGTAAATATGACAGAGACTGAATATACATCATTATCTCTGGATAAAAAAAGGCAGAACAACTAGATTCAGCGGGCAAAACTCCAACATTAATAGTTTTACTTGTCACCACTTATATACATTGAAAACATTTTTAGTTAAATTTACCAAAATGACCTATTTCCAAATGAGGAAGATCTGCCTAGTTGTAAAGATAAATTTTAAAAATTACATACTGACTGAACTGCTACCCTGTCTAATTGAAAACAATAATCTTAGCTCCTTTATGCTGAACCTAATAAATATTAACACTTCAATGAATGTATCTAAGAATAGCACACAGGCTATATTTCAGTTAAAATTTGTTTTTAATTTATGCTGTTTTGGTTAAAAAGCAGGCACAATTTGATAAGGCAAAACACAACTTCAAGTAGCTTATAAATGATATATTTTTCCTGTAATATTTTACTAGTTATAAATTTTAGAGTAGAAACTTAAGATAGCGGTCATTAAAAACAGAATGTGAAAATATTTTAATCTTCTTCAGTCATTAATCATGTCATTTTTACCAGATTGCCCTGCTAAGTTATTTGAAACAGATTAAAACATTTTCTAAATCATAGCTTTCCTGTTTCTGATCGTCCTATGTAAAATCAACCTATTGACTCTCAGTGAGAAATGCAGATAATAGAGAAACGTTTGTCTTTCTATTACATAGACCCTGACTTGTGTGGTGATATATCATATCTATCAAAATTCATATGAATTGGGAAAAAGCCTTTTTGAAAAATCATGCCAAAAGAGAAAGATTATTAAATCTAGCAGTAAGAAGAAGAAAGTAGAGAAGTAAGTTCCTATCAATCATCTTATAAAAGACATGGTGTCTTTTAGATTTCTAATGGACACATTTGAATTATTTTGAATGAATATAAAAGATTACTTTCTTATGGACTGGTTACAAGATAGAAATGAAAATTAACCTAATTATTTTTTAAACTGGGGAATTTCTAAAACGCAGTTTAAAAAATAATTGCTAAAACATGATACACTTCAGATTTCTACAAAACAAATTAGAGAATTTTGAAAAACCATAAAAGATCTTTTCTTAAAAACTGGTCACAAAATAGAGATTAGAATTCACCATACATAAGAATATAATTGCCTTTAAACATTTCCCTCAAATCTAAAGAGTCATGTTTATTAAACAATAAAGTTGGTTAAAATTGAGCTGCATCTCTTCACATTTAAAACAATCCTAATAACAATGCATCTTTGTTCATTTGTATAATGTTCTATTTTAGGAAAAAAATATTAATTTATCATTACTTTATTGTCACCCATACTACCAAGAAGTTCACAAATACTAAAATACTGTGAACCTTAACTAGCTGTTGAATCAACAATTAAATCAACTGCATAATTAAACGGACACTGAGCTCTGTGATTATTTTCCCCCAGGTATGTGTAAGCACATAAGCACAAAATAATCAAAAGCTTCCCCTGGCCTTGTGAACTTACAAAATAAAGCAGCAGAGAGGCAACTGTCTTTCATTCTAATCCCCGATCATAGGTGAATACCCTAACAATAGTTTATTTCTATGCTGAGAGTTATTTCTGTTTGATACTAAGTCATTCTAAAACAGTTTACAAGTAGCTTACTCAAGGCAAAACTTTCCTTAGTGCACAATCAACAAACATTTGTGGAATTGAACATGGTTACAGTAAACTTCCAAACTAATGAAATTGTATTCACTTTGACATTAAAATTTCACTATTCATTCATAAAATTTTATATGATTTTAACAAAACATCATAATGTTTTGTTTGCATCTGTCTGATACGACTACATTTGCCAGTTTATAAAATTATTAGGTTACCAAAAAAGCATACTAGTTCTACACAAAAAACTTTTGGAAAAAAATTGTATTTTATCATAAATGAATTTAACATGATTTTAAATCTAGACTTTGGGGGGAAAGTTTTTATTTTTTATATATGAACATTGTTATCGAATTTTCTTGTCCTTTACATCTCTCGCCTTCTACATAATGGCCTTCAATCCACAATGTAAATGATTTGGATGTAAGGTAATTTATAGACACGCTTTTTGAAGAAAAAAAACAATTTGGTAAATATTCTATATTATTTTGGAAATGGCAAAATACATTTCTTCTTAAAACTCAACATCATTCCACTTTTCATTCACTCCTCACTTATTCAATGAACATTACCACATGCTATTATGTGAAAATATAATGTTGACTAAATATGTCTTTGATATGTATCAATTAAATATGTCTTTAATTTCAACAAAAACAAAAAAAGTACAACTAGAAGATTACTAATTTCACAACTTGAATATCATGTAAGGCATCTGTTTCTTAATTAAGTTAACTAAGAAATTAATTAAGAAACAGTACTTGAATCTCCAAAACATATATATTGAAAAGTACTAAAAGACCTGTGGTCGTCAGGCAAAATTTTAATTTTCTTCATCTTTGATTCCTATTCAGGGAATTGATGAAAAATCAAAAAAACCTCTTATAAAATGTTCTTTCCTATAGCATAGTTCTATAATACAAAAGATAGAACCAAAAAATTACTGAGACATAAATGAACTAAAATGTCATTGGCATTTTAAACTATTTTTAATAGAACATTTTGATTTAATAAGCAAATAATTGATAGTTTGCTTACTGCATTTGTACTTGTTCCCTAAATAAAGTATTTTCATACTGAAACAGAATGTTAAAAATCTTAAGCCTGCAACCATGTCATGTGTTTAAAACAAAATTTTCTACCTTTTGTAGTTAAATGTATCTTATTTCTGCCCAGGAAGGAGCAAGGTATGTCAATTAACATGAATGGACAAATAATCCATGTACTGTCCCCCAAGAAGGTAACGATCACCACCAGTTCATTCCACTTGATGGATATCTACCAATATAAGGTAAGCACTTTCACTTCCTATAGAAACTACAGAGAACTGTATTAATTGAATTATATTAATTTTCAACTGTATTAAAAATAAGGTGCTGTCCAAAACAAAATGAGTAAAAATTCCCTAGAGACTGTTAATTCTTCATCAATCATTTCTTTACAACAAATCCCACATGAATATCTTTTTCAGCAGGTGATTTAACGCTGTGGGGATAATCTGCATTTAGAAATCAAAACTCTACATCACCTCCAAAACTCATTTCTCAACAGACTACTGAATCTACTTATCGGGGGAGAAAATCTCTCCAACCATGTGTGACTGTCTGGACAAGTATGTCATGTACATGAATAAAAATTGTCATGTGACTAAAAATTCATAAATATTTTTTGATCATATAAACTCATATTCTAGGGGTTTTATTGCATGGTTAAGATCATGGGCTCTGGAATTAGGCTACTTAGGATCAAATCCCAGTTCTGTCACTTACTAGCTATGTAACTTTGGGCAAAATAGCCAACCTCTCTGTGCCTTAGTCTACTCATTTATAAAATGGGAATAATGATGTATGATTCATACAAATTAAATGAGTTAGTAAGACCATTGATATGTTGTTATATGTCATTTACTAATGAGTTAGTAAATATAAAGCACTTGGTACAGTGCCTGTCACATAGTAGGCATAAAATCAACGTTAGCAATTATTACCAATCCTATTATCTACAGTTAGGTCCAAATTCTTTTTTTTTTTAAGATTTTTATTTATTTATTTGACAGAGAGAGACACAGCGAGAGAGGGAACACAAGCAGGGGGAGTGGGAGAGGGAGAAGCAGGCTTCCCACTGAGCAGGGAGCCTGATGCAGGGCTTGATCCCAGGACCCTGGGATCATGACCTGAGCCGAAGGCAGACGCTTAACGACTGAGCCACCCAGGCGCCCAAGGTCCAAATTCTTTAAACTGTGCTTTCCCAACTATACCATTACTTCCCAACAAAGGTCGTTCAGTTCTGGCAACTTGGTTTACTTACTGTTCCTGAAATACTTTTTTACCTTTGCTTCGGTGCCTGACTTTAACTGGCTCTTTATTTTAAAGGATCTCCTTTCAACCTTTGAAGATCTAAATCCTACCTCCAACAAGGAACCTCCCTAATCAATCACTGCAGCCTAAAATAATTCTCCTTCTAAATCCCAGTAGGACTCCATTACTAGAAGCTGCACATACAGATATCGTCAGGTGTATGTGTGTGTGTGTGCATGTATCTCAGCTCTATGATTATCTTACCAGATCCATGGGAGAGGAACTGTGTCATACTCATATATCCTCCACCATGTCTAAAATAGAGTAAGTGTTCTACATGTACATGCAATTTCACCGACTGATCATGTGGAGTCAAAATTAAAATGTCTACATACTGGCTCAGTGCATTAACAACAGTAATCTGGGCCTGGGAGTTTCAGAAACAGAGACAGCTCAGTAAGCCCAACTGCATGAATGGTAACCTGATTTGGACCAAAATATGCATCCCAACTTACTACTACCCAGCAATAACTCCTGGTACTTACAAATAACATGATTAAATCTCATAAACATTATATAGAGTAAAAGATACCACACAGAAGAGAATACATACGGTCTGATTTTATTTTAAATGAAATTCAAGAACAGACTAATCTAATCAATGGTGATTAAAGTCAGAATAACAGTTGCCTCTGAGAAGTGGGGATTGACTGAAGGAAAATATGAGGGAACATTCTAAGTAATGGAAATGTTCTAAATCTAGATCTATATATTGAGCTTCTTCTATATCTTAATTTTAGTATGCTGAAGTGGAATGTTAAACCATTAAAATTTTAATATGTGCTTCAATAGCTAAGAAATAATTAAACTGTAAATTTTAAGTTCTCAAGTTTCTGCACATGGTCTCCTGCTCCGAGAACTTAGAAACAGAGTCTTAGGTAAATGGACTTGTCGTATGTTTTCCAAGCCCAATGGCAAAGCTGTCTTTCCTAAGGATGGCTGGGTGGATGAATGGATGAAGGTAAAGCCAATGTATGTTAAGTTATATAAAGTCTCACTGACCAGGACCATCCCTATTTTGAGATAGATAATTCGTGTTAACTTAAATTCATAAAGCTAAATATTCAATTTGTCTATTTCCCTTTTTTCTTATTTTGTACTTAACAGAGCAACTTTCTGGTGATGATCTGACTCCCCATGTAGGTCTGCCTTTAGGGTGCTAATATGCTATAGTAAGGGAATTTCAGTCCCCATTTGAATGATTTATTTTGGCTAATTGATAGAGTTCTTATTGTGATTTTGAGTCACACAGCTTGACCATTTAAAAGAAAGAAGACACTGATCACACAGATGTAAGTGTATTCTGAGCCATGTGAAAATTGTATTTCTCATCATAAACAAATACACTGGCATTCTAGCTTAATCCATTAGTCTTGTGGGCTTATCAATTTGAGTCCATCCCTGAAAGATACTAAAACATCTAAGTTCCTGAGGTTGGAAGTTTAAGATCAGATACTAGAACACAGAAAATTCACTGAGGCAATTAATGCTATCTTTTGAGGCCTCTTGGGAAACTGCCAGCAACATATCAATGGCCTACTAAAAGCCACATTGAAGTCGTATATAAATCTGTACTATACTTTATATTTTCAAGACATGTTTATAATCATATTATTATTTTTAATTTGAGAAAAAATAAATTTTATAATTTATATTGTATAATAGTTGCTAAATATAGGAATTACAGAAAAATTAAAAGTTAATAATAGAAAAATTAAAACAAAACAAAAGTCACTCATTAAAAGAACTATCTCATGATCTAATAAAAGGGACACAGTCCCTGTAAGTTGGAGATCTGAAGTCCAATCCCCGATTGGCCATTCACTGGTTATGTGGCCTTAAATAAGTCACTTAACCTTTCTGTATCTCAGCTCCTTCCCTGGTAAAAAATATTCCTGTGTATCTTGCTGAGATTTGTGGCTCTCAAACTTGGTAAGATTTATTAAAGTACTATTTAATTGGTAAAGCATTAGACAAATATTTTCATCTTAATATATCCATTAATATTATATCCAAAGTTAGGTTACTAAATAATGTGATTATAAAGAAGGAACTGGATCCACTTTAGATATATAGTATTCCTTCTTTTTTAAAAAGATTATATTTATTTATTTGACAGAGAGAGACACAGCGAGAGAGGGAGCACAAGCAGGCGGAGTGGCAGAGGGAGAAGCAGGCTCCCCACCGAGCAGGGAGCCCGATGCGGGGCTCGATCCCAGGACCCCGGGATCATGACCTGAGCTGAAGGCAGGCACTTAATGACTGAGCCACCCAGGCGCCCAAATATATAATATTTCTAACTCTATAAATACTTCTACCAAATAATTGGGATAAGTACATAATGTTCTAATGTAGTAAATTTCATTACTGACTCTATTCTTCTCCCCTTCCTATCTCTACACCCTTTACCATGTGACTCAGCAGTTCTTCCCACTAGAGGGAAGAGAGAATACTTACACCTGGATGATCAGTGAGTAGGAAGGACAGAGTTCTTTCTCCTTCCTTAGCTTTCAGCTTGGGCATGTGACTTGCTTGGCCAATGGGATGCTAGCAGACCTGATGCAAACATAGGCTTGAAACGTGCTTGCACAGTGAGGTTTGCTCTATTCTCTGTTATCATCAGTGACAAGACTGTGGAGCCAATTTGGAACGAACCTGTGACCAACCTAGGCCAGCCAACTCCCAACCAATCCATAGACATGTGAGCACAAATACATTATTATTGTTTTAAGTCACTGCTTTTATTTTTTTTTTTTAAGATTTTATTTATTTATTTGACAGAGAGATAGAAGAGCACAAGCAGAGGGAATGGCAGAGGGAGAAGGAGAAGCAGGCTCTGCACTGAGCAGGGAGCCCGATGCGGGACTCGATCCCAGGACCCCGGGATCATGACCTGAGCCGAAAGCAGACACTTAACCACCTGAGCCACCCAGGCGCCCAAGTCACTGCTTTTTAAGGCGCCCTGTTACGAGGTGTTATTTTGCCAGTTGATAACTGGTAGGCTCAGTGATTATACAGAACACAGTATATAATATTTCTATGATCCTTCATTTAAAGGATCATCTTTGGGTTAGATATTATAATCCCTAACCATAAATCTTATCATTTATCCACCAATAATCCATAAGTACCAACTATTTGCCAGGAGGTATTCTAGGCACCAGGCTAATCAGGGTATGTGACTCTAGCCACCATAATAAACCATGGCAAAATCTCAGTGGCTTATTACAATAAAAGTTTATTTCCCTCTACATAAAGGCCAGTGAAGATGCTCTGGACTGAAGGGCTCTCCTGAGTGGATCTCTACCAAGTAGGACTCAGGGAGCCAGACTCCTTCCATACTGTGATGCCATCACGTTCAACATGTACCTCTGACATAATTTCAGAAGAGAGAGGTGGAGTATATTGGAAACCCAGAAATGGCACATACTCCACGGGGAGAATTAGTCATCTGTCCCCACACACGTGGAGAGAGATGGGAAATTGTCATCTCTGGCTGAGTAGCCACTCCAGCAACAACTCTACATTATGAAAGGGCAAAGTAAATCTTTGGTAGTTAGTTAAGTGTTTCTATCACAATTGGAAAAACAGAACAGACAAAGATTCCCAACCTCATGGAATTTTTGTTTATTGACTAATTATTTCATACCAGATACCAAGGTTATAAAGGTGAGTAAGACATGGTTCCTGCCTTCAAAAAACTCACAGATTTGGAGAGAAAGAAAAGATTCACACAAATAATTATAGCAGATCATAAATGCTATAATAAATCCATTTAAAGATCCAGTGTTTGCACAGAGAAAGGAATGATTAACTGCTGGGGAGGTGTCAAGGATGGCTAGATTTAATTGAAGGGGCAATGCTTGAGCTGAACCTTAAAAGATAATGTCTCAGAGCCTCTTTCCTAACAAAGCTATGGGATGGCGTTGAGGACAAAAAGGAAGGGGAAAGCACCGGTGTTTACAGGTGGTAAAACAATTTCTTTGCTTCATGTACAAATTTGGGATAATGTAAGTTTCCTTGGTATGTGTAAGTTTAGAGGAGCCTTCGTTTCCTTGGGCGCTGCTTTGGGATAATGTCCTCTATGGGAGGACAAGAGCAATGCATGACCCAAGCAAGATGGCTGGTGCCGGAAAACATAGAGGACCAGAAGCTGACAACACAGGGGTAGTGATATCTAAAGAGGTAGAATTCCCTCCTCTCAAAGTCCTTGTCAGATAAAATAAAAACTAAATAAATAATGATATAAATCATGACTCAGACTGATCTAATAACTATGTACCAAACCCTTTACATTTCAGAGAATATAGTTTTTTAATCACCCACAGAAGAGTTACAAAAATTAAACATATCTTAGGCCAAAAATTACACCTTTAATAAGTATTGGATAATAGACGTACTACTAAAAAATAGTAAGGCTACAGTCTTTGACCACCAAGCAATGAAACTGAAAATTACAAACAAAAATAGAAAGTGGAACATATGGAAATGTAAAACATTTTCCCAAGTAATCATTGTGTCCAAAAGAAAGCCCAAACTGCAACTATTTAAAATACAACGTAAAAAAAGCTAAAAAGCACTGGGTGTTATACGCAACTAATGAATCATTGAACACTACAACAAAAACTTATGATGTACTAAGCGCTGGCTAACTGAACATAATAAAAAAATTAAAAAATAAAAAAAGCTAAAGCTTTTTGAAGGAAATTCATAGCTTTAAATGCTCTAATTCTAAATAAGAAGAAAAGAAAAACAAAATTCAAGTATGTAACATAATGGTATACATGAAATCCAAGAAAACCAATAGAAAATTATTAGAAATAAGGAGTCTTCATCTAGATCCATCTGATCCCAAACCTCTGCACTTCGCTGCTATGCCTTGCTGCTTCCTGGTGTTTAGTTTATAAAAGGAGATGAAAGGCTCTGTCCCCTCTACTTGCTTCTACACAATTCAGTAAGATTGTTATAAAGAAGGCTGCCTGATTTTCAGGCCGAACTTGATTAGGATCCAGTAAAAGAATAAATTAAAAATTAAAAGTGAAGAAGAGAACAATATTTGCTAACATTTGTCATTGTTCTCCTGTAAGTTAATCTCTTTTAATGATAATCAAATGTGAAATGTCACTCCTTATTAGAAGCTAGAGAAAAACTACACACTAACCAGTAGCATTATTAGGCTGGTCTCTTAAAAGTCAAAGTGGAAACCAAAGTGATATGGTTCAAATAATGTAAAGAAAGGTAAATTTGTCAAAACCCAAAATATATTAGCTCATGTTTAAATGTCGCGAGTTCTTCAATTCACCATCTGGATCTAAATTTAACCTTATTAGCCCTTCTCAGCCAAATATGCAAAAAAATCCATGTGAATTTGTATAATGGCCCAACTAGCTATAAGATTTTAGGAGAGAATGAATTATATCCACCCTGTTCACAGCTTTCACCTCAGCGTCTAGGTACGGCATATAGTATGCCTGATAAACATAGGTTGAATGAATGAACAGATGAATAGACAACATTTTTCTTATTTCTACTAATGAATGATGCTCAGAGACAGATTTCAATACTCATCTAGAGATTTATATTCTATTTCCTTGCTCTTTGTTGTTACGAGCCCTTCAAAAAGAAGAAATTAAAAATGACAAAATTGATTTGAGGCAGCTGAAAAATATTGCCAACATAATCTCCACATTGGTAAGAGCTGAAAATGTTTCCTTTATTAACATTTCTTGAGAAAACCTTACTATGTTAGGCAGACTGTCTCATTTGTTCAAGCTTTCAAAACTCTAGTTCTACTATATTCAAATTCCTCATTTCCCTTCAACTTAGTGACCACCGTTAACAGTCCACTGTATTTTTCATTGCCCTTATGTTTTTGCCTCAAGCTTTAACTGATTATATTCTTTGATTTCCTTACCCCGGTGTAGAGGCCTTTTTATACAGATCTTAAAAGCGACTCTAGCTGCTTTTTGTTCCTCGGGTTTTTTGTTGGTTTTTTGTTTTTTTTTTTCCTTCAGGATAATTATATTCTGTTGTGCCTTTTATTATCGTGTCTTTTAGGATCTCCTAACCTTGTACATTCTTGGGCTTTATTTAATAGTGAGCTCCCTCCTCTACTCTCCACACTAAACCATGCTCATTAGGTTTCTTAATCCTCCATAATTTGCTTTCATGAAATCTTATACCTTTGAGTTGCTGTGTTCTATGAGCCCATTTCCTTAGTATAGCTATTCCAAGCAGCCCAGAATCAACAAGCACTAAACATAAGCTTATTCACTTTCTCAGCCAACATGACTCTACAGAAGAAAAAAAAAAAAATCTTTGTTTTGAATGTTTATGGACCATGAAACTATACCATTTTAACCTGACATTTCTTTTTCTCGTCCAAACATTGCCTGAGAAGGTTAAGACCATAGAATTGGACTCCAGGCAGTCCTTAACATATAGTTATTAACTTATAGGCTTCAGGTTCTTCTTGGTCAAAAAACTATTCTATGTTAATAGAACAGAAATAACACTATCCTGATGCCATGTAGTGACTGGTAAATTCCAACTACAGCTTTGCCTTATACCCAGTATTCAGGAGAAGAGGAAAACATCTTTTTTCAGTTATTCTGCAAGAGCTCTGCTCTTCCAAATGGGTTGTTTTTAAGACTGTGCACGTTCTTGAAATCTGACTGCACAGTCAACTCTGCTCTTCTCAGCGGTTCATCTTCTGCTTTCTCTTCCGTTCTACTCATCACTAGCACCTTTGCCAATGGACATGTACAGAAGGGCAAAGAGAGCAACATTTTGTTTTTGATTTAACTTCTTTGGGTTAAATTTAAAAACGAAAAAGAACGTAGTAGTGAATTGAAAGAGTTAATGACGTTTCCAGAGGTGCCTATAACTTATTCAAGCAAAGTTTACACTTCAACCCTGTGCATGTTAACTTGGGATCCTCCCCATCCAGATGATAGAAAGCAAAGACAGTAATTTCTTTATTTAATTGGTTCGCATCCACACACTGACCTCCAGGGCTCTGTTTACATAGCCTATCATGCAATATGCTCCACAGTTCCCTGCCTCTTTCAAGAGCATGTTTCTCCTGAGAGTTGATATATGGCTTTCATGTTTAATCACTACATTAAACTCAATGCTCTGCTTCTTCCAGCATCAACTAACTTCCCTTCTTGGGAGGTGGGGAGAAGAGCAGAGCTTCTTGCTACTTCTGAACATAAAAGGAAGTCTGTTTTACTCTATTAGTAAAATCACCAACTACACACGATTGCAGGCAAGCAACATTAGTACATCAACTGGGAAAAAGTATTAAAACGGAAACCTTAAAACTCCTTTAGAAAGAAGGTAGGTTGATTGCTCTCAATCAGCAAAGCCAAAAACTTGAGGTGATTGAGTTACAAATTAACAGAAACAGAGTTTAATCAGCATATACCTCAGGACACAGAGCACACAGCTAGATGGCAGCTAAAGTGTTAATCAAATTGATCTTGAGGACAGAACATTCCTGGGGTTCTTGGATCAGAATTAATTCAGTGCCACTACCTTCTGGTTGAAGGTTTTCTTAACCTTCACCCCAGATAAAACTTTCGATGTCCCTTTAACTGAATGGGGACATGGTAATGCCACGATCCTTTCCATAAGAATCTGTATGTGACTCAAATTTCTGAGACAAATGAAAACCTCAAAAAAAAAACCAGTTGATCTCTTTCACTAAGTCAAGGCAGTTATAATCTTCAGGCTTTAAAAATGACATGAAATGTATGTACTTTACTTTAAAATATTTCAAGCAAAAAAAGAAAAGTGGAACGAATATGGCAAACTATTAACAATTGTAAAATCTAGATGATGGATATGTGGGTGTTCATTATACTACACTCTATTTTTATATATAGTTGAACTATTTCATTATAAAATTTTTTGAAACTTAAAACACAAGCTGTTTGTGGATTTGCTTTTGTAGAAAAAAAGTTGATACAATTTTGATAAAAAAAAATAAATCACTCTCTAGGTTGATTGTTTGCGTATGTATTCAACGACTGACATTTTTCACCATGTGCTAACAATGAAAAATTTCCTTCCTTCCTCGTGAATCTCACTCCACAGTAAGAAATCCATTTACACAAATTGCAAATGTGCAGTAAGCTCTGCAGAAGCTGGGTTCCTTACTTGGGACGGAAGATATATATATATATATATGTAAATTTTTATTTTGAAATCCTTTCCTTTATGGCTAGTCATTAACCAAACTATTTATTTTTTAAGTGTTTTTTTTCTTAATAAGATTGGCATCTTCCTTCATTTAAAAATCTTACTTTGTCAGGAACACTGTTACAGCTGTATACAACATTAAGCAGAGCTAGTTTACTTTTTGTATTTGATGAACAATAGAAAATCTGAATCTATTAAAGTCATACATTTAATTGTTCCAATATGCCATCTTATTTCTAACCAAAATTTGCATGATAGAGCATGCCAAAGAACACAGTTCTAGCTTCCTTTGTCATGATTCCCTCATCCGATACTAAGCTAAAAGAGCTTATAAGAAAACATAATTACCTGTTTCTTAATTTGAAACCATCTGAATTCTTTCCACAACATATTTAATTTCAAAATTAAAAGAATAAATAAACTTTTAATCAGTATTCCCCGTAAGATTTTTCAGAGTACAGAACTTTGTAGTTTTCAAAGATATGCAGATGTTGTCCATCATAAACATTTTTTTTTTTTAATTAGGACTTGGAAAAAATAAGAATCAGGAGCAAAATCTTTGGTCACCAGAGTGAAAGATGTGTGCCTGTACAGATGTTATAACTATCACTACAAGAATTTAGCAGCACGCTTCAATTTGGATTTGAAAATTCAACATAAATTTTCTGACTTTGACAATAGCTGCCTAATATTTCAATTTTGTACACTATTTCCAGGTTTTACCTTCAAAATGAACCTGGTGGACTTTTTCATTTTTAAGAGCTACGTTCCAGATCCTTTACCCTAAAACCAGTTTCTGACCTGAAGTTTAGGGAATTAAATCAGATCATAACAAAGTAGGTTCTTAATAAATATTTGGTGACTTACTGGCAATGATATAAAAAGACACCCAACTTTTATGTAAAAATTCATATTCCATCAATTTTCTCCATTTATTTTTTATTCTACTTAAAGATTTTAATATTTAAAAAATGACAAAGACTTTTCACCTTATTTTGAGTCACCTCCTATGAATCAATAAAAAGTCAAATCATCGATATAATACCACCATGCCTTTAGTCTCCATTTAGTCAATATTGTAAACCAGAAATGTGTATCTTATGCTTTCACTGTCAGATGTGATTCAGAAACCCAAGAGCACACAGAATGGACAGATTTCTAGAATTATGATTATCAAATTAGGTGAAACTGTTAACTCAAATGTACAGACTTCATATTTAAAGAGTCTCACCAAGTTGGAGACATTCATAAAGGTATACAATGAAAGAAAGATGAAGCTTTTAAAGAAGAAAAGCACATTAGCTCCTTAACATCACGACAAAAAAGAAGATATATAGATATATATATAGTCCTTAGTTCCTTTGTGAACATAATAAACAAAAACTTTTTTTAAGTTAAAACATATTGGAACTCAAACCAGAGTAAGAATGTTACTTTTAAATTCAATAAATTATATGTTTCTTTGTTAAATTATTTTCTCCTGGAATTGAAAATCAATGTTTACTTACCTATTAACAGTTCACTAAAGGGCATAATTCCTTTGTATGAATATGAGACAATTTTTTGTGCTTTAATTATAAACACCATTAGACACTCTGGAGCACATAAATCTCAGCAAATGACATAAGGACACAGTCTAACCTAAGGATTATATGGCTACATTCATGCTTAATGAAAAGAAGACATCTAATGAGGTTGATATGCCACTGTTTCTGAAAATGTAAATTCTGTCTTGATAGATACAAAATAATGGCTTAAGGTGACCTTAGTTTTCCATTACACCCCCAAATAAACAAATTTTTAAAAAACTAACGAATCATAGACAAATTTATACTTCTATTGGCTAAAACTCTTTATAGTTTTTTGGATTAGTGCTCCCTTCAGCAGCACATAAACTATAGTTTGCAGGATTAAATGTATTTATTACCCACATTTGATGACAAGTCACTTGCACATAATCTTCAAATTATTCAGGATGCTTTATCTACTTAGAGGATAATATTCTATTTTGAGCAATAAGTATGTACAACCCTTACTTCTGCATTTAAAACGAAACTCTGCAGATATAGGGCATTTAACGCTTATTACAGAACTCTCAAGAATCCCAAAGTGAACATCTCAAGTTATGATTCCAAGCAGCCAATAGCCCTGCTTTGAGGTGGGGTTCATGTTTTGAAAAGAGGCTGCCTAGTCTGTTTAAAATCAAAAAGGTTCTTGATCTGATGAGTTATTCCTCAGAGAATAATGTAAATAAAATATACTCAGAATAACATTACTAATGTAAACATACCTGAACCGGAGTCAAACTTGCTTTCGGACCTGAAAAGAGAAAGAAATTTTTTACAATATAAAAATTGCTTATTAAAGAGCAACTATTACTCTGTGGGAGGGGATACAATGGTTATAGATTTCAGTACATTGGTCAACAAGGAAAATCACTTTTTTAAATGTAAACACAAATCTATTTTAACTATTTTAGATGTATGCATTATCCTAGGTCCCCGAAACATGCATATTATCTGTAGGGATAGCACAGTAGGAAAAAGATAGTGACTTTTTAACTTGTTTTGAGAGAAGGGGGATAAATTATGGACCAAAAAAAAGGCAGATTAACTTGTTTCCGTAATATAATAAAGCAATAAAAAGCTCAAATTTAAATTTATCCTCTTCACTTATTATTAAAGGTTTTCAATTATTCAACACCAAGTAATTTTTCACTAAGTTCTTCACCAAGTGAATGAACCTGGTAGCCCCATACATTTAATAAGAAAGAGGAAAAAAGAATCTGAGCCCTTGTGGGAACGTTACGTTTCAGATATAGGTTAATACTGGTTGTGAATTCAGAAGCCTTTGAAGCTCTCAGTTCGGCTGTGGGAAAACTTCTGTTGGGTAATTACTCTCAAGATGCTGCTCTGTGCTGTCAAGCAGAATTAACCCTATGACTAGGCCTATCTACACAAGCTACTACAAGGCAGCATTGTCTATACCTAGCTCTCAAACCAATTAGTGGGCATGCTCCAGTCGGATTTATATCACACATTAACAATCAATAGTATATATGTTCACAGCTGCCACAGCGAGATACAAGAACCCACCAGCAGGAGTCCTGTTAAGGGATGTTACGTTGACAGAGAAGACTTTTTTTTTTTTTCCTGGGGAAATGCAGTTAACTAAGTGGGAAAGGAGATTTCTTTGAAATTCTGCCAGGGTACCAAAGCACTTTTGGAAGCAGTGGCTTTCTTTACCTAAATTAGTTTCAAGAGAAGTCATCAAAGGCGAGAGGGGAAAAGGAGAAGCAAGAAGCAGCTTCCTTTGTCACGAAGACCCATTTTCTCAAGTATTCTCAAGTAAAGTTTCACCTGATGCTTAAACTAAGTCAATAACTGTAAAAAAAAAAAAAAAAAAAAAAAGGTATTATGACGACCATGGTCATCAATAACCAGCACTGCAAGCCAGGTGCACATTTTTCCCAAGCCCTGGCTAACCACAGTGTCCTCTCAATCCTTCTCTGACCCATCCCTGACTACCATTTCAGGTGCACACCATTTTTGCTTTTTGTCCTCTCTTCTGTTCTGGAAAGCCCTGCCGCAGGCCCTCTTCTTTGTTTCCCCGAGCCCCAGTCTAAAGGACACTTGCCCCATGCCCTGCTGGTTTCCTTGCCTATCTTCCCCACTGGTCACAAGCACGGACACAGTGCTTGAACACAACTGTCTGTTCAGGGGATCTTCTGCTTCCACACACAGTCTCCTCACCTGCATAAGAGGTGTTCTTCCTTTTGTCGAAGATTCCCTCCACTTCTACGCTAAAAGGCATTCTCTCATCCAGCCTGAAACCAGACTGTGTGAATGACTCCTCTATGCTGTATCTTCAATCCCCAGCTTTCTGCAGGTCCCTCCTCCCTTCTGCAGAGAAGTGCTCGGGGATGAGATGAATGCCCTCCTTCAAATTGGTGCCCTACTTTCCTGCGCTTACAATCAAGTATATGGAACGGAGAAACTCTACCGTATGTCTTCTTCTCCTCACCTCCCAATATATTCACTCTTAGAGCCACTACAATGTGTCCTTGCTAAAGTCTATCACTGGCTTCCTATCGCTAAACCCAAAAGCCCTGTTACAGTCCCAACTTTACTAAACCTCTCTCCAACGAACAAGCAATACTACCTGAAGGTTGTCCTGGGGCTTCAAATGGTATACGTACGAGGCTGAATTCAATTTCTTTTCCCTCAAATATAACTCCCTGCAATATAGCATTGAAATTGGATATCATGACATTGTTCCAGTTTTCTTCTGCACCCCCAATATCAAATTAGTCACCAAGACCTATTGATTCTACTGCCTTCCCCCCTCTCTGTTCTCACTCTTACCATCTTCGGGCCTATCTTTTGCTCAGAATCTCATAACCACTATCCCACCCTCCCTTCCAATCTATTATCCCATCAGCTGCCAGAAGTTTCCAAAACACTAATCTGATCACATCACCACCACCTCAAAAACTAGAGCAGAGCTTTCCAAACTTGGGTCACAAATTGACCCAATAATGGATTATAAAATTCATTTAGTGGATTACAACTAGTATTTTTTAAAAACTGAAATAGGGGCACCTGGGTGGCTCAGTCATTAAGCGTCTGCCTTCGTCTCAGGCCCTGATCCCAGAGTCCTGGGATCGAGTGCCGCATCGGGCTCCCTGCTCCGCGGGAAGCCTGCTTCTCCCTCTCCCTCCGCCTGCCGCTCTGCCTACTTGTTCTCTCTCTCTCTCTGTCAAATAAATAAATAAGATCGTTAAAAATAAATAAATAATAAGTAAATCAATAATAAACTGAAATAGAATAGAAAAGAAGACAAATGCGCTTCACATAGTGAGAGGATGTGCAATTCTGTGCAACTTTTAGTTACACGTATGTGCATTTGTGTGTGTGCATGATCGCACATGTGTGTTGTGCATTACCACCCTTACAAGTGAGCAAAAAAACCTCTGCTCTGGCCTTCCTCTGGCTGTGTCCTCCTCCCCACCAGGTAAGGAGTCCCTCCTATCTGAAGCTCCAAGTACCAGGGTCCCCAGCATTCTCCACCCAAATGGCCCTGAGCTGGCTTCCTCAGCCTAGGGACTAAAGCCCTTTCTTTAAGTCAGGTTGTGCGACTAGTGTGTGTGTACCTCCAGCCCAAGGGGTGGTCAAAAGCTGTTGCTGGAAGGAGGGAGACTGGACCTGAGGACAGAAGGATGGGTGAGCAAAGAGGACAGAGGAACATGCTTTCCCTACTCTTGCACATTTCTGCTCAGAGAATTCTTAATTCAAACCCTTCCGCGAGAGTAGGAAGCTGGAGCACCACGGGGCCAGAGGCTGCCCCTTAGACCAGACTGGCACAGTCTAGATGGCCCTTGGAACTCAGGTGCCTGGCTGGTACGTATAGGAAAGGGGCAATGATAGGACAGATAGAAGAGCTCCTCCCCCCGGCCATGAGAAGAAAACAAAGGACAGATGCCACAGGCATCAGAAGAGACGGCTGAGGGAACCTTTTCCTCCTCTCCTCTACTTGGCCTGGTTGCCATCGTCCCTGAGTTTCCCCAGGATGAATGACAGTCTTTTCGTGGAAGTCTAAATTAACTTTAAATTTGCACTCTTCTCAGTTATTTGGTATCAGTGGTTTCACACACAATTTTCACTGTTTTTGTTATAAGGTACATTTGTCAAGGTAGATTGGTATATCCTTTTGTAATAGTTTATTGCCTTGACTTATAACTTCTTAAATAATTAGCTATCTTGTATCCCCATTTGTCCTCTTGCCCAGGCCCCGCAAGTGATAGGACCAGGCCTCGTAATAAATCATCATGTAAAAAGGTATGTCTTACTATGGGTCACAGACAAAAAAGTTTCAAAGCTACTGATTGAGGGATATCAAGTTCACACTCCTCTGCATGGTGTCTGAGGGGCTCTGGTCCCAGGTCTCCCACTCCAACTCTAACCCACACTGTATCCCTCACTCTCACCAAATGAAACTGTTGCCATATTATTAGCCTGCATCCAGTGCCCTCAGCCTCCGATACCCTCCCCCCAGCTCATCACTGACAAGCTCTTATTCAACTAGGAAGACTCACCTCAATTCCATCAACACTCTGCCTGCCCCACCTTGCCTCCCAGAGCTCCTTGCTTGCCCCTCAGTTACTGCACGGTGTGGGGCCTGGCACAGAGACCCCCACACTGTGTGTCAGAGACACTAAGCTCAGAGAGATGCAGGCTGGGTCTGGTCCATCTTCATATTCCCAGCACTTACTGCAGCATGCGGCATTTAAGAGTTATTAAAAACATGTAGTAGGAATTAACACATGAACAAATGAATCTGGAGGTTAACAGAAGGCTAAAAAAAAATAGGTACAGTGGCCAAAAACTCAATAAAATGCCTCTTTCTGAGATGTGAAAAATTGTATCAAAAAACTCTCGTTCCTCAGGCCATCTTATCTTCTCCAGAGATAGCTAGTCAATATGTAAAATACACGCATAAAGTTCAGAGAAAACGTCTTCACAAACTAATTAATGACATCAGGTAACAGCTGAAAAACAAGAATGTTTTTATAATTCTCAGACACAGTCCTGAACCTTCAAAAAACACACAACTACTCTATTAATAATTAAGACTTAATAGTAGGGTTAATACTATCACTTTGGGGGTTAAGGAAAGTTGGTCCTGTGGTAGAAGTTAATTCAGATTTCTCAGATCTTACACACACACATACACACACAAGACACAAAGCATGTCTCTATTGTACTATGGACTATGATCATCTCTACTTCTAAATCCTCTTTTAAAAAGTAAGTAAAGTATAGATAGGAACAAACAAATGGCAAGTGTGAAAAAAAATTCACACATAATACAGATTATACTAGAAAGGCAAAAAGGGATGTTCCTTCATTCATTCCAAACCATGTATGATGTGCTTATTTTCAGTAGTATATTAAGCTAGATGGCAGGAATATAAAAATGAATGAAGCCAGGTTATGTGGAGTATAAGATGCATAAATAGAATTGTGTCTGCACAGACATTCATTTAACCCTTTGATTACATACTCACATCTAAGCTTAAAGCTACACAACTCGTTCCTTTGGCAATTGCCAAAAGATGGCGAATATAGCACACACCGCTACGGTCTTCCAATATCCATTCTCCACTTTTTTATTTTAGAAATAGGCTCTCTGAGTTTTCGATAGGCACATGGGCTGCCTGCCTAAGACAATTTTTCCGCAATATTTCCTACCTCTCTTGTAGCTAGTTGTGACCATGTAACTAAGTTCTTGCCAAAAGGATGCAAGCAGAAGTGACGTGCATAGCATCTGCGTCATGCCCTTCCACGGAGCTGCATCCCTCTCTTCTTCCCACTGGCTGGAATGTAGATGTGATTCCAGGAGCTGAAGCAGACATTCTTAGATCATGAGAGAGAAGCTGATCTCAGAGTATCAGCCTTTCACCAGCCCTTGTGCTGAAGGTACATACACGATAGTCGCACCATTACCAATCTTATTACTGTATTTAAGCCACTATTGTTTTGGAGCACTTGTAACAATAATACCACACTAAAAAAAGGCCTAAACTAAAACTCCAAATTTCTCAACCTGAATAGTTTCTATGAATTTGTAGTTGCGAGGAGAATTTAAGTATCACTACTATTTTTTTCAATCATTAAAGTATATAATGCATGCATTCTTTTGGTAACAGAACTGTAGATTTTCAAAAGAGGGTGGTTTTAGTCTTTGGATAGAGTTCTATAGCCCTGTTTTATAGTTTATAAAAACTACTATTCTCTATTTATAGGAAATAACCCAGGGTCCAGGAAAGTTCTGTGTATTGAAGTCAAAAGTTTTTATTTATTTTATTATTTTAAAAAATTGTATTGTCTCCTTTGTGGAACCCTCAAAGTGTCAGAGAAACTGCTTTTTGCTTGATGTTCAACTGAATTAAAAACTTTTTAATGAGAACCATGTAAGTGTGAGCTACATGGAGTTGATGGAGTCAGTGTGCCAAAAGGTTTTAGGTAACCTGTGGAAGGGTGAGGGTGCCATTCTTAGTGTTTTTAATTGATGTCAATCTAAGATTCTAGCCGCAGAAATTATTAGAGGGAAGAAGAAGGAGTAACAGACTGATTTCTGCCTATAAGGTTTATATATGACAACTCCATACCCAGGATTTTCTAGAAAAGTCCAGGTCAAATAACCTCTTCTGTTGTCCCCTTAAAGCAAAGAAAATCTTCAGAAGTCTCAGTATTTCAGGAACCTACTTACAAGCCTAAGAATTTCTTCTTACTCTAAAGGTAACCCACAGGCCTTCATCAAACCAGAGGCTAGTAATAATAGTGGTGAGTATCTGTGTGCCTTCTCCTGGCTCCATAAATACAACATGCTTCCTCTGCTTGGAAAGCGCCACACACCCCCACCTCATTCTAGTATCCCTTAACCCCTTTGCCTACTTAACTTCTAAAACTCTCTCCATGTATTAGCTTCATCATCAGTGCATTAAAAAGGAGTGGCCAGGGGCACCTGGGTGGCTCAGTTGGTTAAGCGACTGTCTTCAGCTCAGGTCATGATCCTGGAGTCCCAGGAGTCCCGAGATCGAGTCCCGCATCGGGCTCCCTGCTCAGCGGGGAGTCTGCTTCTCCCTCTGACCCTTCCCCCTCTCATGTGCTCTCTCTCTCTCTCATTCTCACTCTCTCAAATAAATAAATAAAATCTTAAAAAATAAAATAAAATAAAATAAAAAGGAGTGGCCAGATGACCTTAAATCAAATCCCTTGAGTTTATACTCATAGAGCACCAGTTGCTCCTCCTTCGCACTCGTCAGACTTGTAATCCTACATCTGTTCATGTGGTTATTTGACCATACTAAAAGAGTTCAACAATTGTGGCAGACACTGTTGGTTGCCCATCTAACAGCCAGTCTTCCTTTTCCCCGAAGACAGAATTCCAGCTCTGGAAGGGTGCTCATGTGTCCCCCCACCAGGAATGAATCATTACCAGGCCCCACCAGCTGTGGCAGTCCCCCTGTCCTTCGTCAGTGGCTGGTTCCCGGACAGGCAGGTAACCTGGTTCCGAGCAGTGAGCGGTACCGGGAGGTCTGCTGGGACACTTCTTGGAAAGGTTTTTCTCCATGAAAAGGACAGGGGTGACTTAGGGAGAAGGCCCTTTTCCTACTTTCTCTCTCTCTCCCTGTTTCCTGCCTTTGAGGTTATTATTCAAGGATATGACCCTTAGAACGGCTACAGCAATCTTGTAACATTGAAGGGAATACCGTTCCAGTTCCAGAACGGCCTTTCTCTAGAGCTCCTGTTGAGGTAGTCAAATCTGTCAAGCCACTTTTACTGGGGTATTTCTGTTACTTTTAACCCAAAATATTCTGATATTATAACCAAAGCAGTACTAGGTTATGAGGTATCTACTTATATTGTGTTTAAAATTCAGGCCTCTGTGTTATATTTTGATGATAATGATGCTATAAATACAAAAGACAGAAAAATACACAGGGAAAAAAATAAATTTAAACGTTGAAAGACACATCAACTACCACAACTAAAAACTGAGAAAAGTGTACAAATAAAAGGTGTCCATTAACTGCATGCTCAATTAAAAAAAAAAAAAAAAAAAAAATTCCTGGCAAAAATAAATCAAACAACCCATAAATTTAGAAATCAAAATAGCCCAAGAGCAGCAAACCTGAGGAACCTTGCTTGAAGATGCCCCACATGAGCCCGGTATTGTTTGGTTTTTGTGTTTTCCTTGTAACCAGGCCGTGTCCCTGTCACTGGGATCCCTGCCACCCTGATATGTTTGTGGGAGACTTTATGTAGCAGAGTGGTAGAGTCTATGAATCACTTAATATTGAGGAGATAGTCGTGGAAAAGCCAGCCAGTGGAGACAGACAGACCAGAGCCCGGCTCAGGTCTACCACTTGCTACCCTATGTGACTTTGGAGAAGGTAATTACCACTCTAAGTCTTGGTTTCGCTCTTTATAGGATGGAAGGAATATACTTGCCTTTTATAATTTCTGTGTATAATACTATGAAGTTCCTAGGTCAGGCTCTGGCATGTATTATAAGTTGAGTAAACGGTAGGTTTTTATCTAAGCAAAGATACTAACTAAAGTTGACCTAGTAGGCTACAAGTACAACTCGCAATATTTTGGCTAAATATATATACATATATATAAACAGAATGTATTACTCTGCTTGTGATCTTAGTTGGGGTATGATTTTAATATGAGTGCCAAAATGATGTAGCAAACAATAAGAGAATAGCAATAAAAATAACTGAAGAAACTGGAAATATATGAGAAGGCTAATGCAAAATAATATAAATGATCTGTTTACACAACATAGAGAAGAAATCTTATTTGTCCTTAAAACACAAATGAAACATTCTCTTATTAAAATAGTTGCACAATTCGGAGTGCCTGGGTGGCTCAGTCAGTTAAGTGTCTGCCTTCGGCTCAGGTTATGATCTCAGGGTCCCGGGATCGAGTCCCGCATTGGGCTCCCTGCTCAGTGGGTAGCCTGCTTCTCCCTCATCCTTTCCCTCTGTGTTCTCCCCCTCTCTCAACTAAATAAGTAAGATCTTCAAAAAATATAAAATAAAAAAACAAAATAGTTGCACAATGCACTCAACAGCATATAGCAGTAAGAATCAAGAGACCTGGAATCAAGTTCAGAAACCAGGACAAGTCATTTAACTTGTGAGCCCCATTTTCCTCATTAGTAAAATGAAGCATTTGAAATAAATCAGTGTTGCTCCACAGAAACTATTCCATGGAGAGGTAAGCTGTCTAAATTTTTCTGTAGTTCCCAAGAATAAAGAAAAGGAGAAGGGAAAAGGACAGAACAGAGGAAAAGTGAGTGTGAGGTGATAAAAATTTGCATCTGTACAACTCAAACCTATAGACGAGTAAGACTGAAAAAACAGACAATTCTTAAGGCCATTTTTGGCTCCCAGGTTCCATAATTGTTCCCGAGGCCAGATCGATAACTGCCTTCTTAAAATTCCAGTATCATTTCCCGTCTGTATAATTTACAGCACTTAATCATATGTTTCCTTTAAAATAATTTAATTGTGTCTTGTGTATATTTATATCTCGAGGGAGAATAAAACCTCTAAACTAAAGATACTTTAGCTGTTGAAAATAAATTCAAAGCACTAAAGAAACAGTGTTAATAGAGGACACCTTCTTCATATTATAAGTGGAAATGTGTCCTCCCAAAATTTCTTGTTTTGAAGTTCTGACCCCTAGTACTGTGACTGTATTTGAAAATAGGGTTTTTAAAGAGGTAATTAAGTTAAAATGAAGTCATTCAAGTGGACCCTAATCCGACGTGACTGGTGTCCTTATGAGAAAAGGAAATCAGGACATAGACGCACCAGGAAGGAAGACCACGTGAAGACACGGAGAGAAGACAGTCACCCACAAGCTAAGAAGAGAGACCTCAGAAGAAACCAACCCTGCTGACATCTTGATCTGGGACTTCCAGGCTCCAGAGCTGTGACACAGTACATTTCTGTTGTTTAAGCCTCCCAGTTTGTGGCACTTTGTTATGGAAGCCCTCGCAAACCACCACACTTCATTTCTTCTTCAGCCAGATATTTAGCAAACGCAAACCTCCAATAAAAGCCAGAAACCCAGAAATTAGCTGGAAATAAAAATGTCTACAGCTCTTATACACTACACCCATTTTAGGTACAATATAGTTTTGATTTCTCTATTCTCCCTCATTATTTTTAACCAGATTCGGCCAAAGTGCTTTACCTGCATCTTGACCACAGGGCAGCTGTTCCTGCAAATTGCCAGAGACCACCAGTAGGCACACAGAAGGCTCTGATCAATGGGCTCTCTGTCTCGTCATACTGCTGCAGGAGAATGTTTCCAGTGGTTTTGCCTGGTTCTTTAACATTGGCGTTGTGTACATAGTTGGCATGTGCTCTCTGGGGGATGAGGCAGACTTGGGAGGTGGTAAAATTTATTGCCCTACATCAGTTTTACACATAATATTTGTTTTCTTATTTTCCCTGGAAACTTTCATTTCTACTCTAGGTTGTAATCAGAAGTAGAACAATACAAGTTGTGCCTAGCAGCTTAGCGCTACACACAATAAATGGCAGGTCCTAAAATTTTAAGGAACCAACAAAAGAAACTCAAACAAGGGCAATCCAGAGTTGATGAGTATAGAGGCAGACTCCACACACCTCAGTAGCCTCTGAAATGTCAATGCGAGATGGAAAGGTAAAAGAATATCACCCTCCACACTTTACAGAACCCTAAGTACCTCATTAGGGCCTCACTGCACCATTGTTTTGTAACACAGTTTAATAACTATGTTAAGTATAACATGTAATATTAATAATGATAGCTACAAGTCATGAAATTAAACATTTAATTATGCTACTTAGTAAGACACAGAAGTATATTATTTAGACAGGATTTTATTTTTTAAATCATTAGTCAATAATTTTAGGGTTAAAATACATGTTAGAAATAATGCAATATATGTTAAGGGAAAAAAAGAAGAAGAAGAAGGTAACGGGAGGGGAAGAATGAAGCGGGGGAAATCGGAGGGGTAGACAAACCATGAGAGATGATGGACTCTGAAAAACAAACAGGGTTCTAGAGGGGAGGGGGGCGGGAGGATGGGTTAGCCTGGTGGTGGGTATTGAGGAGGGCACGTTCTGCATGGAGCACTGGGTGTTATGCACAAACAATGAATCATGGAACACTTCATCTAGAACTAATGATGTAATGTATGGGGATTAACATAAGAATAAAAAAAAATACATGTTTGAGTTGTCTAGAGAATATGTTTATACAAAGCTCTTCATTTCCTAGATATCACTATACACAAACAGAAGAAGCAACGCAAAATTAGGAAGAGAAAAGCATAAATTAAGAATAAAGAGACCATGGAGAAAAGATCTAATTGTCAGTGTTAAGTGTGTGTACTCCTATTTCTACAAAGCACTAAAAAAGTGATTTAGATCTTTAAAAATCAGTTGTGTTTTTCATTTGCAAGGCAAAGATAATATCTGCTCCTCTACATAGTTATTTTTTTTTAAGATTTATTTATTTATTTGAGAGAGAGAAGAAAGCACGAGAGCACTTGAGGGGAGGGGAGGGACAGAAGGAGAGAGAGAATCTCAAGCAGACTCCCCGCTGAGCCAGAACCCCACACAGGGCTCAATCTCACAACCCTGAGATCATGACCTGAGCTGAAACCAAGAGCTGGACTCAATCAACTGAGCTACCCAGGCATCCCTAGATCTCAACTTTAAAAGCCTTTATAAGGAGTTGTGATTTTCAAAGATAAATCATCACAGTTTTTAAAAAGCAAATTATAATCTGACTTAAATTATTTAAATTCTCATTCTGCCATGTGAAAAATGAACTACAATGGAATGACAACCAAAACAGAGAGCCCATCTGGCACCCCGATCTTGGTTTTTTTGTTTGCTTGTTTGTTAGACTTTATTTATTTATTTATTTATTTATTTATTTATTTATTTATTTATTTATTT
>NW_023270314.1:15068148-15134939 GCF_011800145.1 Mirounga leonina
TTTATTTATTTATTTATTTATTTATTTATTTATTTATTTATTTATTTGAGGTGGGGCGGGGGCATTGAGGAGCAGAGGGAGAGGGATAAGCAGACTCCATGCTAAGCACGGAGCCGAAAGCAGAACTCAATCCCAGGACCCTGAGATCACTACCTGAGCCGAAATCAAAAGTCGGGACGCTTAACCAACTGAGCCACCCAGGTGCCCCCAGATCTTGGTTTTTAATACCATTCTCTAATACAAGGAACCAGGGCTTCTTGGAGAAATGGCTGATTCTCGAACTGGGGCAGGAAATACACAAGATAAACCTGGATTATCAAGTAGTGCTAGAAAGCAAAGAAGGGCTCAAAAACAAACAAACAAAAACCCCACATCGATAGGGATATCTCAAAGGGACACAAGAACCAACGGAAAGAGTTCCCAATAGCCAAAGCTGGAACAATATGAACAACAAAATAAATAGAGTAGTATTGGATTATAACCCAAGGTATAAACTAAATATCCATGAGTCCATATCGATATAAGTAAATGATTAATTAAATAAATGAGAAAAAAGACACACATTTCCCTTTGCAGAAGAATTCCAAATAATTTATATAGCTACTCTGCCCTCAAGATGAGGAAAAAACTCCCCAGTCCTTAAGTGTGGGCTGTGCATCGTGACTTCCTTCCAAAGAGCACAGTATGGAAAGGGGAAAACTGAGTAACTTTGCAGTGGGGAAACCTAATAAACACTACCTCAGTCATGTGACCAAGGTCAATATTAAAAGTGATGTCATGTTGATAGTATGTACCCTCAATATGATGTGATTAAAATGGCACTTTATCTCTGTGATCTTCCACCCCAAAACCCACATCCTCAGTCTAATCATGAGAAAAACATCAGACAAATCCCAGTAGAGGAGCATCCTACAAAATACCTGACCAATATTCCTCAAAACTTTAAAGGTCATCAAAAATAAGGAAAGTCTGAGAAACTGTCACAGTCAAGAGAAACTAAATGTAATAACTAAATGTAATGTAGTACCCTGGATAAGATCCTGGAACAGACAATGGACATTAGGTAAAAACTAAGGAAATCTGGGGGCACTGGTGGCTCAGTCAGTTAAGCATCTGACTCTTGATTTTGGCTCAGGTCATGATCTCAGGGTGGTGAGATCAAGCCCCATGTGGGGGCTCCATGCTCAGTGGAGAGTCTGCTTGAGATTCTCCCTCTCCCTCTGCTCTCCCCCTGCCCGCACTCACTCGCACACGCTCTCTCTCTCTCTCAAATAAATAAATAGATCTTAAAAAAAAAAAAACCTAAGGAAATCTGAATAAAGTATGGACTTTACTTAATAAAAATATATCAATATTAGTTCATAAACTGTAACAAATACACTATACAAATGTAAGATATCAATAATAGGAGAAACGGGTAAGAGAGTATATGAGATCTTTCTGTACAATCTCTTCAATTTTTCTGCAAATCTAAAACTGTTCAAAAAATAAAATCTATTAAGGAAAAAAAAAGCCAAAGCAGAAAGATCATCATAGTAGTTCAGGTGAAAGATGATAAAGATAATGAAGCAGTGGATATAATGAGGACTCAGATTCAGAATATATTTTGAAAGTGCACAGTGCAAAATGTGTTGGTAGATTAGATATGGAATGTGAGGGAAAGAGAATAATCAAGGATGACTCTCGGAATTTTTGTCAAGTAACTAGGTAGATAATGAATAGTACCTTTATTTAGTATTTGGGGGAAACAAGAGAAGAGGAGGTTGATTCTGAATCATTTGCCACCTCTATTTGTTGCTAATTTCTGATTTATTCTTGTGACTTGGTGGGATCAATAAAGCTTCAAGCTGTATGGTTCCTCACAGGATCTCAGATTACTATAATTTTTTTTCAATCATAAAGATATTAAACGCCTACTTTCTAATAGAAAAGTATATAACTGCCTTGAAAGAGATGGTATAAAATGTTTCTTGACCTAACTTTGAAATAAAAATAAGTACTAAATCATTGGTTCCCTGGACACAAATCAATGATTCTGGAAGACGTATGATTATAGGAACTACATCAAGCATTTAAAAAGCACAGATTAAAGAGTTTGGAAATCTCTATTTTTAAGTTCTCTAGATGATCCAGATGATCCTACGAACCACTGACCTGGATGGCATTCCTTTAAAGCAAAGAAAACGTCTCCTATTTAAAATAACAAAGCATCTCACATTTCTAATTATTTCAATTTGTTTATATTAGTAGTTTCCAAAGTAACTCTTTGCCCAACAAGGAAGTAAAAAATTTCCCATTGCTTTGTAATAACTTCCACATTCACAAGTTGCCACACATCACCATTAAAAAGTTATCTTTGTGGGAAGCACTGAACTAATCACCAAACAAGTGAAAAATCTGTCAGAAAAGACCCAGTGTCCCCAGGCAAAAAATCATACACCTGCCACTTTCTTGGTGAACTTACTAAAAATGTCTGATTTTACAGCTATTGTCTCTGCTCACATGAATCAAATGGTAAAAAAAAAAAAAACCTTAGATTACCTGAATTACTCAGACTGTGCCAGCAAATCATCTCAAAAGATTCATCACTAAATTGATGTGTCATATGTAATTCAGTAAGTTTACACTCCATTACACCCCCAAGTAAAAATAATATGAACGACAAACACTCAATATCAAAAAACCTTCCCACAAAGGGGGAGACCATGAAAAGAAGTTCACTAGAAGATGTGAACTTTCATTAAGTCAGAGTCAGAAGCATTTATGGAGTGCTCACTATGTGCAAAGCACTTGATTTGAAGGAAGAAGTCTTGTTTAAAGTAGCCATAATTCAGCCCATAAAGCCCTTTATAGTTCAAGATCAACAGTTTGAACCTCAATCAGAAGCAAATCGGTAGCTGGTTCATACTGGAGGAGGCAGGTGTAATTTGGTCAGTGCTGCTCGGTTTCTTAAGTTGAATGGGCCTTTGCAATTTCTGTAAACTCCACTTCTGGGTGGTCTTCCAGAGCAATCTCAAAGAGTACCACAGAGGTACTGCAGTTAATTTATGCTTATGCGGACCATGAGTCATGCAACTGCCATTAACACTATATACTTAAGTGACTACATAGAAGTAAAATGTGCAAATCTCCAGCAACATAAAGCCAACTTTCCTCAGAGCAGAAAAACTGCCACTAGGATGACCACTGAAAAACAAATCAAGGCACAAATAAACAAGTGTAGTTTGTTCTGAGCACAATGCAAGATTAACAGAGATAATATATAAATAGCAGAAGGATTCATGGGTTATACCCAGCTATTCATGATTATTAAATATAGTAATGATATAACAAATCCATATCTGCTTTGACTTGAGTGGACTCTCTTTTGTCTACTTGCTGGTGGTGTGACGCAGTAAGACGTTCGAATGGTAGAAGCAACAGAGAGGCTAACCAGAGCTGCCAAGTGCTGAACTCCTACTCCACGGCAAGCAAGCACACTTGAACACTTGAACACAGGCAAAACAATCTAGATAATCCAAAAAAAGTGAATATTTAACATTCATCTCACAGATGGACAATTACTAACCTAAAAAAAATTCTTTTACCTATCTCCTAAAAGGAGAGAAATTAATCTTCTGGGTTGTTGGGTTTTTTTTGTCTTGTTTTGTTTTTTTCTGTTTAAAGGGAGAGAGAGAGTGCACGTGGGCCTGGGCGGGGGGGGGGGGGGGGGAGGTTGGCACAGAGGCAGAGGGAGAGAGAATCTTAAGCAGGCTCCACATCCAGCTTGGAGCCCCACACGGGAACTCGATCTCACGACACTGAGATCATGACCTGAGCCGAAGTCAAGAGTTGAATGCTTAACCAAATGGGCCAGGGCACTTGGTGGCTCACTGGGTTAAGCGTCTGCCTTCGGGTCAGGTCATGATCCCAGGATCCTGCTCAGCAGGAGTCTGCTTCTGCCCCTCCCCCCACTTGAGAGCACTCTCTTTCACTCTCTCTCAAATAAATAATCTTAAAAACAAACAAACAACTGAGCCACCCAGGCACCCCTAATCTTCTGTTCTCAAGTTTACTATACCTAGTCTTTAAATCTCTTTCCCTTATCTCTAATACTTTAAATATATCCTTCTTTATACCTTTCTTCAATTTATCAAAAACGTAAAATAAAATTTTCCCTTGAGTTTGCTTTCCCTCCAGTAATAAGGGGTTAGCCTCACCATTCCTACCTTAACTATAATGATGTAACTACGATGACTATGTTTTCTGGGATCACTGCAATTTCAAGTATTTTACATTATCTCCACTTCAGCTCGTGCTTTGAAAACATGAGATGGTACCCTAAAATCTTCACACTCTGACTTTCACTACCAATTTCTACCAAAATTGTTCTCTCACAGTTGCCAAGTCCAATGGCTGTTTCTTATTCTTCTGAGTCTCTGCAGCATTTCCTAGCCTTGTTCACCCCTTCTGTGATTTCTAGACCTTGCTCTACATGGCAGAGTGGCATTTCCTAATGTGTGTCATCAGTAACATCAGTTGCACAGAAGATTCCTAAAGTAAGATTCTGAGGTCAGACATTTCTGAAGATGCTACATAAAACATTCTACTTCCAGAGCTCTACAATGAACATTAGTGAATTGTGTACACCTTGATTTTTATGATGAAGCAATCATTTGATTTATTTTAACTCCGTGTTTACCAGAAAGCAAAGCAATCCTGTTTATTTATAGTCCACAGAACCCTCCTTTTTTCATGGAACACATATTAGCATGTCATGCAACTAGTCTTTTGCAGGAGTATTCTTCTTTTTTTTTTTTTTTCAGGAGTATTCTGATCGAATATTCACCAGAACATACTGTGGGGCGTATTGATGCACCTGAAATTTTTAGGTTAAAACCTGAAATCTATCAGACTTCCAAAGTTGAATTAATCATCTTTTTTCCCAAGTCACATTTAAAACAGCAAATTTATCTTTAGTAACAGTTTTTTTCACCAACCTCACACTCAGACGGTTGAGAAATCTTTAGCTCTTACTGTCTAGTGTTCATTATATGTAGTGTCTGTCTATAGTTTTGTTCCCTCCCTTCCATGGCTGTTGGCATCACCCTAAGGCAAATCTTTCTTAAGGCTCATCTAAACTCACGGTAACCAAGCATAAGAATTAGGGGAAAGCTTTTAAAACAAAACAAAACAAAACAAAAAAACAGATTCTGGGCTCCACCATAATCTTGCTAAATCAGAATTTGGAGCAGGGGAGAGGCTTAGAATTTGTGATGCTCATGGACAGCTAGAGTTACAAACTGCTAAAGTAGACCACCAAGGCTCCATGCCTTTTCTCCTCTTGCTTAACTGAGCATTTCAGTTCCCTTCCATCATCTGTTCAAGTGACATGGTTTTGAGATGCCTAACCATCAGTTTGCTCTTCCCTGAATGGGGTCCATTTTGTCTATAAGCCATTTGAAGTGGGGCTCTTATACTGAATCACAGAGCACTCCAGATAAATAGGCTGGCCAATTTGTGAGAGAGTAGGACTATCGATTATCTATTGCCTCCTGGGTTTATGTTGGACAAGCAAAATCAGTCTCCTCCCTATCCCACCTCCCACAGCAAATCACTACTCACTGGCATCAACGCCAGTCTGTAATAACCACTAGACAGTGATCACCCAGCAAACAGACAAACGCAAACTTGCCAGAAGTTTCAAGCATTATTTACTAACTGATCTGGTCTCTGTTCTAAATAAGTGGCATGCCTTCCCATTCTCTAATGAACTTTAGTTCTGAAAGCTGCCAATCCTTAAAGTGCTTTAGTATCAATGCTTCACATTTACAGTGTTTTTTCCACTTACAAAACATTTCAACACTATTTAATTAATCTTCTCAAAAGTTCTCCCAACACAGGTATTATTCTCATCTTGCAAATGAGGAAATTAAAGCTCACAGAGGTTAAGTAGCTTATTTAAAGTCACACACAGTAAGTAGGGAAAGTTGTGACTTTAACCTCACATCTTAATCATAGCTTGCTCTACTTTAAAATCCAAGTATAGTCACTTGGCCATCATCAAAAAATGAGCACCAATTAACACCAGAGTGCGATGGCTACCAGATGGTGGATTACTCAGCAAAAAGAATAATCAGCCAGAATACAGGGAGGTATTATAACATAATATAGGAGCTGAGGAGTAGTGCCTCTGGGGCCAGCCAGACCTGAATTTGTGTCCTAGCTCCATTTCTTACGCCATTGTTACCTTGAGTCAATTGCACACCCTTTATGAGCTTTGATTTTCTACTTAAGTTAGGAAGAACAAAGGAGATAATTTTCTTTAAAGTGCTTAGCGTAATGCGTGGTACGTGGTAAGCCCTCAATCAATGGTTGGTTTTTTTTTTTTTAATCCCTCATTCAAACATGATGAACAGTTTAAGAAAGCAAGTCTGTATAAAATATATACAAATCTTCTGAAATTGGTGTCCCATCCTTCACCAGTTACCTCCAGGTGTCTGGGAGTAAGACCATGTGAGGACCTATAGGAAGATGGATGGAAGACAGCCATGAGGAGGGAGAAATCCTGAAATGGTGTTTGAAGCTGTAGGCCAAGAAAAGGTTAGTACATAGAAGGTTTGAGCAATGTTTAAGACCCACGGGCCACCTGTCCTGGGATACCATCATTATTATTTACAAGAGAAGGAAAAGAAAAAAAGCAGCAGCAACTTAGAAGAGAAGGGCAATGGGTAAAGTATCTACATGGGATGTGAGTAAATTATTACATGGACAGGATGGGTTTGGGCTCTCAAAGATAAATTGGGAATTACATTCTAGTTCATTCTTTCAAATTATCGCTGGGAAAAGATAAATTTGGGGGTAGAAAGATGATGTTTTTAAAGTAAGTTTTGAAAATAAATTGGTCAGGGGCGCCTGGCTGCCTCAGTCAGAGGAACGTGGGACTCTTAATCGCAGGGTCATGAGTTCAAGCCCCATGTTGGGTGTGGAGCCTACTTAAAATAAAAAAATTAATAAAAAATCTTTCTTAAATAAATAAAATAAATTGTTCAATGTTTGTAACACACTGAGTAAAGGTAAAATAGTATTAAATATTTTTTTCTTATTACCCAACAAAATACATGTTCATCTTTAAAACAAATAAAAAGAACAGACAAGAAAAAAAATTACCTATAATCCAACCATCCAGAGATAACTACTGTTAATATTTGGTACATAACCTTCTACACTGCTTTATATTCATATACTGATAGAGATGGGTGGTTCTTTTTAAGATTTTATTTATTCATGTGAGACACAGAGATACAGAGAGAGAGAGAGCATGAGCAGGGGGAGAGGCAGAAGCAGGCTCCCTGCTGAGCCAGGAGCCTGATGTGGGGCTCGATCCCAGGACCCTGGGACCATGACCTGAGCCGAAGGCAGATGTTTAACCATCTGAGCCACCCAGGCGCCCCTAGAGATGTGTATTTTACAAATATGGAGTCATATGTAATTATTGTTTTATAAACTCTTAAATTTGTTTTAAATTTCTTTCCAGACTAGTAAATATTCTTTTGCAGTATTATTTGAAATGCCATATATATTTTCACTAGGTAGTTCATTTAGCTGAATATTCAAATGAATTTTTGTTATCACAAGAAGAGTGATTAAAGACATTATTGTAGCTTTATCTTAATGCATTAAAATGATTTTAGAATAAATTACTAACGGTGTCTTTGCTAGATTAATGGCATGCAGAATTCTAAGACTTTTAACATAACTTATTCAGTTATTGTCCAGAAAGTTACTACCAATTCACACTCCACCCGGCAGGATTTTAAAGTGCTCATTTCTCAGACCCCAACCAACACTGAATTTGTTGATATTGCAAGTGTTTACTAATTTGGTAGGTATAAAACTATCCCTCCCTTTACTTCATTTTTTTATTCTAAGAGGTGGAAGGTTTTATATCATCTACTTATTTTACAATGTTTGTCTTTCTCAATTGATTTGAATATTAATCTTCTCTCTCTCACATGAGTTGCATATATTTTCTCCCAGTTTGCCAATTTTTTTAAAGTGTTTTTGAGCTATAGAACTGTAAAATATTTAGGTAGTCCAACCTAAAATATTTTTTGTCTTTTTGATTCCTGCCTTGGGAATCTTGTTTAGAAAGGCTTACCTCACCCCAATGTTACACACACTTACCTTTACATTTTCCCCTAGGACTTGTATGGTCTTACTGTTAATATTTTAAATTTTTATTTAACCCAGACTTTATTTGGGGCATAAGATACTGGGCTATAAAATATTGAGGGTGGGATCTAATTTTTTTTTAAATATATAGCTGATTGCCCCAACACCATTTATAGTATTTCATTGATTTTATTGTGTACTTTTTATATCTAACACATTAACATCTCTGAAACCTAGATGTGTCTATGATCAATAAGTAGCATTACACAATTTATATGGCAGGTTTCTTTCCTTAGTGTTACTTGAAGTAATAATAAATCCTTCAATCAATGGTTTCTTAGATTTTATGAAACACAGTATCTCTGTTCTTATTTCACTCAGAGTTTTGTTGTTTTGTTTTTTTTTCAATTAAAGAATGTACTTTAAATTTTTATAAAACCTCTTTGGGCATAATTAAAATGATCGGTTTTCCCTAAGATGTCCTAGGATTGAATTATTCGTACATTGCTGAAAAAAACTTTATCTTGCCATGGCATATTGCTCGTTCAATATGTTGCTACATTCCTTTTACTAATATTTTATTTAAAATCCTTACATCTATTTTTATAATTCAGATTGGTCTACAGTTTTTTCCTTGGAATATCTCTATCAGGTCTTGAGGTACTTTACATTTGTCAAATAAGTTGGTAAGCTTTCATCTATTTTCTACGATTGACACAGTTTATAATAGCATAGGAATAATGTTTTTTCCTTTTTCTGTAAAAGTCGAAGCTGGTTTGTGATAACTCTCAATTTCTTCTAGGGTTGTGGTCAATCCAAGTATTACAACTCTCCTATACTCAAAGTTTGTATCTCATTTGATTCTTAGAAAATTAAACTGAGATTCTTAATTTATTAGAATAGGATTATATACAGTATTCTCTTACATTAATTTTTTTTTCATAGCTTTGGTTTTATCCCATCCTCATTCCGAGTGTTTGCAACCTATTTTCTTTTCTTTCTCCCTTTCTTTCTTGATTAGACCTGACAGAAATGGTCAACTTTAGGGGCACCTGGGTGGCTCAGTTGGTTAAGTGACTGCCTTCGGCTCAGGTCATGATCCTGGAGTCCCGGGATCGAGTCCCACATCAGGCTCTCTGCTCGGCAGGGAGTCTGCTTCTCCCTCTGACCCTCCTCCCTCTCATGCTCTCTGTCTCTCATTCTCTCTCTCAAATAAATAAATAAAAAATATTTAAAAAAAAAAAAAAGAAAGAAATGGTCAACTTTACTGGTCTTTTCAAAGATCAACCTCTTGGTTTTATTTAACAGTTCTACTTGTTTTTATTTTTTCAAGTTAATTTATCTGAGTGCTTTTAAGATCTTCTCCTTACCTTTGATTTTCAGCAGATTTTCTGTAATGTGCCCAGATGTGGTTTTCTTCATATTCATCCTGTTTCAGATTTATGGCACTTTTGGAATCTGTGACTTGATTTTTGTTTTGTTTTGTTTTGTTTTGTTTTTCTCAGCTTGGGAACATTCTTGGCTATTCTCTCTTCAAATACTGCTTCTCTCCTATTACATTTTTCTTCCCTTTCTGTGGCTGTAATACGTTCTTCCTAAAACTGTAATTCTTGTATTACCTTCTCAATAACTTTTCATTTTTTTAAGCCCCCTAGCTTCAGTCTGAATATTTTCTACTGACCTGTTTTTCTGTTCACTAATCTTGTTTCTTCTATGTCCAATATGCTGTTAAATCCATCTCTTGTTCATCCTTTCTTCTTTTTTATTATTTTTTTAAGTTTTTTTATTATTTTTTTATTGTTATGTTAATCCCCATACATTACATCATTAGTTTTAGATGTAGTGTTCCATGATTCCTTGTTTGTGCATAACACCCAGTGCTCCATGCAGAATGTGCCCTCCTCAATACCCATCACCAGGCTAACCCATCCTCCCACCCCCCTCCCCTCTAGAATCCTCAGTTTGTTTTTCAGAGTCCATCATCTCTCATGGTTCATCTACCCCTCCGATTTCCCCCCCTTCATTCTTCCCCTCCTGCTATCTTCTTCTTCTTCTTTTTTATTTTTTCTTAACATATATTGCATTATTTGTTTCAGAGGTACAGATCTGAGATTCAACAGTCTTGCACAATTCACAGCACTTACTAGAGCACATACCCTCCCCAGTGTCTATCACCCAGTCACCCCATCCCTCCCACCCCACCCCCCACTGCAGCAACCCTCAGTTTGTTTACTGAGATTAAGAATTCCTCGTATCAGTGAGGTCATATGATACATGTCTTTCTCTGATTGACTTATTTCGCTCAGCATAATACCCTCCAGTTCCATCCACGTCATTGCAAATGGCAAGATCTCATTCCTTTTGATGGCTGCATAATATTCCATTGTATATATATATACCACATCTTCTTTATCCATTCATCTGTCGATGGACATCTTGGCTCTTTCCACAGTTTGGCTATTGTGGACATTGCTGCTATAAACATCGGGGTGCACGTACCCTCTCGGATCCCTACTTTTGTATCTTTGGGGTAAATACCCAGTAGTGCAATTGCTGGATCATATGGTAGCTCTATTCTCATCCTTTCTTCTGATAGGCAGTTAGAGTGTGGAGAGGAAAGGGAAGATTACCTTAATCTAATCAGGGACTGACGTAACTTGAGTCTGGGTTGCAGCTTTTGATAAATTTAGTCTACCCTTGGTCTGCACCGATACATCAGTGTGCTGAAGCTCAAGAGAGGGTATTGCTAAAATTTCAGGAACATAAAAGTCAGTTGCTAAGTACAGGCATTATTAAAAATAAATTATATAAACTTACAATTAAATAAATTATACTAAAAGCAAAGGTAATACTCCAAAACTTGCCACTTCCAAATTTTTTAACTAAATTTAACTGCTATCTGTGTTATTAATACCTGTTGTATGTGTGTTGTAGAAAAACTATATAATAGTGTTACTACACAACTCTCCCCAACTCCACATTCAGTGATGTCACATTTGTAGCTTGAAATATGACCCATGGTAGAAGTATTTGCACCACAGAAATCAGCAAACACTACAAATCAGAGCTTGATTTACTGTTTTGCTGGTTGCCGAGATCAGTTGTTCTCAAATGGAGGTGGTTTTGCCCCCAGTGGGTATTTGATAATATCTGGAGAAGTTTTTCTTTGTCAGCTTAGTGGGGTTGGGTGGGAGAGGTGGGGAATGGGAGGGACGTGTGCTACTGGCATCTAGTGAGTAGAGGTCAGGAATGCTACTAAACATCCTACAATTTATAAGGCAGCCCCCCACAAAAAAGAATTATCCAGCCCAAATGCCAACAGTGTTGAGGTTGAAAAACCCTGGCCTGCTGGTATCTCTGCTTCTGAATGTCTGGCAAATTCCTGCAGGGAAAACCTAGGCACTTTATCCTAGTTTATTTTATTGTTTTTGTTCTGTTTCTAGCATTTTGAGTTGACGATTTAGTTATTTTTAATCTTTCTTATATTTAATAATAAAAAGGTTTGACTATGGGGGTGCCTGGGTGGCTCAGTCGGTTAAGCGTCTGCTTTGGCTCAGGTCATGATCCTGAGAATCACGGCGCTCTGGGATCCAGCCCCATGTGGGGCTCCCTGCTCAGTGGGGAGTCTGCTTCTCCCTCTCCCTCTCCCCCACCCCTGCCCCGGCTTGTGCTCTCTCTCTCTCTCCCTCTCGCTCTTGCTCTCTTGCTCTCTCAAATAAATAAACGAAATCTTTTTAAAAAATGTTTGACTATGATCTTCTCTTTTGATACAGCTTTGGGTAGCTGACTCTATTTTTTGTCACTTTTTGCTCTTTTTAATGTTTCCTTATAGAAGTCCCATCTGTAGAGATTTTCATCTGTCCCTTAGTTGGGACAGGTATGCCTTTGCAGTTGCAAGCAATGCTATTGTTGAAATAAGCATCCAGTGGAAGTTCCATAAGCAGTCTACAGAAAACACTTTAGAAAGTGTGGTAGAAGATAATAATTAGAGTCGATAAAACCAGGTGCTTATTTCTACTTCCCCCATTCTAGTATCAACTTGAATCATTTGACTCTGTTGTTATTCTTGACTTACTGGAACTAAACCATTTATCTAACAAACAGCTGAGTACCAAGGATATGCAAAATCCTATGGCCCTACACTGGGTGGAGATGGGGGTTACAAAAATCCCAAGTCATGACCTCTTCTCTCAAGAAGTTTATAGACTTGTTAAGGAGAGACTTGCAAGTAACTAATGTATTTAAACTCTCAGTTACTCATCTAAGTCACATTATTTGGGGAATTTAGAATCTAGACTAAATTTGTTTTTAATTATTCAGCAGAAACTGAAAATATTTTGGATACAGATCACTAGGTCAAACTATATTATAAAACATGTGGTAAGGTTGGAATCAAAAGCAGACTATGCTGACTTAATTCTGAGAACTTCAGATTTGCACGCTGTTTATACTTTACCATGTAAATTTATTTAAAGCTGCACAGTTTTTACAAGCCTTACTTTATATGTGTATCTTTATATCTTGTATAGCATGTTTATGTAATTATCTCATTTGCTACAGTAATGCTATGAATTAGAAAGGGTTGATGTTATTCTTCCCATTTTACAGATGAGAAAAGTGAGACAGAACATTTAAGGAACTTGCTTATGGTTATCCAGCGAGTCCACACCAGAATCCACAATTCTTTCCACTTGGTACTCTGGATGGTTTCTGTGCTTTTCTTTGATAATGTTATGTGATGGGTTACTTGTCCAGTGAAGACATGAATCTGAATGAAAATTTATGCGGGTCTCATTGAATCAGTGACCACGGTTTTGAAAGAATTACTCATTTACATGAAGAATAGCTTTATGGCCTGCCTCAGAAGGACTTGCTAAAACTTGAACATTATTTTTCATAAGATGTCCTTAAGGAGTTTCAAAGTCTGTGAACTGTAATAATAAATATTCATTAATATTCTGATTCATATTTATATAAACAAGATAAATTTACATGAAACATAGTTAAAACTCTGCCTATTATTTTCCCCGTTGAATCTAACTATGCATTCTAATTCACTGAGAAGGATCTAAGCCATTTCTGTCTACATTTGGAAAATTAACTAAAGAACGAGGATTGTGATTTAGGTAATCAAAGGCAAGATTGCTCTGCCCCCACTTTTCCGCTCGCAAAACACAGATACATACACACAACTCACTTTCAGCTATCCAGGGATTATGTGTAGGCATTGCTTCACTTCTTCTTTGTGTCATAAAATGCAGTTGTAATACCTTTGCATATTGTTAAACTTTGAACCATGCCTTGCTGTCATTTTCTGGCTTCTCAAATGGAGTTCTTCTTTCCTTTATTTTATGCTATGCTTTTATGCTATTTATGCTTTTCTTTCTTTTTTTTTTTCTCCTGGTGGTTTAATGAGCCAGGCACTAGCCATGTTTTGTTGCTCCCTATCTTTGCCAATAGGTCTAGGAAGTATTCTTCTTTCAATCTAACTGTGGTCTTGCCCTGAGCTTTCAGATGAGATGCAGACAGAAGAGTAACTCCCTCGGTTACAGATACTTTTCCTGTAAATTGCTGCATGTGGGGACAAAAGAGGAAGGGCCAATTGGATGAGGGAAGTCAATTTTATATTCTCTTCAAAATAATATAGGAGTTATTCAGGTATAACACCAGTTTAAGCCACTCCTCAGAAATCTAGTTCCTTTCAGAGTAGTCTCATTGTACTGGAAAGTTCACTTTGTTTAAGGATTTAGAATGAGGTGAAGGGCAATTCAAATCTTCTAAATTCAAGTTAAATGCACTTTGTTAAAGGTTAAGAAACATTTGCTGGAATTGTGAGCAATTTCCAGCTAGAGCTCCATAAAAAAAAAAAGCTTGATGTGAAATTCATATTACTCTTCCTGGTTAGAATTCCATAGTGAATTCTAAAGTAAAGGGTTGAGAAAATGGGATTTGAATAAAGAATAAGAATGGAAAACTCCCTTCTCCCCCCCCTTTTACATCCCCTCCACTCGTAACAACAACAACAACAACAACACACACACACACACAGGTGCATGCAGGGTAGACAGAACAAAGTTTCAGAAGGGGAAAAGTTTATGTTGAAAGTCTCCTTTAATGGTAAGTGGAAAAGCATACATGGAGTAGCAGAGTTGAATAAATTGTTTGTGGCATCGAGCTGGAATTTCTTCAGTGAAAGGGCTTATGTTCTTAAAGAGTTGAAAAATGGCTTAAATTTTCTAGTAGCCTAGAATAAAATTGCACAGGAGGCGCCTGTGAAACGCAGCACGTGTGGATAGTTCTGCAGCAGAGCTCCGTTCGAAATGTAGTAACACAGCTGAAGCAGTGACTCATCGCACTGCTGATAACAGACAGACCCTCTCTAATAAAGCCTTTACTTTCTCACATTATAAGGAGTTGCTTAGGCTGTTGTGATAGTAGGATATGTTCCCAAAACGCGGTCAGGCCACTTGAATTTCACATTTGTTGAATATCTGCCACATACTAGGCCTTTTCCTGCCTTCAGTTCTTACACCTGTTTGGTTTTATTTTGCCCCTTTTCATAGGCGGCAAGTCTGGGGTCGCACATCTGCACTAATAGTCAGTTGATTTCCACCAGTTGCCTGCTCTGTTTGATGATAATGAAGATAAAAAGAAATTTCAAGACAGAAGGAAAAGACATTTAAGATAGCTCATGTCATTTGGCCTCAGTCTTCTCAGAAATATACAGAGAGAATTCAGAAAAAGTGGTGAACATTTGGAATACAGTTACTTAAGAAAATGTAATGGGGGGTCAATAAGCGAAAATAAAATGGCCCTCCAGTTTCAATAACTAGAATCCTGCCCATGAATCCGGCTGCTGTCCTGCCTCGCAGATGCTGAGCGGCCTGATGGCTTCCTGGAGGCTGCTACAACTTCCTGTCAGGATTCCAAGGGACTTCCATAAGATAACCCTTCTGAAGCGGAGTCCTTACTGATGACCTGCCACGATGGGGCTATCTACCTTTGGTTCAGCACCCCCTAGATTGGAATGGTCTTCATTGTTCAACTTAACTACTACAACAAAGAACAGTTTTTTTAAGTGTGTGTGTGTGTGTGTGTGAGCGCGTGTGCGCACGTGCGTATGTTCCAGTTATGCTGAGGAAAATAACCAGACCAGAGTGACCAAAATAAAATATTAAATAAATAAATTAATTAAATTAATTAAAATTTTATTCTCCTATAATTCTTTACCTTGCTTCTTGTCTAAAAGTTCAAGCGTTACTATTCTAAATCTATTTGTACACTGGTGTGTGATCTTCTCAAAGTACTTATCCTCTGTTTCTTTCATCTGTAAAATCTGTTGTTGTTATGAAGATTAAAAAACTTAATTTATATAAAGCACTTACAACCATGCCTGGCATATGGTAAGTGCTATGTAAATGTTAACTCTTGTTTTATCATCATCATCATCATCATCATTATCATTCATGGCCCTGTATAAAATGAGCTATTAATTCAGTGAGAGGCCTGCTAAGTTAATGCATGCAGAATAAAAACTATCCTATGTGGTTCTTCCAAGTCTTAAACAAAATTATTAAGAGTTGATTACACATGGATAATGTTGAAGTTTATCAGCTAACAAGAAAAAAAAGTTCCCACTGAAGATGTCATCCTTATTCCCTTCTCTTTTCACCTCCAGAAATCTATCTTGTGGGCTCCTGAGTGGCTCAGTCGGTTAAGCATTTGCCTTTGGCTCAGGTCATGATCCCAGCGTCCTGGGATTAAGCTCCAAATAGGTCTCCTTGCTCAGCAGGGAGTCTGCTTCTCCTTCTCCCGCTCCCCCTGCTTGTACACACACTCTCTCTCTCTTTCTGACAAATAAATAAATAAAATCTTAAAAAAAAAAAAAGAAATCTATCTTGCGCACTGTTATGGCTTACTTCCCATTTTCATCATGCTACTGACTTACTCAAAATTTCTCCATAATCTATCCCACAAAGTTCAGACATGAATCAAATCAACAAACAAATATTTAGCGATTATTTTTTTGGTTTTTTGTTTGTTTGTTTGTTTTTTAGAGAGAGAGAGAGCACAAGGGCAGAGGGGAGGGGCAGAGGGAGAGGGAGAGAGAACCTTAAGCAGGCTCCATGCTCAGCACAGATCTCACCACCCTGAGATCATGACCTGAGCCAAAATCCAGAGTCGGACACTTAGCTGACCAAGCCACCCAGGTGCCCCACCACATGAAAACATTTCTCACAGGCACATCCAGATAGACACTAGCATTATTTTTCCATATTTTATAAGTGTTTATTCTGTTCTTATCACTGCAACAAAACTATAAGTACTTTAAGGGAAAATAGTTCATAAATATATTTTATTTGTTCCACAACACCCGGCAAAGTGTTAGCCAAAGCAAAATATAAGTGGTCAAAAATACATTCTGAATTACATTATTTCGCCAAAGCCTTCTCTCGTTTATCTGATGTGCAATAAATTCATTTTATGAAATTTTATAAGTTCAAATAACCAGAGGAGAGAACATTCTTACCTCTGTCAGTTAATTTACTAACTGAAACTCAGTAGTGCCATATGAGAAATAAACTAGGTTGGTAGAATTTGTGATTGTGAAGAAAATGTGAACCATGGAATAAATTACGCATTTGGTTTATAAGCAGCCTGTGAATAAGGTTCTTGTACTTGGTCAGCAGTAAGAAAGCAGCATATCGTTGAAAGGGAATGTATTCAGGGTAGATTACAAGTTTGAAAATGAAATGAGAATAATTGAATGGCCTTTTTTAAAGGAAATATTATGTATATAGACATCAATCAAGTGAAAGAAGAAGATTATACACATACGTGAATGTACGCACGCACACACACAACACAATGAGCACTGGTAACAGACAGAGCAGTTGGGAAACCACATTTTCACACTGCTAATGATTAGGCATTTTCAAATTCAGCACTTCTTTCTTACCTCATCTTATTTCTTATCTGTTTCCCTCCCACTATTATTTCTCATATTGTTACTCTATTTTGTCTTTTCTGCCTAATTTTCTTCCCTTATTCCCTGCTTTCGAACAAAAACCCCTCACACTTTCTCACTCAACAGTCACACACACACCTCGACTGTTCCCTGCACTTTGTGTTCAAAGTGTGAAACCAACTATCTCAAGAAGGTAGCTCATAGTGATGCCATTCACTCAACTGGTAGTGGCTTTCAAACTTTTGCTCATAAAACCTAAAAGAATTTTGGGGGGAATATATATATAAAAAATATATATAGTAATATAATAAAAAATATATAAAATATTTATATATATACACACACATATATACATACATACATACATACATACATACATTCTGGGCTTTTTGTCAATTTACTGCCTCCCCTCTCCTCTAGCCTTGTCTGCTTTGCTAAAACGGAGCTGGGACCCTGAAATATTTTTTTTTTTCTTCATCAGCTAACACGGTATTAAACTTTGTCAGCAGAGGGCACAGGAGGAAAACTGGGGAAGAAAAAGGGGTCCCCTTCCTGGTTTCAGTATGCTGACTCAACAGGCTCCTGCAGGGCTCGGAGCTTCTCCAGCGGCCGGCTTCTGCGGCGCCCCAAGCCGCTCTGCCCCTAGGCCCTTGCTCCGCGGGCCGCTTCTCCCGTGCCAGGCTGCCGCAGTATGAGCGTCTCCAGCCCCGGCCTCCGCAGTGCACTCCCTGGCGACAGGCTCCCTGGTGACAGCCTCCTCCAGCACAAGCGGCCTCTCCAGGGCCAGCTACTGCCTGCGGTGCCAGGAATCAGCAGCACCTGGCAGGAGGCGGCTCCCCCGGCCACCCCAGCCCGCCACCCCCGCTCCTCGGCCACTCCGGTACTTTTGTAGTGGAATGCCCGTAGTGAGACACCTCCCTCTAAACGGCTTTCCCCAGCACCGCAGAGGGGAGATTTCCAGCAAATTCCAGAAGGTGCATTTCCAGAAAGTGGCCCAGGCATGGGTCCCCGCAGTGACTTCACTGCTCTTCAGTGAGGTTCAGCCCCGCCCTCTCCAGCAAGACCCAGACCTCAGCCCCTGGGAGGGGCACTCAGGGGCGCTTCGCCCTGGGCTCTACCTCAGCCCTAGGGGTCATGATTGCTTCTTATATTCTTCAGAATTTCTATTTACTCTCTTCTAGCCAATCCCTCATTACCATAATCGTCTGTTAAGGGTCGTAATTCTTTACATTATACTTTCCTGTTCAAATTACTGTGTGGTGTCTGTATCCAGATTATGTGCTGACTGATACATACTCCCTTATATATTTTAAAGTAACCACTAAAATTTCTTATCAAAATTTAAATAAATGAAAAAAAATAATTGAATTTTCTGGTGTTCTGTAAATAGATTACATGTTTAAAATACGTTTTTGTCAAAACCTTGGAGCTATACATTTAGGTCATTTAATGAATGGAGAAGTCCACCCTATAACCTCATTTGCAAAAGGAGTCCTCTCTGTCATATCTATCAACCAAATGAAACTGTCAAAAAGAAGAAGACTTTCATTTTTAAAATTTAAATAAATATCTGGATACATATCCTCATGACAACAGGAGACCAGTAGAAAATGGATGGAAAGATGGATAAGCAGATAGCAGGCAGGCCAACTGAGTCTTACCAAGATGAAATATTATTTCAATATTTTTTTACCGGTTCAATATTTTTCAATATTTTTTTTTGGCTTTGCTTTCCTGGGTTTCCCCTTCAGGAGTAATGCATTCTTGAACTGTCATTTTGCTTGATGCCTTAGAGATTTTATCCCAGGATAATAAATCATAGTAGGATTTGGAATGAGTGAAAAGGTATGACATCTTCTGTAAACAGGATAATGATAGAGGAGATAGGAAGAAAGAGGTGAGCGACCACAGACTCTCTCAGACACATCAGTGTCAGGGAAGCATACATATAGAAGCTGAGGACCAGAAAATTGATTCCCTCAAAACTGCCCATGCCCCGTGGCCCCTGGAAAGTCTTGATGGACCCCCAAGGTACAGTTTCTCCATTCTGAAGACAGCAGCACTGGACCAATGAACGAATGAAATCTACAATAAAGGCTAAAGCATTTCCACCACTAAAATTGACAAGAAACCAAGGAACGAAAAGCATACAATTTAAAAATGGGGGGGGGGATAGAATAAAAATATTAAACCATATTCCTTAGAAACTTAGAAAATAAAAGCTTTCCCTATAAGAATGCTGCAGGAAATTGACACAATATCACCTCAAATATGAAACTCCCTGAATCTCACCAGTACCTATGTTTAAACAAAGGTCTTGCTTTTTAGTATTTGTCACTCAAAATCTCACATGGGTTAAATCCTTCATTTACAGTGGTTCTGTTTCTTATTTAAAACAATAAGTTTTCCTTAGATCCACTACTTTTCTGAATCACGTGATGGGGAAAGAGATGGAGAATCTTAAACAAAAGGCAAAGGGGATGTGGCCAATTTTTTCCATTTGGGATATTAACAAGTTTAACATGGCTCAGCAACTATCTTAAGTGTTATATCAACTATTATGACACAAGCTAAAAGTGTTGAAATATAAGGACGTGTGTTTTCTGAGAGGAAATGGGTGACAATTTGAAGGGCTGGTTTTTTTTAACATGAAGAATAAATACATAAGAATTCAGAACAGATTCTCAACCAACACTAATGTGCAATAAGGTTTATGCAAGTTAAGAAAGGTTTTAAACTTCTAAAAAATTTCAAGGAAACTACGGTTTCCCGTTATTTCTGGAAAATCTGTAAATGCTAGTGTTTTAAAAGGGAAACATTTATGGAGAGATATTAAGTATGTTTCACATGCTACATGTATCAGATTCTTGTTTGTTCATTTCCCCTTAGAAATTTGTAATTCTGCTTTAAATAAATGACATTTACTCTCAATTAAGGCTTCTGTCTTTTCATTCCCCTAAATATGCATCCCCATGGGAAGTACAGGGCTTCCAGGATTTTTCTACACCTAGATAAGTAAATTTTGGTAAAGACTTTCCTTTCCCGAATAAGATCCATAATCTACACTGTCTGAATTGACTATTTTGGTGAAAAAGTCTATATACTGCTTGTTTTATAGTACACTATTGGGATCCTTAAAATAAAGGTAATTTGCTTACATATGTGTAACTATCAGTTATAATACCCATGCTACTTTCAATACTATTGCACTTCCTTGCAGAAATATGAATAATCAACTTGGTAGATATTATTCAATCTGAAGGATGCACATGAAGAACTTTTACTATGGCCCAATAAATGAATTTAGGGCCATCACTTGATAAACGAAAAATCAATAAATACATTAACATTTCTATGCCCACCAAAATCTCTCTCATAGCTCTTCTAAGCACCATGGTTAATTATGATGAGCAAGTTAACGTCAGGTATTTCAAAGATCCAAACAGTGCAAAGTTAGCCAGTCTACCAAACTGGTAATTTATCATGAAAGTCAATAATTACTTTTGTGGAGAGAAAATAGAAATAATAGAAATAAGAAAATTTAGTAGCATAAAGATTCTTTTTTTTTAGTAGTATAAAGATTCTAAAGTGAATGAGCAATAACTAGTTTGTTGCCATCTGTGATATTTCCATATCCCTGGGTTTTTAACATACTTACTTGAACAACGGAGTTCCACAAACAACACATTTATATATTCCAGGATCTTTGTGATGTGTATATTCTCCTTCAAAGGCACTGATAAACAAAAAACAGAGCATTAAAAAAATTAAAGTTAGTATTATTTCTTATAGAATGTATTTGCTTAAAATATACTTTTCTATTAAATACTCCAAGGGCTTTTTGTCCTAAGAGGAGAACAGACCAAACATTTGGAAATCTGAACATTACTAATATATTTCAAATCTATATAATAAAATGTGCGTATAACTACTCCAAACTAGGGCAGGTTAAAAAAAAAAAGATCAAGCCACCTAATTATGTAATGCTTAGAAAAAAATTTTTCCTATTCAAAAAAAAAAAAACAAAACAAAATCCTTGTAATTCAGATTTGCAGGGGGGAAAAAAAAAACCATTACTACATAAGATTTCTGCGTACTCTACAGTGTCCAAGAGTGTATACCCAAAAATGCAGAAGGGTCCAAGACTTCAAGCGGAAGGAGGCTTATTTTTTGGTTTGAAAAGGAATATTGCAGCTTTAAGGGAATATTTTTCTAAGTTAACAATCTTAAAGGCTAGGAGGTCATTCAGCTAATACAAATCAGCTGTGCTAGCCCAACAAAAAGTCTATGTGCTCTGCAGCTTGTTTTTATTATTCTTTCACCCTCTTTATGAGGTCCAATTTTTTTATAAACAGAATTTTTAAGAATGACCTAATCTCTAGTTGTTTGTGTGCATTAAATCATTTTGCTAGTCATGTACCCAACAGGACGGGTAGAGGTCCTCCTGGGCTGAGGCTGAAGGCCACCACCGGCTCACTGTGTGGTGAGAGTAGACGTTGTCAGAGATTCAATGTTCGGTAAATTCGGTAAACAGTATATACTGCGACAGGAGGAGAGTGTTGCCTATTAACAAGGCCCCCATGTGTGGTAAAGAACTCTTTCAGTTCATGAATGAAAACAAGAAGTTACATCATTAATAAATTTGGATCAGAGGTAAGTTACAGCCTCATGCCAGCCCCCATGGTATAAATTAAACAGCAAAATGGTTGGACCGTGGCAGGTTACCTTTGAGCTGGAATCAGCTGAGAGAGACTTTATTCACTAAAAACGTCTTGGAAGTGAACAAACTCTTTTTTCAGGACTTAGGGCGAACCTCCAAGGACCAAAGCCATGTGAGGGCAGTTATTGAAAATTTTTGACATTCCGACCACAAATGAGCCAATAAATACTTTCTCCACATGCGCTTCAAAAAGAAATTGGAGTGGGGTCCAAAGGAACTAAATTATGCTCCCTTCTTTTTGCAGCCAAAACGTCTATACTTACAATGGCCACCTTCAAAATTTCAGCATCCTGGCACAGCGCCATGTCCCTCATGGTTTTGCTTACTGTGATGTCTTCCCCAAAAATGTACCTAAATCGCGATTACTTCCACACATTTTGTAGTAAACTAAAAACAGGCCCTTAATAAAAGCCTTGTGATTTTACATAAGATAGAGTGTTCATTAAATGGGGGAAAGAATAAATAAAACTTAGTCTTAACCTAAACAATACCATTTTCAACCTTTTCAAGGATACTAATTTGTAGATTTTAGCAAATAAGTGTAGAATTCTTTAAATTAAATGGCAAGGGAAAGGATTCAGAGCCGTGGGGGATGGGAGGGGGTAGGAAGGCAAAGAAAACTAGTTCTTAATGACTTTTTCTTACAGCTCATCTTACCTTTCGGTCCCTTTCTCCTGAGTGACATGGTACTGCAGGGGTGTTAGTCGCTTCCTTAGTTCCTGCTGGGAGAAGACCACCTTACAGTTCTTTTTATCCCTACATGACCCTGGAAAGAGAGAGGATATGGGAGAAGGAGTCTTTTTAGTTTGAATCCTAAATACTTGCTTTGGCTGGCCGCCACCGCCCAGCTTCTGCAGTCACTTGTCAACCACTAGACCAGTCCCTGATGCACCAAACCTATCTGAACTGCAGCTGACTAGTTCTCTCAGTTTGAAGAGAATCTTTCTCAAGATACAGGAGCTCCCACTGGAGCACTGACAAGGTGCCACAGCCAAAGATGCCAACATGGGATGGGAACAACTCACTGAACATTCCCAAAGATGGTAGCACATCCTCTATGTCTCCTAACACCAGGAAATCCTTTTCTTCAAAGAAATTCAAAAAGCATAACCCTGTTTATAAACATTTACACTGTATGTGTATAAGATGATGGGCATATTATGCTAAGTAATAATTCCCCATTCAATAATTTTGCAACTTAGCAGAATAGCTTGACACCACCATTCCGTTTCTATTCTGGGCCATTTAAATGGCAGCCAATTTTTTTAAACCCTAAAGATGCATTTTTCCATAACTAGGAATTTGTCCTTCTCTGTGATTCTGTCAGCCACTTCACTAGGTTCTGTAGAGTCCTTAAAAACAAATGTCTTTAAAGACTGTATCTTACAATGTTAAACAGGCAGCAAGAAAGGCTTTAATAGACTCCAGAAGAAGGTTTTATACTAATGTAGATTCAATAAGTTCCAAAGAAAAGGTGAGAAAAATAGGGGCAGGGGGAAGACAAAGAGAAGAAGTAAAGGGAATGTGATTTTACTTAGAGACCTACAGTCTTCTTTTGCAAAGTATATCTAGGAAGACTTCACTGATTAAGTGTATTCAAATGGCGAAATAATTTTAATGTGATTGTAATAACAATGGCAGCTTTTATTTCAACCTATACAGACTGCAGTAAAATGTTCAGACAACACCTGTTTATACGTGGTATTTTATTTTACCTACGCAAATGATTGAAAAGAAATATAACTCCGAGACAGGGCAACCCTTACTCACTGCAGTAAAATTGCCTTTTTTTTTTTTTTTTTTTTTGCCATTCATCACAGTGGGAAAGGGGCCTGCAGTTGGCCCTAGGTGCAAAAATCTCTTACCACGTTTTGAAATTACTAAAAGAAAGCTTGCTTCATCCCCTGAATACTAAACTCAACTTCCTCTGAAATGAAAAGAACTCTGATTAAAATAGAAATGCTCCCTGTGTCTTTTACTGTTAAGTCACCTGATGTCACAGTATGTGAGGTCACTGAAATGAAACCAGGAAAAAAAATGACTAACCGGTTCCCCTGATTGTGGGATTGAAGAAGCGTATCAGCTTCCAGGATCAGGGCCACCAAGATAGAGCGGCTGATTCTCGATGAGAAAATACAGAGTCAGGAAGATAGCTAACCAGAGCCAAATAGAAAGCCGCACCTTGCTGCAGGCCTGTGGGCTGTCAAACAGCGCCTCTCCTGACCTTCCACAGAGCGGACGGGCATATCGCTGATGGTGTGTGGCTCTCTCATCTCAGTGGAACCCATATTACACTAGGCTTTCTCCAAACACCTACTACTTACACTTTTAATCTTTTCCGAGGGGCAGATGAGAAATGTTTGTCCTGTCAGAGCAAGCCTCTCCAGAGCCTGAACGCAGAACTGCTCTTTGTTACCTCTCAGTTGACTGTCATAACCGAGTTCCTGCTCCGTCCACTGTAGGCTTCTTAAAAGCTATCTTTTTGTTTTTATTTCTCGATTAGTTGGGAGGGTTGTATCTCTGTTGATTTTGCCCAAAAAGATTCATTAATTGCCAATTTAACGCGACAGAATCTCCGAGTTAAAAGTATTCTTTCCCCTGGCATGGATAATTAAAACCTGTACAATTAGAATTAAACGATTCTGTCCAAAATATTTTTGTTGATCTATGTTCATTCATACAAAAAGACCAATTGTGTTCCCAAAGTTGAGAGAACTAAGCTACCCATCTGTATGTCATTTAGCATAAGAGAAGCAACTGCAGGTTTAAATTACACGGTATTGGGTTGCAATTTCCTAACATTGGATGCTTTTCTGCTTTTTTACCTTGAGTCATTTACTAAGGAGTGTTCATAAAAAGTAGCTTAAAGCACAGATGCTTGCAAATCGTTTAGGCAAAGATGTTTCTCTCTTTTTCATTCTCCCTCTCTCAAAAATCTCTCTTTTCTGAAGAAAGAGAATAAAATTGTTGGTCAGTATTGACGAACCACGTTAAGTATTTGTACAGAGAGAAAAGGTAAAATTGAAAACATCTGATTGAAGTAAATATGACAAACATAAAAGCTTTCCTGGTGAATGAAGGGTATTGAGGAGACTTTATTTCATAGATTAGAAATTACTTTTGATCTAAACATTCTTAAAAACAGATTGTTTTTCCACCACGAACCATCTCATTAACTGTGCTACAGAGACCTCGTTTTCATGGCAAGCTTTGAAAGAGTGCTGTGCTCTTTTGTCAGACTCCGTCTTATCTGGGAGGGGGATAAAGATTTCAGTCCAGCTTTCTTTGTTTGTCTTTCAAGAACCACTAAAGCAGTATTCACACAAATTTTGTAGGAATGTGCCCTATGTCAGAGCCTACAAATTATTTGGTTTTGGTGCACTTAAAGGTCATCTTCCAAATTAGCAAAATTTTCCTATATCCTGGCTTTTCAACCTTAAATATAAATATTGTTTCCTACCTCTAAGTGAGGTGTTTTTTTTTTTTCTTTAAGAAATGCTAGTGCTTATTAAAAGTTGTCGAACTTTGTACATTTTTCTTCTCTGGTTATACCATATTCTCAAATAATTAGGCTTTTAAAGTGTACCTAATAGCAAAAGGAAGTATATGTAGACTAGAAACAACTATTGTGATTTTATATTAAACAACCCAGTGAGCAGTTAGTCGGATTTTAATAAATTTCTTGCCACATAGTTTAATAATATACTTCCTGGACAACTGAAAGTTATACTATTACATTAGCTCTTCTAGCGTCATAACCCAAAACTGACATATATAAACACAGAAAGGCTTCTCTTTTGTCTCTGATTTCCCTTCTCCCTCTCAGACTCACTTTTCTAAAGTTATATGGTGCCACTGTTAATTTTGAAGAAATAATTTCATTTTGAAATTCTAGAATAATTCACTGGATGGTTTCCCTTCGCTATCTTCACTTAGGAGCTGTAATTTTCTTATTACACAGGGTAATTTAACATTAGTATTATATGACATCTGTTCAACGACCTCTAAATTGGCTTAGAAGTATGTTAGGGAAAGATTTTTCCCTTTATTTAAATGTTTAATAGAGTGCTTCGAAGGCACAAGTGAGTGTGTGTGTGGATACGTGCAACGCAAAGTATGTTTGAGAGAGTGATATGCCCCCTTGGTATCTCATAACACCAGTCTCTACAGAGTAACTTTGGTATAGATAAGATCCATCTTGAACCCCATCCAAGAGTATTTATTTACTGAAATATGCCTAAAGTCTCTTTTTATATTGACGCTTGTTCCATTGAGGCTTGCTTCCTCAAAGCCAGTATTATCTTGAAGCTCCAATGGAAAGCTCTTGCTCTAAGTAGAAACAGACTGACAGCAAGAGTTCATGTTCTGGCTCTGCCTGCTTCCCAGTCATGTGACCTGAGGCAAGTTAGCCTCTCTGACCATGTACGGACAGGTCAGCTCGAAAGATCACAGCAAATCACAAAGATCTAAGTGATCTCAGCAAACACTGTCTGAATAAATGCACTATCACACTATCATTCTGATTACAGTAAACTCTGAAGTTAAAAGTGTAGTTTCAAAGGTAGCCTGGTTAACTATTTCATTGTGCTGCAGTATCCTATTGGTAATCATTTTTCTATAATAATTCCCTTAGGGCAGTATTTTTCTCACAAATTATCTTTTAAAATGATTAAAATAAGAATTAAAAGAAAACTAAAATTTGAGTATTTAACTATGTGCTAGGCACATTTCTAGGCATTTTTACATAACCATGTTTAATCCTCTCAATAATTCTAGGAGGTAGACATCATGCTCATTCTACAGATACAGAAGCTGAGGCTAGGAGAGGTTGTACAATAACTTCCTAAGGACAAACAGTAAATAGATATATCAACTCAAACCCAGGGCTATCTGACTGTAAAGCCCATAGTCATTATATATTCTGAGGACAAATTATGCTAGAGCTTTCTTCTTTCTTCTTAAATTATGCAATAACTTTTAGCTCAAGAACTATTGCTAATGGGGCGCCTGGGTGGCTCAGTCGTTAAGCGTCTGCCTTCGGCTCAGGTCATGTTCCCAGGGTCCTGGGATCGAGCCCTGCATCGGGCTCTCTGCTCCGCGGGAAGTCTGCTTCTCCCTCTCCCACTCCCACTGCTTGTGTTCCCTCTCTCACTGTCTCTATCAAATAAATAAATAAAATCTTAAAAAAAAAAAAGAACTATTGCTAACAACTTAAGATAATAAAGGAGAAGAGTAATAATCGCCACAGTACATCCAGAAAAATGAATACATTTGTCTGCTGGCCAATGTCTGTTTTCCCTGTGTTCATTCCTTCAACAGAGGGTCAGTGACAAGGTTCAAATGGGATTCTCACAAAGTCTATAAAACGTTGAAAGGCTTTTTAACTTCCTGTTAAGAAGTAAATCAGATCTGTTACCTAAGTCTTAGAACACTTTTAAGTCATAAATCTTACATTTCATTGTGAAAAATCAAAACAAAACAAGACCTAAAGATCCCATAACTTTAGTTTTGGTCCTAGGATCAGAAAAAACTGAAACTATTAAATATTTTCCCAAGATAATAAATAAATAAAAGATGACAAAACCATCTTGTTTTGCTTCGAGTTTAGTGGGTTTAAACAGTAAAATTCATGTTGAAATAGCTTGCTACTATATTTCAAAGTGGTATACTTGAATTTTCATTACCACTTTGAATTTTCATTTGGTTATTAGTCTGTCATATTGGAAAGCTGAACACTATCCAGATATGATAGTGTTAGAAATTTCTAAATAAGTGGGCATTTATAAAAGCCAAATCTAGTCCATTTTTAGAATAGCATGTAAAATATATTCCATGAACCATTTTTTCATATATGTTTGTTTGTTTTGCATTCCAGTAATTCAATAAAGGTTTGAAAAAAAAAAATGCCAAGCACGAGGAAGAAAAGCTTTCATGCCTGTAGAAGCATACCCAATTCTGATTTTTCTCTCAAAGTAGACCTACATAGGAAAAACATTCCCAAGATTAACATGCAATCTAAGATGTCATGACACTTTTGCCTCAATACTGTGGCTTCCATGAGACTAGGGTTGCAGGGCTTACTTACAGGACCATTGATCCAACATTTTTTTCTTACTGTTTTCTAAAGGCAACGAAAGTGTTGAAGGTTTACAGAGTGCCAGGTACTGTGCTAAGTGAAATATAGTCATTCATTCCTTCAAGTAATTATTGAGTACCTATTATATGCTGGCATTATTCTAAGTACTTAGGATATACAAGTAAAACAAAGATCCTGCTTTCATGGAGCTCCTGCGAAAGCAGCCGCGGTGGGGGAAGACAGAAAAAACACAATGAAGGGGCGCCTGGGTGGCTCGGTCGTTAAGCGTCTGCCTTCGGCTCAGGTCATGGTCCCAGGGTCCTGGGATTGAGCCCCGCATCAGGCTCCCTGCTCTGCGGGAAGCCTGCTTCTCCCACTCCCCCTGCTTGTGTTCCCTCTCTCACTGCCGCTCTCTGTCAAATAAATAAAATCTTTAAAAAAAAAAAACAAAACACAATGAAAATAAGTAAGTAAATTAGGTAGCCTCTTAGAAGGGAATAAGTACACCGGAAGGAAAAAGGCAAAACTGAGCAGAGCAAAGAAGATTTGGAATGCCAGAAGTTAAGGGTTGTAACCTTAAATATGGTCAAAGTAGGGCTCACTGAGAAGGCAACATTGGACAAAGCCTTGAAGCTAGAGAGGAAGTTGGTTGTACTGATATCCAAAAGAGGTGCTTTCTAAACACAGAGAGGATATGGCCAATGCAAGAGATGAGTTCACTAAGTTCACGCTCCAGTGGTAGAGACGGAGACAGGGAACTGCCACACGCGTGCCAAAACCTGAACGTGAATGGGGCAGAAAGCAACAATTTAAACATGCGAAGAATAGGTTTTTAAACCAGGAAATTTATAATTATATATCTTAGTACAGACATTGTCTGGCATTACTTTTTAACTGCCAAGAGAAATGTTAGGGAATATCTTTTTAGCAATGTTCTATCCTCAAAATAGCTCTCAGAGAGTATCTGACTGGCTGAACTTTGAACCCAGAATCAGAGGGCAGTCCCTGCTAACTTGCTCTGTGTAATTAATGTCATCCCTTTCAGACTACGGATTATCATTCCCAACCTGGAGTCACGTGTAAGAGGATACTCAATAGATGTTTTTCAGTGATAAATTTTTGATGGACCCAGAGAGCAAAATCCTTTGGCCAAATGATGTTTTTACCCTTCTGGAACAAGCCAGTCACTCTTCCCTGCAGAGTGCTCTTGTAGGTGATGTCAGGGAATATCCATAACTAAAGAAAGTTTAAAATTTGTACCTCAACCTGGTTTCCATGTTTTAAAAACATTCTTAGTTTTTACATTTACGTTCAGTTTCATTTCAATCATCCCCCAAGTCCTAAATATAACACAAAGAAAATAAAACTCCAGGTCTTAGGAACCAGAAAGCAAGACAATTGTTTCTTCCTAAACACTTTTTTTTCTTTTCTATATGTGAGAAAAATCATATCTTTGTCATAGTAATTATCCCATTTCATGATATCCCATTTCTCAGCTCCACAATTTCTCCTCTTCCAAATCTAAATCCATAACTTGATCCTGGCTGTTTTTACTTTGGTAAGTTTTTCTATTCACCATAAGACAGTTGTACAGATCGGTTTCAGTTATATTCTATTGATGTATGCACAGAGTTCTAATTAACATCAGTGGACATTAGAAGCATGCCAAGGCAACATACCATTTTAAACTTTTTGAATTAAACAAGACCATATGTTTTAGTGGAGCATAGTTGAATGATAAAATTGGTCTCTGGTTTCCATACTGAAGGTTTGAATAGATAAACTGAGAAAATACTTGCAAGCAAATTTTCCTTCCAAGTCTACATACCCAAATAAAGTCATCCCTACTCTGATAACTCCTTTCTTCTGTATACCCTTAGTACTAGTGCATTTACTCTGTGAGGTACTATTTACATGGGCTAAGATAGCATTTTGCAATTATTCTCAAATGTCTTCAGTTGTTTCCACTTTATTTTCTCAGATTATAAATTCTTTGACAACATAAACTGTTGAGCCTCATATTAACTCATACATCCTACAACTACTTATTAAACATCTACAGTGAATCAAGAACTATGATGAGCTCTGGAAAGTTAAAAACGAGTAAGTCAAGGTTCCTATCCTAGGAAAGCACATATTCTAGCAGGAATGATGTAAGAAAAGCAATCAAAACAATGTGCAGTCACATAGTAAAAGTATATGCAAAATTTTATCAATGAAACATTACATTAACATTAACATTGAAGACATTAATATTCTCAAACTTTGCCCATCTAGATTGACTAGGTCCAGTTGTAACTGGAATATGGAAAACTCACATAATTTGTGGAAAGAGCATCTATAGGCTCAGAGGGTTAGAGAAGATTCAAAGAGGGAAGAGAACTTCATCTAGAAAGCTGAGATGTAGTGTGATCAAATGTGTACAATGTCAAGACGGTAAGTATCCAGCTCTGATGAAGGGAATGCAAATGGTCTTCCATGTAAGTGATACCGGCTAACTTACCAAAGTAAGAACAGCCAGATCAAGTTATGGATTTAGATCTGGAAGAGGAGAAATTGCGGAGCTGAGAAATAAGGCAGTTTTAATATTAAGGGGAATGTGTGCAAGCATTTTCTCACTGGAAGTCAATGGGAGTACATTTATTTCCCACAACATCCAAAGCCTATTTAATATGGTTCAAAATTCTAGCCTTTAATAGTAAGTTCTTGTAAGTAGGGAGGCATGACTTTCTTGATAGGAGACGTGGAGAGGTTTACCACTACATGTATCCTGGTGAAACATTCACCTGAATGACTCTGTTAGATAGAAACCACATTTTGCATTTCTTTTACTTGTGTGCCACAAGGAAATTTTTAATTGTTGAAGTCATGTGTAGCAATAATTTTATCAACATTCTTTAAGTATCTAAAAGAACTAGAGTACTTTATCAGCTCTTCAGAATGTAATGCAAATACCAATAGCAGTGATTTTTACATTAATGTGGACCATAAAGCCTAAGTTTAGGGAAATATTTAAAATATGTCTTGATGCAAAAAGCATTTTCTTGCTTGCAAAGCATATGAGTAAAAAGAGAATTTTTAAAGGCACTGCCATCATCAAGTGACAGTAGTGGAAGAGAAAGTCACTTAACTTCAAGTCTATCTGATTGCATGTGAAATGTCTGACAAAGTTGGAGTTCCCTGTTTTTAATTTTTTTTTTTTTTTTCTAGTATGGGTCTTCACTAGAACATCATGGCCCATCCAGGGAAAGAAAAAAAAAATTAAAAGCAGACAGGCTCATTTCTATTCTACATTTCACATGCAATCAAAAAGACTTGCAAAAAATAGCTCGCTCTCCCATCCTGCCTCACCCCCTTGGGAGCACAGACTGGAGGGAAGATGAGGGATAACCACCCACAAAAAGGAAGGATAGGATCCCTCACTTAGGGATGCAGAATTTGGTTTAAATGTAACATTAAGAATACTTTACTAGAAAGAAAATAAAATTTATATTGTCTAAGAGCTCAGCTTTGTAAATTTCCAAAATTACATTATCTCCCAAATCAAATTTAAAATCTAAATTAGTTCTAAAACAATGGGCAGAAAACAAACCTGCAATTGCCACTCAATGAATAGCTAAATTTGAGTCTGTATGTTCCAGAAAAATTTGAAAGATTCTGGAGGAAAAAAAGTAAAAATTTTTACATTTTTCTTTATCACCCAGACAACTAAAGAAAAAGCATAGGGCTTCTCCTGAATTATTCAATATTTCCTTGAAAGACAGGGTACATACATATCTTGGTTACCTTTGCACTCCCAGCACCTAGCAATGTACCGGGGCAAGAGTAAGTACTAAGTAAGTATATGCTGTATTTAAATATTTATTCAACTCCCCATTTTAATTATTTGTATTTAAATTTTTTTCTGAAAAGATGTTTTCTAAATGATGCCTTTGGCTATGTTTCTTGGAATTTAATTTAAAAACTGCAACAATAGGGGTACCTGGCTGGCTCAGTTGATGGAGCATGTGACTCTTGATCTCAGGGTTGTACGTTCAAGCCCCACATTGGGTGTAGAGATTACTTAAAAAAATAAAATCTTAAAAAAAATTGCAACATTAATATTTTAAATCAGCGAAATTAAAAAAAAGAATAAATGATGATAGATTTTTTTTTCTTTGAATACTATTCTGAATCCTCTCTTGATTTCCACATTCAAATCTTCTCTTATAAGCTAGTATTCCATTAAATCTCTGGATTTAAGACTGAGAGATGACCTAATCCAGCATTCCCCAAAATGTAATTTATAAAACACTGGCTCTAATAAACAAAAAAATGCTAACAGGTTGTTCTTGGGAGGGTGGGGGGTGGGGGTGGGTAGAGGGTTGGCAAGAATAAATTTCCACAGTCAAACCATATTGGAAAAGTCAAGGTTACATGGGTTTTTTTAATGAAGATCTTCTCAGATTTTCTTAATATTGATGTGCATTATTAAATATGTGGTATTTCGACACACGATTATTTTATGCTCCACTAGAAGAGTAAAAAGAGCTGCCAATGACACAATATTTTCTCACACAACGGTTTAAACTGTGTCCTCATTACCAAGATGATAAAATGTAAAAACAGAATTTATAAAATATGGTAGTATGCAGTTTCTCAATTTGACAATGGGATCCGTTTTACAGGGTATTAATTAGTGTTCCTCAGGTTATAATTTGGGAAATGAGGAACTTCTAGTCCAAAGCTCTCATGAGTAAACCAAGGCCTAACAAAGTTACTTGACATGGTCACACACCTGGTTAATGAGAGCCAGGCTCTCTTGTCTGCCGCGTTCCTACTTTAATTTATTCATTCATTACATTTCTTTCTTGAACTCATGCTTTGTTGTGCTTTAACATGCCTATCTTTTACTAACCCATGTGCTCACAGTCCATTCCCACCCCCATGCCGCCATCCCCCACCCCTACCACTTCCTGCTAATTACATCTACACATTCCTTCAATATCCTTCAGAAGAACTGTCATTGCTTCAGATCCTATTCCAAGAACCAGTCTGCCATTCTGTGCAGAAAGAAGCACAGTGCTTCTCACTTCTTTTACTCCCTCCCACCATAGGGAAGCAAAGGAGGAAGTGTTTACGTAGAATCATAAAACCGTCAAGTATATAACTTCACCTTATAGATAACAAAATGACTCAGACCCAAAGTGGCCATCTTTCTCACCAGGATATACATTCCTCAAAAACAGAGGCCACATTATTTACAATGTGGCATTATATTGATACATAAGAGGATGCTACTTATTTACACCCATTCATTCATTCCACAAATATTTATTGAACACCTATTCTGTGACAGACAAAATTCTAGTTGCTGAGATGTAGTAGTGAACTAAAGAGGCAAAAAAAAAAAAAAAAAAAAAATCTCTGCCTTTTTGGAGCTTACTTTGCAGGAACCACGGATTTTCCTACATTAGAAATAGATTTTGGCCAATCAAACCCATCACCTTTCCCAGACATATTTAATGTCCCACGCCCTCCTTTTATAATCTTTCCAGCTTATTCCCCCTTAAAGTGGCACAGAATAAATTTCTGGGAAATGTGAGATAATGTTAATACCTAAGGGTTATATCTAACTGTAAAAGATTCGACAAGATTGTTATGTCATTCTTAGTTTACAGATGAAGAACAGGAATAAAAGGCATAAAACAGATTCCTGGGGCCAGAAAGCAAGTTGGTAGTAGAAACAAGCTAGTAAATACAGACTAAGCTTCCAATCTGTTTCTTCATCAATACCAGTAATAGGACAGTAAGCTCTGAAACAATGTTATCTAAAATTTGAACAAGAACCATTAAAATATTAATCAAAATGGAATATAATATGAACAGCTGTCTCATTCTGTGGTCAAAATGCACTTCTACAACAAAACAAAATCTTGAAAACTATAGCTATAGAATTTTGGATTTTCTTTGTTTACTTAAAATTCAAATAATCTAATGATTTAAATTAGCACTCCATTCTTTGCTTGCAATTATGTGGCTGAATATGATAAATATATCTAGTGTTGAAGGAAATGCTTATCATAGTAGTTGAATAAATTTAAATTCTATAAATGTATAGCTCTTATAAATCACCTAAATAACTGATATCTTTGTCATTCCCTGGTATATTTTTTATGACATACATTTTAAGTGGCTAATACAAGTGCAAGTATACTAAATGTAAAAACAGAAAAAAAAATAGGGAATTGAAATAAATGAATGGAAATTTTAAATTTTTAAATAAATGGTTGATTTTAAATGCAAAGGCACAGAAAGTAATTACAAATAATTTGCCATTGAATCTCAGTAAAATCTTTTTTAAAGCATTTTAAATTAAAATGTATCTAGCAAAAGCAGCAATGAGAAATTTAACCTTGAAACAAAATGTTTAGGATGAAGCTACAAATTGGAAAAGACTGAAAATGACAATTCATCAAGTATCTGGCCTCAATATTAGTGAGTCTTTGTGAACTGCCATACAGGCCTCCTTTCTTCATTAAACATGTTTGTTGAGAGCAAAAGGTGGCTCAGGCTTATTTGAATAAATCCTTCTATATGATCTGACAGGTAACATTCTTGTGAACATGTTTAGATAGATAAACATCTAATAACTCTACTTATAAGATTCCTCAGAAGTCCATATTGTCTAGATAATCTAACCCTGCAGGATTATCATTTGTTTTCAGAACTCAGAATACGTTTTATATTCTTTACAGTCACTGTTATTTAGTTGACCAGTGAGTTTCTGAGACTAAAATTTGTTTTGTCTTTTGTTCATGCCCATTTTTCTCTCTGTTGCTACTAGATGTTGCTACATATTTTATAATTATTAATGTATATATGAAGAATTTATTCCATATTTATAAAAAATTAACAAAATCCACATTTAACAAACCATATGCCCAACACCTTATTCATACAGATGTATTGTTCTATAATAATTTAGCCTTGTGCGCAAATAATTTTTAAAACTCATATGGTAGGTAATTAGATGTCATACAGCAAGTTTTCAACATTAACATTAAAACTTTATTATATCATAGAGCTACTAAACATTTTGTTTTAGAAAAAATATAGCTGCAACGGAGTACTCATTAATCAACATTTTAAATATAATTTTTCTTAGTTTCCAAAAATATCTTAATTCATGCGTAACAATCAACATGTTAAACTAATAACATTTTCAAGATTCTATAAAAATTTGAAACACAGCAAAACAAAATGTGAAATTTTCTTTCATTCTTGGGTGGTCTGCTGAAGAAAATTTAGTTGCATATAATGCTATAAATTACTGTTAAATCAGCTATTTGGATTTAAGATAAGTTAATTTATGAAAACTTGTTCTAGTTTATAGAAAGTCTACACATGAAAGACAATTTCGATGAGATGTCCAAGCATAAGGGACTTGGAATCCTATTGAAAATGGAAAAAGGTTTTGCACTTTACAAATATTGTTTGAACATAATATAAGCAGAAAAACTTGTGGTTTGTAAATCCATATGTTCTTAACTGGATATTCTTTACATACTTTTGTTTAAGTTTTCACAATGTACCTATGTGCTAATGATATCAGTACACTTGCATGCTGCGAAAGAACGTAAATCTAGTGCCATCTACCGGAAAAAGTGGGTACAATTCAATTAATTGCAAATTATTTTGTGAATTATGTGAGTTGAAATTTGTATGTCTATTTTTTAAATATCTCTTTCTTTAAAAAAAAATCTCCCCTAAAGCATTTTTAATATAATCAAAGAAGTTAGGTAAGATGAGCATGTAAGACAATGGTGAAACTGAAAAATGGCGGGCGTTAATCTAAACACGTGGGAGAGAATTCCATTGGTGGTATCAATGAAGAAATCAGATATACTATGTTCTAATCAGTTTTTATGTTGGTATCATGTATATTGGTTAGAACACAGGTTCTAAACCTGTGGTCAAAGAACCCTCCCTTAAGGGTTTCAGGATATCTAACCAAAAAAATGAGATTATATGAATAATTGTGTGTAGGTTCACAGATGTACTTTCTGGGGGAGGAGAGTCATAACTTTTATCAAAGAATCATGGAGATGATTCACCTTTTCATAACCCTAAAAGGTTAAAAAATAAAACTGGCATAGAAAGCCAATCTATGCAGTAGATGAACAGCAAGCATACTGATGACCTCAATTCTTTTTTTAAAAAGGGTAAATAAACATAACATTGGATGCCATTAATGAGCTGTTGCCAGCTCTAACTTGGATAGTATTCTTACTTATGCATGTTGCTTTGGTGCATGTCTGCTGTAGTTCCTCTTTACAAATGGAAAATTTAAAGCATAACAAACAACATTAACGTGCTCCAGAGAAAAGTGATCAAAAGAGCCAGAATTCTTAATTCTCATAATAAGCATAATATGTACTTATTCTCTTCCTCAAACAGTTTATCTACCACTAAAACTCAAACCGTTTGAGAGAAAAAGTAAAAGCAAGTATGGATAATACACAATGAATCCATGTTACCACGCTTTTGCTCTTTGTTTAGCTACAATGTGTTTTATACCTACTATATCAACTGTATTGTATTAAATGCAACAAAGTGAGAAAAGAGAAAAGAAACTGTTTTTCATAATATATTCAAAAGGCAACCAAACCATGAAATTTACTTTTAATCTTCCCATATAAAAGAGTCTCAAATAAATGTGTACTCTCTGTTATAGCTATCACTTCACCTACATGTAAACTTTCCAAATGTTTATTCATTCGTTTAACAAATATTTATTAAGTGCCAGGCATTGTGCTAAGCTCTGGAGAGTTCTAGTTATACAGATGATATTCTATGACTTGCAAACACCATTTGCAAAATATCTCTCTTTAAGACTTCTAATTTCTACATTAGAATATTATGATATCTTTACGAACTACATAACCGCCGTGTGGCTCTTCAACTCATGGTGACTGTTAAATATGCCAATGAAGTCAAGTAACAACCACATATTATGTGTATGATGTTAGAGAAAAGTATAATTTATCACTGTAATTAGTACTATTTAGACAAATACTCTCACTTGGCTGAAAGCTACCATGCTATCTAGTCTAAGCTACAATTAGACTTAATTTTTATCAAGCACTGAAACTATGTATAAAATTGTGTTTCCTAATCCCTCCTCAGATAATGCTTCAGTCTTGATAGAGTGGTAAGGAATTCTAATGTTCAAACATGGAAAAGATTTCTGTCCTCCCACCACAACCTAGCAGATTTTTCTATAAATTCCCAGCCATTAATTAGTACTGAGTTTCCAGATTTAACTAAGCCAGAGCCAAAAGTAAAAACGACAGTTAATAAAATCACAGAATCTCAGAACTATATAGATGATCTAATTTGAATTCTTCGTTTTAAAGATAAAGAGACTGAGATCTGAAGAGGTTCACAGTCATGTTCATGGTCACACAAGTTAATGATAGGGCTGTGGTTAGTTTTCTGACTCCTACCCCAGCACTCTTTTAATACAAAATGAAACTGTTATAGGAAATTAAGAAAAAATTCTGAGGGAGAAAGAAATTACCTTTAATTACAAACATGAGTGAACCATAACTCAGATGCACTTAATAAGCTCTAAATTAAAATTATGCTTTATTTAAAAATAAGAAGTAAAGGAAGTCAAAGCTGAAAAATGATAGGTCACTCTTTTGGGATATGGCCTCCATTCAGGTCAATCCAGTTATAATCAATTTTAAGAGCCTGTTTCAATTACTTTTTAGTTCTGGAATTATTTTGTATTGAATAATACCTGAAATTAGTAGGGTACTGGCTAAGGGAGCAGAAATCTTTTTGATTTACAGAGATTTTTTGCTGTAATGGGTTTTGACCAGGGAACAGTAAATTAAAGCAAGACTCCAGACTTTTCACCTTAATTTCCTGTATCTCCAATTTTGACCTCTTCCCTCCCTACTTATATGAAGTAATAGGAACTAGCATTCCCACTTCAACCTCACTTTTATTTTTCAAAATATAGTTTGTTTCATTACTGTTGAACTTAATTTCTTCAACATTCCTGTGTTTCTAAGAATACAATTCTCTTAGATAAATGGATGGTAACGATTTTACTAATATTCAAGTCATAAAGTATGTAAATGCTGAAAGACTGACTTTCATAATGCTTTAAAAAGTAAGTGGTGCTTTAATGACTAAGGCATTATGGAATACTATTCTAGCCAATTCATCTATCAAATTAAAATGGATTTGCAATCCAGAAAGACAGACACTTTGGCTTCCATCAGTACTGGATAGTTAGAATAAAAGAAACATGTATATTTATAGGACTTGAATTCTGGTTCGGCAGGATGTATAAGTAAAAGGAAGAGATATAAACAACAGATTGAGATGATTATTTCTCAAACAGAAAGTGCATTTGTGGTTCCTATTAAAGTGAAAATAGTTAAATGAAAGGACATATATGTTCTTAAAAGTCTATTGTACTAGGAAAATACAAAGATGATAGATGATAGAAGAAAGGAAGAAAGAAAGGAAGAAAGGAAGAAAGAAAAAGAAAGAAAGAAAGATCTATAGTGAACTCAGTGAACATTTATTTATGGTGCTTACTAAATCTCAGCCATTGTTCTATGCACTTAACACATCCTAAGCTATTTCACCCCCACAGCCACCTTTCAGGTGACTATTATTATTAACTCCCATAGTACAAACAAGGAAGCCAAGGTACACAGCTAGTTAAGTAGCAAAACCAGACTTCAAATTCAGTCAAACCCCAGAATCTGTATTTTTAAGCACTATGCATAATGGCTACTGCTTAGGAATTATCCGCTTTGTTGAATTTATCTTTGAATCACTTTGATACCAAAATTTAAAGATACTTATACCTCAATTAAACAATTTCATTATGAAATCCTTCAATTCCATGATTCTAATATCTTAAAGAATACACCATTAATTAATTTATGTATTAATAAGGTGTCTCTAAATACTTAGGCTCCTCTGTGTAGAGAAAACTCACGTTACAGAACACTACTGGTATTCTCACACTTTGGGGCTTTTTTCAGTGGAAAACATGGTTATGTATAAACTAAATAACTTTCATACTCCCACTGTCATATATAGTATATACTTAGGAAAAGTCCCGCATGGTACAGGGACTACATTGATTGATGTTCTCCCTCAAGCTCATATACAATTCAGCAGGTAAACCTTGTCAGTTCTACAACCTAAAAATCTCTCAAATCCATCTCCCTTCTTTCTTTTTTGTTTTGTTTTGTTTATTTGTTTTTGAGAGAGAGAGAGAGAGCAGGGGAGGGGCACAGGGAGAGGGAAAGAGAGAATCCCAAGCGGACTCCCCACTCACCGCGGAGCCCGACACAGGGCTCGATCTCAAGACCCTGAGATCATGACCTGATCTGAAATCAAGAGTCGGATACTTAACTGACTGAGCCACCCAGTTTCCCCCATCCCCCTTCTTTCCAAACCCACTGTAATTACCACTGCTAAGACTCAGCATTTCATGAGTCCCTCCAGCCTCAAACTCCTCCAGTGTTCTCTGTGGGGGCACTCGGGGGCATGGCTGGCTCAGGGAGGCAAAAGAACTGAAAGAGTCATGCATTAAGCTTCATTAGCCTCTCAAGTCATCACAAATAGATACAAAATCTATTTAAAACAAACAAACACGTTTACTACTCAAATACTGCTTCAAGACAAAGGTCTTAGCTACCCTTCGAACCAAGCTGCCACCTCAGCCTTCTCATAGAAACATCTGGAACCAGCACTAACCTTCCACCATACTAAATCAATAATCCCTACAAAATGCAAATCGAGTCATGTTATTTCCCCTGCTTCCCTTCCCCAAGACTTAAATTCCTTAAAACATCATATAAGGCCTTTCATGATTGGGCTACCTTCCTGCCTCGCCTCTTGCACTTGCCTTCACCCATCCACGCTATCCATATTAAATAACCTGCATCTCACTGAACATACCTTGCTCTTTCAGGCCTTCATGTCTTGCCCCTGATACTCCATAGCCTAGAATTGTCCTTCCCACTCCTTGGCTAACTGATGTTCATAGATTGAGGTTCAGCTTAAAAACTATATCCTCCATAAAGTCCTCCTTTAAACCTCGGAGACCTTCCCTCCTTTACAAAAATTTTGCTCCTAACCCAAGAGCTAGGGCCATCCTTCTCTTAATTCCCCTAACATCCCAGGTATAAACACCGTTTATTTAGTCCTATCAGCGTATGTTTCAATGGTCCTCACACATGCCATTTCCACCTTTTGCTAGTGAAAGAAATCAGCCTGATCTTGTTTATCATTGTATCCTCACTGCTTCACACGATGCCTGGCACACAGAGTTAATATTCAATGAATGTTTAATGAGCTGGAATTAAATTCTCTATACAATATAGTAATAGAGACATGTACATTAATAGAAAATATAAATAATATTGAAAATAATGTTCACAGAAAGTATCTGACCATTGTGATTTTCATAATAAAATTAAAATATTAAATTTACACTATAGTCACATGCTGAAATTTTGGACTTACATGCTTCACTTGTGTACATGCTTATAATCACATTTTTTAAAAGTATAGTGGTTCTAAATTAAGAACCAGTTGACACATGATTTTGTTTATTTCATCATTTCTTTTTAACTATAATAAATAACTTTATTATACTAAAGTTGTTCATTTTCATTTTTCCTTTCCCAAAGTAATGGCCACATGTGGAATGAAAAGCATTTTCATTATCCTGAACAAGATGAATATCCTGTTTGTGTGATTTGGGGCAGTTTCTTATGAAGACTGCCAGCCTCTTATGAACATTATGATTTTCAGATGTGTAGTGTGCACTAAAGAACAAGAAGATATCATGAAATATTAATGACAATTATAGACTGAGCAAAGAAACTGGACAATGTTTCCAAGGGTTATAAGGACTGTGGAAATGAATGTTACTCAAAGTAGAGTGGTGATTTATAACCGATTTCCGTCTTCAAATTAGGGCCCAAGTGAAAGAAAACGGAATTTAGCAAAGCATTCTGGTGTATCATTTCCTGCACCAGAAACACCCCCCCAGACCAGTGCCCTCACTAGGTACAGGACAAGAAGCAGCAACCTGAGGGAAGCCCACAGGCTCGCAGGGCTGCTGGCTGGCTCTTTGTCACCAAATGCAGCAGGTTGAATGCAGACATCACTGTGATATCTTCACCAACAGAACGAGAGGCAAAGAACAGGGGCAAGAGCTGAGTAGGAGAAAAAACAAAACAAAAACAAATTAAAACATCACAAATGTTAAACACATTCATTGCACAATTGATGGTTACAGTTTTATCTGGAACTGAACCCATACACACAGTGGTAATAAATTTCAAATGCCTATTTTTTAGATGGTGAGCTTACTTTCAACCCAGACTTATTTATATCTTATGAATAAAATACACATGATATAAAAGTGTAATCTGTGAACACATTTTGCAAGAGGTCAGAAAAGAGACGAAGTTTAAAACATTTGAAAAGAATTAGCATTTATGGAGTGAGTTTGTACCATGTGACAGGAACTGTCTGGGGCCCAATATACACATTGTATCATTTAATTCTTACAATAAACCTATGAGGTAGGTTTTATCCCCCAATAATATGTGAGGAAATCGAGGCTCAAAGGTCCAAGGGCACAAAGCAAATAACCAGTGGAAAGAGGATTAGAAAACCCTGTTATATCTCACTGCAAAGCCATGTTCTTTCCTTACACCATGCTGCCTCCTTCCAGCAATTATTTGTAAATCTCCCTCCCTGGAGAAGACTATAAAATATTGGAAGGTTAAGAGATGCCTTTTGTTAGCTTCTTTTTTTTTTTTTAATAGAGAACCAAGTAACCTACAGACAACTAGGAGACTTCACTTTAGAAAATGTTAAGTTTGAGCAAAGCATAGCAAATATGAATTTTAATTCGATTTTATCATTTATAATTTCAAGGTCAATTCTGTGAATAATATTTACAACTTAACCTTAAAAAGGGTAAAAATATTTTCAAAGGTTTTGGAAATGAATCTACATGGAAGAATCTCAAAATTGTGTGAGTGTTAAACTTCAGAGAAAAGTTTAGTTAGGATTTTCTTAAAGTTTTGTACAGTCTTTCAATTACTAAAGATTAACTTCAAATGAAGATGGAAAAAACTAGCTCATACTTTTAATAATTTATTTTAAATTGGCATTATAAGTGAACCTTAATCACTATATGTCCAAAAATGGATGTAAAATGAATGTCTTATTCATTTCCTGGCCCTCATCCCCCCAGAATAAAAGTCTGTTCCTGGTCTCTTCTGACATCCTTAAAGAACAAACACATAATAAACAGTAATATATTTTACCAAATCACTCTGGAGTATATCTGACAGAAATCTGCTTGTATTAACATACCTGAACTCTGACTTCTCCAAACTAAACTCACTACAAAACTAAAATATTTTTGTGTTACTAACTGGAGACAAAAGGGAGGAAGAGGGAAGGTAAGTATCACAATGCACAGCTGAAAAGAACCATTAAACATAAATAAACATGTCATTTTCACGAGTGACTGCAGAGCAGGGAAAAGAGCATTCCTTTGGAGCAGACTACTGACTAATAAAAGATCAAAGGTCTATACCTCACAACACTATAAATAAAAATGTATTTTTTTTCCTGGTGACCTTCTCTGAGAGGAATAAAGTGTGCACGATAAATGTAATTACTTAGCAAAGCTGCAGCCTCATTGTGCTCCCACAGCTGACCATAAAACGTCTTCCTATTCTGTTTCATCAAGTGCTGTACCAGGCGGCCTGCGCGCCTACCGATGGCCTCAGCCATCTGGCTTATGTCAAAGCCAGCACACAGGAAGAAAGGGAGTGATGTCACTCTGCAGGTCAGGCAAAGAACAAAGATGCATTCTACAATTAAAAGCTGAGGGCCTCAAATACCAGGGGCCCTCCAGCGTGATATGACTAGCATGATTTAACGTCCAGGCTCTTGCATTTATTTCTACCCAAATAGCCAGGGCTCCATCTAGTGGCAAATTAGTTTTGCCCAGTTTTCTTTAAAAGAACCCATAAAATGTTACTTAGTTAGCACCAAGAAAGTGCAGCAACTAAAATGATCGGTAATTTTAGAGCAGTCTAGTCTTTTTACACTGAAGAATGCAAAAAGCATGATTCATCACAATGGTCTCTATTTTAAAATCCTGCAAAGCACACATTTCACAGGCTAGGATTTGATATAGCCCTATTTTTTTTAATGCCTTAAACCTAATGGTAGCAGAAAAAGCAGCTAATTTTGCAAAATGCATGTAAAGTGACATTACTTGCACACTACTCTGAAAATATGTCACTAAAATGTAAAGTGAAAAACAGTTCTAAAAAATGGATGCATGCATCTGGACACCTTGGTGAAATCCAACACATAATCTTATACATCAGTGGAACAAAAGAATCACAGTTATTAATATGGCTCTAACATGTGAAGCCAAGAGCAACACTTCTCTAGAACAGAAAAAGAAATACCTTTATGCTGAAATGATTTAACACAATTTTTAATGTTTTCCACTTCTGTTTGCAGTAAATGAAGTTAAACATTTTGACAAAATGATCTAAAATACAGAACATATTTGCACAAAAGATGGGCTATCACAGTGGATGTGTGTGAGCTCTGGGGTCAGATGCCCTGGGTGGTAACCCTGGCCCTGCCCCTAACTAGCTGTGTTACCTTGGACAAACTGCTTACCCCCTCAGTGCCTCAGTTCCCTCAACTCTAAAATAAATGAATTGGTAAAAAGTACTTGGAACAACTCCTTGCACATAGTATATGCTCAGCAAATGTTAGCTATTATTATTATTTACATGTACAAATATTTGCAATATTTTAAAATTATATGAATTCAATATTTCTAACAGTCCATTTACACTCAATCCTATTTAGAGTCTCCAAAGACAGAATCTTTTTTAGGCCACAAAACTTACTACTCTTTGATATGTTTCCACAGTAAATTATCACCCTAACAAAAATGGTAGGATAAAGATATCCTAAGGATAACTATTGATGAAACCCTTAGCATGTAGCAGAGACTATTCTAAGCACTTCAATTTATTAGCTCTTTAAAGCCTGGGGGCCTTATGAGATGCATACTATCATTTTCCATTTTTAGATGTAGAGACTGAGGCATAGGCAGGTTAAGTAATTTGACTAAAATCCTAGAGCCACCGAGGACCAGGGCCCTTACATAACTGGACTGAATGATAATCAACAGATTTGTTTGTTTGTTTTTTTAAGAGTCTGGTACAGCTTTATTATAGTTTTTATTTCACCACACTAATTCAGTGCGTAATAACCTGCCAGAAACACAGAATTCACTTGACATATGCTCTGAGTACCAAGATAATGGAATATGCTGAAGAAAAACCTTGGGTCACACCCAGCGAGGCTCTCCTCCCTCCCTGGGGGACCCGGGCAGAGCAGCAGCTCTCAAGAGTTGCTGACGTGGATTTAATAGATTTGAACACAGGCCATCGAGCTCCAGGACCAGTGCTCTGGACCACGACAGAACTGGCAATGAAGAGCCTGAGGCTGGACCAACTCACTCTAAATACTCTGACTCTTTGTTTCCCTACTAGATAAAGTGACTGATAACAAACACTTAATAAGGATTCACTTAATTCAAGAAGATTATTTGACGTTTCTCTCCCTTGACACTAAGTGAAACAAGTAAGGAGCTAAGGAAGAAAAAAGTCTGAGACATCTTCAGATTTCTAGATTTGCTCTTTCTGTTCCACCAGATACAACTTCCCTTTCTCTTTCACTTTCAAAATTTTTCTCCAAACTCCTTGGATACACCTTTAGGACATCTCCTAAAGATGCCTAGAATTGACTCCATTTGAATACACCAAAGCTTCAATATGTTCATTATATAGTACTTTTGAGGCCAAAAAACCCAACAGCTACACACCCCCGCCATGGCCCGAAAAAAAATTCAAGTTTTGATTTGGCAGCTTTCTTCCTTTTACACTCCCTGAGCCGCTTGGATGAGAACCCTAGCCAGAAACCATCCTAGTCCAAAAAGAGGCAAGAGAAGCACATGCATCTGAGGACTGACAATCTTTGAGGAAAGAATTAGCATTAAACACCCTGTAGAAATTAGCCCTGAGTGAGAACCACTCAGAAAATCTCTAATTCTCCAAGTTTATCCTCAACTTCCTCACTTTTGTATTTGATGCAAATAATTGCATAGCGGAGTAACATTTATAAATAATCAACATGTTATGTTTTTAATGCCAGACACGTGTCCTATGCGTCTTTTTCATTTCCCAAAATATCTAGTACATCATTTTGGAAATAATCTGGTGTTTTAAAACACTGGTTGAACAACCCTAATGAGCAGTAACACAGTAGGTATTAAGAATAGAATTAGATTGGGGTGCCTGGGTGGCTCAGGTGGTTAGGCATCTGCCTTCGGCTTAGGTCATGATCCCAGTCCTGGGATCGAGTCCTGCATCTGGCTCCCTGCTCCACGGGGAGCCTGCTTCTCCCTCTCCCACTCCCCCTGCTTGTGTTCCCTCTCTTGCTGTGTCTCCCTCTGTCAAATAAATAAACAAAATCCTAAAAAAAAAAAAAAAAAGAATTTGATTAGATAATTGTCTAATTTTCTGATTAAAACTTTTTGATGATTCCCCAATGCATGTTTCAGGGTTTCCCAAACCCTGTTCTAAGAAACAGGAGATACCCTTTCAAACAAGTCTGTAGTCAAATAGTTATAGAAATGCTACCCAATATAAAGAATTCAAGAGGCTTTCTAGTAAATACCTGCTTAACTGGTCTCAACTGGTGCCTCTCAAATGGTTTTGACCATAGAAAAACCTCCATGTCTTTCTTCATTCCATATCCTTACTCTCCTTGTCACCACTCCTAACCTCTCCCATTCTGGTCCCCACGGAGGGACCAAGCATGCGGTCACATCCCCTACAACAATTTTCAGGGCACTGATTGCTTATGTCTCTGTCTCCCTCTTCTAGATTATACAGTTCCTAGGCAGAAAGACGGTACCTTTCTCATCTTTGTATCCCAGTACCTGGCACCCAATAGCCATGATGTACTGAGTGAAAGAGTGACTACATATATGACTGATCGCATGGATCACCATTTCCCACCTTGCCATCTCTGCCATCTCAACTGCTAATGGTACTTAAAGGAGATAATCTGAACTAAAACCAGTTGGTTCTTTCACAGGAATTAGCAGTTCCTATAAAGAGGTGGTAAGTTGAAAATGCAATCTGATTTAAGATCCGAAGATAATTCAAATGCCCTATTTTGGTCAAAAATGTTTACTTCTCCATCTTTTTTCCCCCAGAACTCTGCCATCCAAAAATTTGACTAAATTAGTTTGTTGTTTTTTTGGTTTGAGTTTATTTTTATTTCCTTTTACTTTTTTCCTTGCAGTTGAACAATAAATTGCCAAAGAAAGATGGTACATACAGGGAATCCAGAGACCTCACAAAGTTGATAATTAGCTCCAGAATAAATGAGCTGATCGTCCTAGTGGATTTAAAGTGTCAAACCTAAAGGTCAAATCTCTTTCTAATAAATGCCAAAGGAATGTCTACATTAGTTTTCCACAGGCTAGTAAAATATCCCCTGATAACCACTGGGGTCAACAGAGAGCTGACAAATTTGAATTGTGTCAAATAAGGACAAAACAAAAACAAAAAGCCCCAAACCCTAATCTCACCATAGTATCAGAAAAGAAAGACTGTTAACACCAAGAATGAGGAAAATAATCTTTTGAATAGAATATATTTAGTTTTGTGGGGAAATTTTTTCATTATTTTTGTCTTTCTCATTTCACTATGAAAAGAAAAAACTTCATCATGGGCCAGCATTTGGGAACTGCTAATCTAAATGTCTACTATAAAGTTCTATAAAAATATTGCTCTTATCAGCACAGTGCCTGGTACAGTTTATGTTCAACTAATGTTTGTTGAATGACTTGTTCAGTTAGTTATTTACTTCTTGCAACCAACAGACCATTAGCTAGAATTGGGCATTCCTTTTGTTAAGCAAAGAAGAAACAGCCAGAACCCTGTTTATTCAAAATTCTAAATCAATCTTCCAAACCATTTAGAGATCACACTTTTAAGATAAGGAATTTATAAAAGTTACTCAGTTCATCCATGTAAGTTCCTACTGAAAGAAATGTATTAAGAGCTGATGAATATGCAAAGATGTAAGATATAGTCTGTGTTATCAAAAACTATACTAGCCTAGATGGAAATATAACACATACCCCAAATGTCTTAATTGAGGTAGAAATAAAATACATGGAATTGCAGGGAAAGAAATATTGCTTCCAACTTAGGGGGAGGGGAGTGGCAGGGACATGGGAGTGTTGGGAACCAAAGAAAAGCTGCATAAAGAACTTCTTTAAAAAATATGTATCTCTGGGGTTAGCCATTTTTTAACTTTTGATCTCAGGATCTCTTTACATTCCTAAAAACTATCCAGGACTCAAGATGCCTTTTGTTTATATGGTTATACCTATCAATATTTACTATATTGAAAATTAATATAGTAATATAGAGGGTAAAAAGTAATAAAAAGTAATATAGAGGGAGAGCCTGCTTCTCCCTCTCCCACTCCCCCTGCTTGTAATTTAAAAACTGAGTAATTTAAAAAGTATTTGCTTATTCCATTAAAAATACATATGTTTAAATGACATTTTTATTTTTATTTTTTTTAAGATTTATTTATTTATTTATTTATTTATTTGAGAGAGCGAGAATGAGAGAGAGAGTACATGAGAGGGGGGAGGGTCAGAGGGAGAAGCAGACTCCCCACTGAGCAGGGAGCCCGATGCGGGACTTAATCCTGGGACTCCAGGATCAATACCTGAGACGAAGGCAGTCACTTAACCAACTGAGTCACCCAGGCGCCCCTTAAATGACATTTTTAGTGAAAAATAACTATATTATCCAAAACATGGGTTTTTATTTTTGCAATCTCTTTTATATCTGGCTTAACAACAACAAAAAAACAACTGGATTCTCATGTCTACTTTTGCATTCAATCTGTTGTGATATGTTGTTTTGGTTTAACTATATATACGAATAAAATCTTGCCTCACTCACGTAAGTTCTTAGAAAAGGGAGGAATATTTTAATAACTTTTTCAGAGAACTGCAGATATTCTTCTTGGACACTATACCAAAGCTCAACAAATGATAGCCTGAAACTATTATCAATAAACTTTTCATAAAATTACATTAAAACTCAATGATCTACCCTGCATTTTGAATGGATCTTCTAACTTTGCATGATTTTGTGACATCATGCAATGTTCACTTAAAAAATATGGCTTCAGGGCTCCTGGGTGGCTCAGTCGTTAAGCCTCTGCCTTCGGCTCAGGTCATGTTCCCAGGGTCCAGGAATCGAGCCCCGCATCAGGCTCCCTGCTCTACAGGAAGCCTGCTTCTCCTTCTCCCACTCCCGCTGCTTGTGTTCCCTCTCTCGCCGTGTCTCTCTCTCTGTCAAATAAATAAATAAAATCTTAAAAAAATATATGGGTTCACTGGGTTATACAGATCTTTCATAAGTTGACACATTTCATTACCAATATCAAAAATCATATTCATTAATATCACCACTGATTTCATCAGAAAAGTCTTTAAATATTGAGAAGCTATCAAGCAAGCTCACAGAGGTAAACACAAGTTTTCCAAAATTTTATTTTTTACCTTGCAAGCTCGAATTTACCATTGCAAACAAATACTGACAGTTGTTTTCCTTAAAGTGACAGAATCACTTCATTCATTAAGAAAATGCATGCCAAGTATCCAAGTCTAAATAACCACAGTTTGAGTACTTTGCCTGGAGACAACCACTGTTCTTTGGTAGGTAGAAGTCTTTATAGAAGTGTATTTCCCACTACTTCACACAGAATGTTACAAAGATATGTACTCAAGGTCAAGATTTAATAAAATTAATATAAATGTTACTACTTCATCAAGGACATTCTTATGGGAAAATGGCTTGCTCCTCCATGTGTATGTTAATAAAGAACAGAATGACTACTAATAAAGTTTGTTGCCACTACCTTGATTCATACTGAGACACCAGCAGTGTTACCCACTTTTGCTTTTCCAACATCAGTGCAAATGTGAACACAATGAAAAAGGAAAATAATGTCTTAGCATTAGTAGGAAATAGTTTTCACTTTGTGATTCCCTTGAAAGGGTCTCAGAGACTCTAAGCGCCCTCAGCCCACACTGTAAGAACTGTGAGTCTGGCACATGCTTGGCATGTAGCCAGCACAGTAAATAGTCAATAAATATTGGTGGAATAAATGAACATGAACAGAGAAATACGTGTATAATTTATCCCATAATGTTTAAGAAACAACAAATGGTTAGAAAATAGTAGTTTCTTTAGACTTCTTACTACTTCTCGAGGTAATTAGTACATTTCTTATTTCATTTTGTCTGTGGACAAATGCAAAAGTTTAAACTATTTTATCAAAGGGAAGAGAATAGTCATGACAGATTTCTGAAATAACGATCAGAATGCTACAACCCAATTTTCTCAGCACCGATCTTTGAAATACACAAAAGTACATGTCCTACTAAGGGACAAGAAAACAAATTCTGAATTAGTGTTATATCTAGGAAAGGAAAATTAACTTGTTGATAAATTCACTCAACATTTTTTAACCTATATCATGTACATGGCACTATTAATTCATGTAATTTCTACCAATAAAAACCTGCAAGTAGAATAACCAAAGAATTAGACCTTTTGGAAATGCTTGAGAATAACAGAATTGTATCACTAAATAGATTTAGAACTAGAAAAAAAAAATATTTGGAGAACACCTAATATATCAATTTTTGAACATGAAGTTACCACCCACCACAGGTAAAATATTATTTATGAGATGTTTCACAAGTAATTTGTTAAAAATTAAAATTTTAGATGCCAAAGTTTGAAAATAAGGCTTTTAAGAAAACAACTAGGATGTATTTAACCATCTCACCCTCGTTTTGTTTTCTGACATGAATTCTTGAGTGGGAGAGAGAAGAGTGGAGGTAGAATTCACACCAGAAATGTGCAGCCTAGACCATTGTTCCTCAAGTCTATAATCACAATCTGCTGTATGACTGTGAGTATGTTGCTCATGAAATACCACCCACCATGTGTATCTCAGTGGAAAAAAAGTGGGATAAACAGTGAACTGATCCAAACCTCTTATTTTGTAAACAGCAAAACAGAGATAAAGAGATGTATCAAAGGTCAGACAGCCAGTTGGAGAAAATATTAGGCTAAAATCTCTCTTGTCTACATACTGCAGCATCTACATTTTCTTTATTATTCAGTTCGCATAAAAAGTAAGAAAAGGACATAAAGAATTGTACTTAATATTGACAATGCAAAGGCTACACCGTGTCAATTAAGGTATATCAACGGTATAATTAAAATAGATTTATGAACAAAAGTCCATCTTCTGATGCTAATTGTAACTTTACTAAATGCTATTTTTTTTTCAGGATTCCTGCTTTGAAAAGCATCTAGTTAAATACAGCGATTTATTCATTCTCACAGTAATATTTTATGACTTCTAACTCCAATATAAAACACAAATCTTTTTCTTCTAAAATGTACATTGATTTCACAGCTCATAGCTTCTACATTATATATGTGTTTCATCTAAAAAGTCTTTCTTAATATTTAAAAAGTGCCAACAAGAAAGCAAAAGCCACATAAATCATTTTTGATTACCACAAAAAATGCCTTCAGATTTTTTCAGTATGACTGTTTCATTTTGTTATGTTTACACAGTACAGTTTTGTTTTGCTTTTCTAGTACTTGAGTTTAAATTCAAACTTTCTCACTGACTAGTTAGATTTCATTTGGCAAGTTTTGCTCCGAGCTTTGGAAATCTCAGCTGTAAACATGGAGTTTATAAGAGCTTCCTTGCAAGAGTGCTAAGCGGAACACCTAGCACACAGACACCTCTGAATTAATACTACTATTCCTTCCCTTAAGTAACATTCTCTACTGATTATTTGTTAATACCCCCCATGGAATTTGCAGAACTGAATGTCATTGTCGCCCCAAAACATTTTATATAGTGACTTTCCTTATTGAAAACATTCTTCATTTGACTTTTTCTATGATACTACACAGTATCATTTTCTTCCTCCTTTCCGGAAATCACTTTTCTATCTCACGTTGTATTTGCTTCTGATTTTCAAACTGATTATGCTCCAGAGCTACCCTTCAGTACCCTCTGGATTTCTCACGATTTAATCTCTTTCTTATAGATCTCACTTACTCTCACAACTTCAACCATGTAAAGATCTAGCTCCAACCCTGAATCCAGCTTTAATTCTGCATCTTCTAATATCTATTGCATAACATCAACTTGCATTTGCACACTGTGTTCTAATTTACAGGTACTTTCATATATATCGTAATATAGTCTTTTATAGCTTATAAATAGAAAGAATCTTTAGTGGCACTTTAAAATATTATTCAAATATTTTGCATGCATACATCTTACTTGATATTACTATTAATGATAATCATTTTTGAGCACCTGCACCAGGTGATTTTGTATGAGGGTATATATCATCTAATCCTCCTATGACCCTGAGGGAAGCATTCCTTTATGTTGTAGATTAGTACTATTTGCCCAACATTTCTGGCTCTCTGTTTTTCAGGCAAGTAAGGAATGCACTTCCTGGCCCCCCATGATTGGGTGAGACCATGTCATTAGTTCTGGGCAATAAGTTGTGAACATAAATGATAATGTGTGTCACTTCTAAGCCACAGTACTTGATTGTTGCTGTGAGACTCTCCAGAACTTTCTTTCCCTCTCCAACAGTGACCAGCAATGTTCTATAATTAGATGTTGGCTGCTCTATTAACCATGATCCTGGAGTAAGAAGACATGGGGCAGAGTCCCCCCCATCTGACAATGAACATGCAATACAAGCAAGAAATAAACCTTCAGTGTTTTAAGCCATAGGGATTTGGGGATTATGTGTTCCAGCAGAATCTCAGGTTCAGAGAACAATTTGCTTGAGGTCATAAAGCCAGACTCCAATGATGGAGTCAGAATTTGAACTGAAGTCTGTGTTAATCTCTTCTACCACATTGCTGTCCTTGTTTGGGAAAATAACAGGGTCTGGAAGGATGAGAAGTCCAATGACAAAGACAATGAGACCTCGAAAATCCCAGAATCTCTCTCATCAGTCATCCCTTCTATTCCTAAATACCCCAAAGAGATTCTTACCTTGGTCGGAAAACATGGCTCTCCTCTCATATTCAGATATTAAAGGCTAGGAGAGACCTACTTCACCTTAGATCACCTAGAGATAACAAACCCATACTAACCCTTCAAGACTAATGCTTTCACTCAGCTGCAAAACTAACTGAGTAGTTCCTGGTCACAATAAAATGACTGAATACAAATATCTCATTTCCTGAAATGACTGAAAGCTCCCTGAGCACTCACCATATTCAGTGCCACTTCTCTTACTGAATGAACAAGTCAGTGCCCAGATGCAGACCTTAGAAAAACAGTGCCCTGATTTTAATCAATCTATGAAAAACTGAGAAATAAAAAACAATCCATTTGCCATGATGCTAGAAAAATGTATATCCTTTCTAGTGAAACAGAGATCACTGGACCTAAGGAGAAGGAATTACAGCAATAGCTCACTTTTTTTGACCTGAAAGTAAATAATAAGTAAACAATAGGTATAGAATTAACAATATACACTTTTAAAGACCACCTATATACAAAGATTTGACTGTGGTTTCAGAAGAGAAGGTAAACATTAGTAACATCACATTTTAAAACAAAAAGAAAAGTTATGTAGCTAACAAAATGTACAGGGCCAGAAAGAAAGGTAGAGGAAGGGTAAGAGTATCAGGACCCTCATCTTAAAGTAGTGTTAGGAGATACTAACTGGACTAGAAAATGCTAATTGACTCTTGGAATCCATTCTTCCTTCTTTGTGTTGGTAAGAGAACCCTCTGAAATTTTAGCTGAATACACAGCTACATTTCTCAGCCTCCCTTGCTGAGACCATGATACTCAGTGTTGGCCAATGGAATATAAGCCGAGAAAGATCGAATCTCCTACTTTACAGACAAAGTCACTACTTCAGCCATCCTCTTGCTCTGGGAAACAGCCACAACTGTAGCAGCATGCCTGGACCCTGAGATGGAAGCCATTTGAGGGCGAAAGCAAACTTAACAGGTCATGAAGCAAAGCTATTCCAATCCATCCAACTGTGGGCTATTACCTATCCTGGGCTACTGTGGGAGAAAAATAAACTGCTGCTTATGTAAGTCACTCTCCTTGGAATCTTTGTCACAACTGCTTGGCAGTAACCTATCAAAAGCTGATGAGCAAATATATTATTTATTGTTACAAAAGTGAACAATAGGGAAATTTAACAGTCAGTAGAACAATAAGCAGTGGTAGACTAGATTAGAAAGAGCAAAGATAGACCTTTACTTTTCATGACTGGATAGCATATAAAATAGATGAATCAAGAAGTAGTGCTATAATTATATTAACTAAAATTAGGGAACTACCAGAATGATTTAAAAACATTACTCCAGAAGAGTGAGACAGAGATGGGGAGGGGTGGAGTTGAAGGCGGGTGCTTTTCATTTTAAGTTCTCATGTACCAAGAACCATGTACAGGTTTTTCATAAAAATAAAGCTTATACGTACAAAAAAGATGGAATGCTTCAACAGACCATTTCATCTAAAGAAAAACTTGCTAATGTAGGCTGACTAAATCCTACGCCTGGGACTATAAACTACAGTATCTCTATCTACCACTACAAGACTATTTTTAATGAGTTGAATATAAGCACTAAAAATATGTGTCCTTAAATTATGTTTCAAATATTTTAAGTTAGAACTTTGCCACGATTCCAGGAAAATAGAAGGTGTTAGCACTGGAAACTGCAAATAAATATTTGCTCTTGTACTAGAATTTTAGCATTCCTCCCTCCAAGTTTACTTTCTATTGCAGAAAGTAAGAAAATTATGAAATAAAATTCTCATGATGGCATGAGTTATGGTTTGAATCTGATAGAGCAGGTAAAGGAAAAGTTTTATGAAAATGAACTCCTTCTATTACACTGAAAGATAAATCTTTAATGGCCTCCATCAACTATCCTTTGGTACCGTTGGCCTTGGGAGAGAAGAGAAGTCATGAATGAGATCATATAGTGAAAGAAATAAAATATTTTGCAAAATGTTCTACTTTGTCCTTCAGTGGGGTTTTTTAAATTAATTTTAGGTGATTAAATCATGTTTTAAAAAGAATTTGGAGGGTGCCTGGCTGGCTCAGTCGGTTAAGCATCAGACTCTTGATCTCAGCTCAGGTCTCAATCTCACAGTCATGAGTTCAAGCCCTGCTCTGGGCTCCACACTGGGTGTGGAGCCTACTTAAAATTAAAAAAAAAAAAAGAAAGAAAAAGAAGAAGGAGGAGGAGGAGAAGAAGAAGGAGAAGGAGGAGAAGGAGAAGAAGAATTATTATTTGGGTATTCCACATGCATCTCAAACTATTCATTTGTTTGTTTGTCTCTTTACCAACTTATTATTGGTAAACTCTATTTGTTTCTTTCTTTACTAATTTATTATTCTTTCTGTATTCCTGATCCTGTTAAAAACTACTCCCAGCCACTAAACTTCAAATCTGGGAGTCATCCTCAATCATTCTCTATTTTAAGCATTCATATCCAATTGACACTAAGTGCTGCCAAATTTATTTCCAAGATATTGCTCAAATACATCCTTTTCTTTTTATCTTTCATCTAAAATACAGTAATGGCCTTTTACTGGTCTTCCTGCCTCTAACTTGACTCCCCTCACATCCACCCCCCCACTGTTGCAAAAGTGCTGTGTCCTAGTTCTGACCATGTCAATACCCTGCTTCATGTGCTTCCATGCTCATTGGCACTTACAGGGGAAAATTCAACCAATCTCTCCTGGCATTCAGGCTCCCTTCTTTTCCTACTTGTATAACTTCAGTCATCAACACTCCCTGGTACGCTATTTGCTCCATGAACTCTCTTGTTCTTTACTTTGTCTCTAGTATCTTACACAGCGACTAACCCCTAGCAGGCATTCAGTAAGTATATTTTGAATAAATAAATAAATAAATGTTCTGATGATAGCCAACTCTTTATCATTTCCCACACACCTTTTCTACCCTCACCATACCACCCATATACTCATATAAGGAATGAACTCTCCATTTTTAACCTCCAAGACCCAGTTTAGATATCACCTCCTCTGGGAAACTTTCCTTTACAGCTGGTCCCCACACCCCTCTCCTCATCCCTTCCATTAGAAAATGAATCAGTTGTTCTTCTATACTACTTCCTACTTCAGTGCCTCTATTATTATATCTACTACTCCGTGTTAGTTTCAGGTTTATGTATGCCTCTCCTATAAACTCCTTGAGAGTAGTCAGTGTTATACAACACTGTAAAATAAAGGCTCAATAAATGTTTTCATTGAACTGAACTCAAATGTCACTTCCTCTGTTTTCCCTTCTCTCTGTGCATAACGTCCTAGCTCCCATAGGACTAGAGTCCTATGTTGTATCTAGGCAGTGTAGTATATAGGAAAGAGTCAGAACTGGATTCAAATTCTGACTCCATCACTTAGCTCAGCTGATAAATCTTGAGCAAATTAGTTACTCTCTCTGATCTTCAGTTTCCTTACCTACATAATGTATCATAACACTAATTTCATTAAGTTTTGGAACAATTAAATGAGATAATGTTTTTGAAAGTAATTAGCAGACTGCTCAGTGAATTTTACTCCCCTTTCCGAGGAGGAAAAGCAAGAAATATCGTGTAGAGATAAAGAAAGCAAGTGAAAGAGAGCGTGTGTATCTTTGTGTGCATGTGTGTGCGTGTGCATATGTGGCAGGGTTTAATTAGCTTAGTTTTGGACAGGGTTAGAATGAGGCAATTGTCTAGCAGACAACTCAGCTAAGATTAATTTGAGATTAATTTTTCTATTAATTATTTTTTAGTGACTGCCCAAAAAAATCATTATCTTTGACAAACAAAAATTTCAAGTTTTGCAATCAACTGTTTCAGTCAATCATATAGAGTGATCTAGCTTTATGCATGCATGAGGCAAATGTATTAATATAACAGGAATCTGATGAAGTAAACTTTTGGTCAACTCTAACTTGAACATCTCGGTATGAGTTACAAAATATTGTTGAAATTCAACTAAAACTGCCATTATCACTCATATTCAAAGAATAAAACTGTTCTCAGATTTATAACTAATTTTGCAACATGACTCTGAGCAGTACTAACCTTGTGACTGATATAAATTTGTCATTTGAATGCCAATAAATTTTATTGTTCCTAGGTTCTTCTTCTAAACAGAATGCTAGCAACTTTTTATATTTCATAATTACACTATTATTAGCATTTAAGTCATTCTACGAGCATTTTGAAGCCTCCTAATTATGCTTTATTGGATTCTTTTTATTACATTTGTTTTGCAAAAAAGGGCTAAATGTTATATAACATTCTGTAATTACTTCAGGTAACAGGAGAGCTCTGGAAACATACATGCGTATATTCTGCATGCGGCGGGGGGAGCGGGGGGAAGACCTCAAGGATGGACGGTAGCCAAACGATATATGAATCAAAATATCCTTAAGAATGGTAAAGTTGAGGTGTAAAAGGTATGGTGGTAATCACTAAATGCAGTAGATGTTATATAATTAAATGAAAAAGATAAAAATAATGCTTAAAAGGGAGAACATATAAAAATAACAATTCCACATTAAGCATGTGGATCTACAGCCCCACTTTAGTTAACAAAGGCACAGCAGAAAAAAATAAAAGAATCCAAAACTCCTCCTGCAGAGAAGAGTCAAATGCTATTGTATCTTGTTTTTTTTTCAAATTTAGTAATTAGATTTAGTTTAGTCTCAATTATGTTTTTGAACACTTTTTCAAGGTCACAGAACATAAAATATGTCAACCTTTCAAATCCCTATGAAATATAAAAGCAAATAAAACACAGAAATCACATGGCAAAAGATTGAAAACTAAGGGGAAAAGACCATAAAAAGAGGATAAAACAAGAGGACAAGGAATGTCATCAACTAGTCCATGATAACACAAAACATAAATGATTTAAATGCACCTATTAAAAATGACTCTCATATAGAGTTACAAAACAAAGAAATGGCATAGAGGGAATTTTTTAAAAGCGGAGGTAAGAGACCTGCACACATGCATACACGTGCACACCACACACACACACACACACACACACACACACCCCCTACCACACAGACAAAGGTGGCAATATAAATAAATACCTTTTAAAAGAGAGTATAGAGGAAAATGAACATGCATCCACATTGGAAACTGAAATAGGAGAAACCCACTCTGAAATACTTCTGCTAGACAAAGTGCAGACGGAATGTATTGAGGAAAAGGCCAATCCCAACTCATCTCATGTGCAAACACTGTTTCTGCAAGTTAGTGAAAGAGAATCCAGCAGATTCCTGCCAGGATTCTAAACAGGCGCCAAGGCCAGAGAGCAGGTAGGTCACAGGTATAAAAAGCTTAATCACTGGCATAGTATATCTGGAGCCAAGAATTAACTCTGGCATTGGGAGCCACACTAAGCAAGGGTTCTGAGGCAATGCTCATGCCTAGCATACCAAGGACTGGGGAAGCACTGCCATGGCTGACTTTCGAAAAAGGCAGGCAAATGTGGAAAACTAGGGGCACTTCCCTGGAAATTCTGAGTGTTACTTCGATCAGAGAAAAGAAATTCAAACCCGGGGCACCACTTCTTGCGCCAGCCACATCCAGTTCTGATGCTTCTTCCCCTCCCTACCCTGTGGCCACTCGGGTCAGAAAATTAAACTACAGTAAACCTAAACTTTTCTCTTCTTCCCCTTTATCACCCTGAAAGATTAAGAAAAACACACATCAAACTCAGCTACAAGGCCTCTCGCTTCCCAAACTGGCAAGTCACATTGCATTCACCCTTTATCTGACAAACAGGTGCTGGGGACAAAGTGAGAAACAATATGCCCTAGTCCCGCCTCTGTGAAGTTTACATATTAGTGAGAAAGATATTATTAGCAAGTGCAACAAGGATCACAGAGAAACAAAGGGGGCATAAAGATCCTATATAACAGAGGGAAGAAGTCTAGTTTGGTGGGGAGCATAAGAAAGCCTTCCTGGAGGGAGTAACATTTAAATTAAGAATAAAAGATAAGACTGTGTTGCTCACATCAAGAATGAAGAAACAAGTACTCCAAACAAAGTAAGTGATAAGCAGCAGCGCTGAGATAAGAATGAATGCAGCCTGCTGGCAGTGATGAAAGAAGAACATGGCTGGAAGGTGTAGGTTAGGAGTACAGGAGGGGAGATGAGGAGGCTGACAAGGTAGGCAGAAGCAAATCTTGGAAGGCATTATAAGAATATGGAACAGCATCCTAAAAAGAAAGGGGAGTAACTGAGAGTAACATGATCAGATCCAACTGAAAGGTGGAAAATGGATGGGGATGGCATAAGACCAGGAGCAGTGAGACTAATGAGGTAGCTATTGCAGAATTCTAGGCAAAAGTTTGATATAGTGCATGAGAATAGGAAAAAAAATTAGGAGGACTCCAGTTCTGGCTCAAACAACTGTGCAAATGGTAATAACATTTACTAAATTAGAGAACGAGAGGGGAGGCTTAAGTTTGGGCAAAGAAAAAAAAAAAACCCTTTCGTTTTTGACATGTTGAAGGTGCCTAAGACACCGCCATCCAAGTGGAGATAATATAGAAGCAAGTGATATATACGACTGTGGCTTAGGAAACAGATCTGGCTTATGGGTAGATTTAGGGGGAGTTAATTTTATACAAATGGAACTGAAGCCATGGAGTAAATTTGATGGCCTCAGAAAATGGGTAAAATGAGAAAAGAAAATGTCAGAGCCCTGAGGAACCTCAACATTTATCGGTGAGATGGAGGAGAAAATTAGCAAAGGAGACCAAGAAGGAGCCCTGGCCAAAGAAGGGAGAGTCAAGGAAAGTGTTATCTCAGAATAACGATGATGATGATGATTAGGACAATGATAAGGATGTTGCTAGCTAACATTTACTGTGAATGAACTCTGTGGAAGACACCGTGCTAAGTAATCTACATATATTGTCTCATTTAACAATTACAACAACCTAAGTGGTAGGAACAATAGTATTATCATTCTACAAGTGAGGAAACTAAGGCACAGATAATTTAATTAATTTGTTTAGGATCACATATATAACAATAACAGTGTTACAAGCCAATAGAAAAGACTATTTCTAGAAATGAATGGTCAATGTATCAAATGCCCTGAAGATAGAGACCAAATTGAGTTCATTGGGTTTAATGATATGGACAACATTAATGGCTCCAATCAAAGCGGTTTCAGTGGAATAGCATGGATGGTTCTTCTCATTTTCTTGGACCCTATATCCAATCCATCAGCAACCCATCAGTTCTGCCATCAGCACTCTGGTCCAAACCGTTATGAACTAAACTAGCCCTTAATGGTTTACCTGCTTCCATTTGGCCCCTACAATTAATTCATTCTCCACACAGCAGCCAGACTGATTATTTTAAAATGCAAATCAGATCTTGTCATTGCCTGCTGAAAACACTCTAATGGCTTCCATCATGCAGAATAATATCTAAGCTCCTCATTATGGCCTAAAAGCCCCATATGATCTCACCACCTTCTCTGCCCTCAACTCTAACCATCCTCCCTCCTTCTCCTACCATAAAATGATCTTCTCATTCCTTCCACAACAGGCCATGCTGGTTCCACACGGAGAATGAAAGTTCCTAGTCTCTCTAGCTCATACTGCATCCCCAGAGATTAGATGAGTTAGTGCCTAATGTGTAGCAAAGGCTTAACACATATTTTTGGATGGACAGCAGATAGAGACAGCAAGGACATAAACAACTTGTAAAGTAACTTGGTCACAGAGGATGATGGCAAGTGGAATAGGCTTTTGTTTATTTTAGAAAATAAGAGAAATTTGAGCATGTTTAAATAAAGGATATTAAGAGATTATCCAAGACCTTGGAAAAACTTGAATACATAATAAACTCACAATGGAAGAGAAAAAAAATAATTAGGAAATTAATCAATTTAGGGGAAAGTTATACAAGAAAGTTACAGTACAGAGGGATTTTACTCTATATACTGAAGTTTTTTGTTCTGCAATTGGAGGGGTTGGGGAAAATCAGTAGTCTCCAACCACTATCAAGAACTTCCCTTTATTTTCCTTCATAATCGTCCTTGGTTACTTTACACTGAAAGGAGGCTCTGATTAGCAATTACATATATCTGATTAATGAAATAATTATACCTAACAAATGCAACTTAGTTGGGAAATCCAAGGCTCAGGAAGATTAAGTGATTCATTTAAGGTCACAGAAATACTTTTTTTTAAAAAAAGGATGCCATTGTCTAAAAATGAAGAAACTGGTCGAAATTAGCACAAGAAATCAATGAAATCAATTCCAAACCATATATCAAAGTAAAAAACTGAAAGATTTTAGAAGAATAATAAAAAAGATATTCTTTTTCATTTGGGGGAAAAAAGCAACAATAAATCCTAGAGAATTTTTTAAAACCTGCATGAAAAAGTCATGGTCTAACCATGAAGTAAATTGTAGCATGACTTTAAACAATTGCTGTTGTGCAGGAGAACCAACTTGATGCTCACACTAGGGTCATTCTTTTTTGAAAGTGACAAAAACACTTTAATACCTTAAAAAAGTTAAATGGGAAAAAATATAATTGAAAGAATAGACTACATAGGAGTCACAATACTGCAATGATTAGGAGCATAAACTCTGTAGCCAGACTGCCAAGATTTAAATCATAGTCATACAAATTACTGAATGCCTTGCACCTCAGGCCCTAATCTCAATATATGAGTTCTCATGATAATATGCTACACCTCCTTGATTAAGTTGTCATGAGCATTAAATAAGTTAATATATGTAAACAGTAAAGACTTAAACTAGCAGCTGGCACAAATGGTAAAAAGACTAGTAACATCTGTCTGTATTTGCTATTATTGTTATTATCACTATCATTAGTATTATTATTCACTATGTGGATGGTGAAGCAATGGGGAAAAAACAGATTTGACTCCATAGAATAACATAAGCACCCTAACAGATAAATGTGAAAGGAGCAGAAATAAATAAAAAGTAGAAAAACATATAGATGATAAAAGAAATGCTTTTAAAAATGAGTTACATACACCAATGTGGATAACACAAATATAATGTGATGAGGGAAAAAAGCAAGTCACAGAAGTTACATAGTAGGGGCGCCTGGGCGGCTCAGCCGTTAAGTGTCTGCCTTCAGCTCAGGTCATGGTCCCGGGGTCCTGGGATCGAGCCCCGCATCGGGCTCCCTGCTCCGCAGGAAGCCTGCTTCTCCCCCTCCCACTCCCCCTGCTTGTGTTCCCTCTCTCGCTGTCTCTCTCTCTGTCAAATAAATAAATAAAAATCTAAAAAAAAAAAAAAAACGACAACAGAAGTTACACAGCAGATGACACCATTAATACAGAGTTCCAAGTCATGCAAAAGTAAAAAGTAAAATATGTAGAGATAGATACATCTATGGTAAAGCTATAAAAAAAAAAAAAGCAAGAGTGGGGGGAAAAAAGCAAGAGTGTACTAGTTATCATTTGTGTTAAGTGATTATCACAAAACGCTTGACTAGGTACTCTGAGTGGAGGGCAGGTGTATATGAAGGTCACACAGGCAACTTTAACATTCTACTTCTGAAGCTGAGTAGGGATACCTAGATGTTTAAAAATCATTCTTTATGTCTTATATATACATGTTATATATTCTTTTTGTGCATGTGATATATTTATAACAAATGGGCAAAAACTTAACAATATATTATAAAGGCAAGAGAAGATTTTTTTCCCTGTCAAATCAGTAAAGTGTTTTGTTTTGTTTTGTTTTGTTTCCTTTAAAGCTCAATGGAGATTTTCTTCTTTAATGATAAGAGCAAATTAACTAGTTTTAAGAATTAAATATATTTCTAGGATGGTCAAGAGCAAATTCTACTAGCAGTGTACCCTGACTAAAAGAGGACTATTCCCATCTGAGATACATCATCAAGCCTAAATAAGCAATTCGTAGCTATACATCTAGATCAGCCAACATAGTTTCTAGTGCATAAGGCCATCACTTCAAATGGGATAGTTAATATGATGCTTCTAATACACTGTAATCTATCCTCTAAATAAATACTGGAACTTTAAAAGGGTTATATAACTTTTCTTATGGATCAAATTACTGAGCACATTAGGCTACAAAGTTCAAACATAAGATCTTAGTCACAGAATAACATTTATACTTAGTTCCACAAAATAGACACCTTGAACCAAACATAACAAAAGAAGACAACTTTGTATCATTTATTAATCATGTCATTTCCATTAAAAATTGTGAAAGCTACTTAGAGACTTTTAGACAACCCATAGACTATAGAATCTTAAAGTAAAAACAACATCAGGTATTAGCCCAGCTGGTTCAGTTTGCTGATGTGAAAACTGAGGCACAGAGAGTGTAAAATGCCTCATGCAAGAACAGGACGAGGGAAACCCAGTCTTCCAATCTGCTATCCAATGTTCTTTTCATCAGCACTACACTGACTCCTTTGCAACATGAACATATACACAAGGATGCAAATATACTAATGAGTCTGCCACCTTTCAACTGGCTCTGCAAATTGGTAAACATCCCCTACCTTCAACCATGCTCTTCCTGGCTCCCTACAGTGATCTAACTAGACGGAATATTCACACACCAAGATATCGGGAAGGACTACAGTGTATGCACCTTTTCATTCTCAGTTACTGTGAGACCAGGGCTCCCAAATTACCCGTGGTCCCTCAACTGTCGTCCTATTTAATGGACTGTGAACGGGGAGATACGGCCCTACCTTTCTTTCCTTATACACCAATAATCTAAGATAAAACATCCACCTGTAATAGTCACCTTAGATCTCTCCCAACCCCAACTATGCCCAGATTCTCTGACAACCAAACACAATATAAATAAGAGAAATGAAAGAACAAACATAAAATTCAGGACTGTCTGATTTATACAAAAAATATCCTGACATTTTTTTAAAGACTCTAAATGTATAGTACAGGCTTATTTTCAGTGTTGCCTTAAATTTAACATATGTACTGAGGGATTGGTTGGTTTTGTTTTGTTTGCAGGTTTTTTTTTTCCTTTAAAGAAAATAAACTGACCTGAGAAACCATAAAGATTCATTGTGTAACACAATTTATTGTAATAGAAGATAGTTATGCCATAGCACAGACTGCTGTAGGTATATACTTGCATGAAAATCACCTACTAAATTTCATCCTAAAAAACAGGAGTATGGCCCTAAGAATGATGCTCATATACCTGAAAATATTATTTTTAAAAAGTGTTCATAAACTCATCCCCGAGACTGCTTAACAGCCCAGTCTTAGCATAAAGTACATTGCCTGGCATAAAACAGACAACTGCTATTCCTAGAAGATGTTGAGAAGGAACTTTCTTGTCATTCCAAAATTTCAACCATGGCTCAGATTTTCAAACAAAACTCTCCTCCACATTCTAAAGTGAGATGACAATGAGCCACCGAAAGCTGAGACCAGAACCTCCCTGAGAGTATCCACAAAGCAAGAAATCAAGCTGTCTATAGACTCTAGAAGCCATAATTTCCACTTTTTATGTGTACTTTCTGAACATGAGAATGCTTTTTATATTAAAAAACTCATTTAAAAATTTTATAGTGGGTTTTTGCTATTATGTATTTTCTCAGTCAACAGCTACTAAAAGCACAACTACTAGAATATGGGAGGGTTCCTTTTTTTAATCAAGTCAGAAATTATTCTTAATGCTCCATACTGAACATAAATATGCCATTTCAGACAAACGTTATGAAGTGTATACTGTTCTTAGAAACAGAATCAGGATACCCCATTGATCAGGAAGCTGCCCTGTAAGCACATTTCCTACACCAGCACCATTTCTCTATTTCACCTGCAGTCACCTCCATATTTTACAAAACTGCAGTTTATGCAAATAAAGGCCTCTCAATGAAGTAAATTCCCTCTGATTTCCTTCAGAAAGGTATCAAGAAACTGTCTTGTGGTTTCCTGATAAGCAGCACTCAGCGGTGTAATGCAGTCACACAAATGCCAGGTAACAAAGCTGCTCCAGGCTACCATGGCCCAGAGTCACAGATCAAGGTATGGTGGCCCAGGTGGCCAGCTCAAGTGTTCAAGAGCCTTGCAGGCAACACTTGAAGAGGTAAGAAAAACAAGGCATTCTGTAAGAAAGAGGTAGGGGTGTGATTTATTATAAAATTTTTATTATAGATTAGGAAATTGTCAACAACTGTTTTACGGATAAGAACTTGACCATGGCAATAAAAAGTACCCATAGGGGACCAGGAAAACAAAAAAAGCCGAAGAGTACTTCATATGGCGGGAATCACATTGGCTTCACGTTCCTGGGGAAGGTAAAGGGAAGAATGAGGAGGAGACAGTAAAATGGGTGTTCAAAGCTAAATGAACCACTTGTAGGAAACTCAGAGTACAGAGAAAAGCAAGGCTTGGTGATGATGAAGACATTTAAGGTGTTAGTCCTTTACTTTAAAGATAAGCCACTGAAGAGGTTAAGACGGAAAGTAGCAACAACAATTTCACAGTTTGGGAAGGTCTTTCTGGCTGCAGGATCCTTTGTTCAAGGCTTCCCGTGTACTATCCATGAGTGAGTACATGTGGTGTCCCCTATACAAGGAAAGCTCATGGACAGAATGCCATATACTGACGGAGCATCATTCAAACCAGAAGAAGCTGCATCTTCTTGATGATGATGCTTTTCATGTGCCCTTCCTCTTCCTCCAGTCAACAAATGTTTTCTTTTCCCCTGTATTTTTAGTCTTCCTTACTCATACATGTTTAATCTCCAGCCCCGGTCTCTCCAAGTCACAGCCTCACAGTTCTGACTCAGCTACGCATCTTCACATGCATGTTCTACCAGCACCTCAAATGCAATAGATCTAAAACAAAACTCATTTTTTACCCCCACCCACAAACCTGCTGAGTTCACATTCTATACTTGCCCAACCTTAACATCTTCCCATCATTTTTAGTCATCCCTCTTTTTTCCCATCTCCAATTAATTGTCTATTTCTGTCCGGTCTACCCCAGCAACATTTCTCCAATCTCATCACCACCACCCTAGCTCAGGTCTTCACTCCCTAAGAAAATCCCCTATAACCTTTCTTTATTAATCCAATGGTTTCTTTCCTGATTCAATTCATCCTCTGAATTATTAGATAATATATCTTATAATCCAACTCTGATTTTGAGGACTCAAAGAACTTCAATCTCATAGCTTACTAACCCAGTCCAAATTTTCTAGTCTAGCCCTCCATGTTCTAGGCCAAACCTAATTTTCAATTTTTATACTTTATCTCCCCACTATTCCCCTTCATATATGCTCCAATGTTTTCCTATACCTGCCCTCTCTATCTAATCTGGTAAATATTGGGTGCTCAATACAAGTTGATTTCCTTCCATATCAGTTTGCTATACTCTCCTTCCCCATCCATCTCAGTTTGCAGGAAAAGATCCTATCATTCTATATATTTGATCATCACACGGGAAATTAGAATATTCATGGAACAGCTTGTAACATCTAGAAAACAGACAAGGACTGAGAAAGAAGAGCAATATGACTGAGCTCCAATGTCTGAAGAAGAAGGTAGTGACAAGCAGGATGCCATTCAAGCTTCAGAACATTTGAAAAAGCTGGAATCATTATGCCTGGGATGATGGGTGCTAATAGCTTATCTGAATTCTTCTAGATGATTCACTGGTCTAATAGAACTTATAATTTAATGAGGAAGATAAATTACATATGGATTTGATAACGCAAGATGGTAAAATCATGCTCCAATCAAGGTACAAAATGTCTTAGAAACACAAGAAAATGACAAATTCTAGGAGGTGAAGAAAGCTTCGCAAAAGACCATGAGATGGAGGCCTGAAGGACAGATTAGGAGAGAAAAACAATCCAGACAGTGGAAGCAGTCTAAAGGAAAGGGAGAGATGGAAAATGCTAGACATGGGTGAGAAACAGGAAAATAACTATGGAACTCACTCAACTATTACTATTTTGAATGTCTCTAATTATCACTTACATAGTTTTAATGAATTCACCCTTAAGAGCTATTTGAGCCCAGCATTTTATGTCAGTGATTCCTGAAAATATGCAGATGATTATCTGCAAGATGGATCAGCTGTTATTAAACAGGATTTTCACAAGTCAGGTGGATCCCAAGCTGCTTCATGATTCCTAAACACGGTGCTACCCTCTGTTCACTCCCCAAAGGCTCCTCTTGGTCATTTCAGCATTCCTGCCTCAGTATGAATGAACTACTCCAACATCCTAGGATCTCACTGAAGGTGGCATGTTCTTTCCTACACACACTGCAATCAAGAGAAAATTATACCTTTTAAGGACTAATAACCCCATAATACAAAATGTAAAAATGCAAAATCAAACCACATAAATGTCTGCAGTACATACTACAAAGAACTCTAGAATTAGAAGAGACCTTAGGTGGGGCGCCTGGGTGGCTCAGTCGTTAAGCGTCTGCCTTCGGCTCAGGTGATGGTCCCGGGGTCCTGGGATCGAGCCCCGCATCGAGCCCCGCATCGAGCCCCGCATCGAGCCCCGCATCGAGC
>NW_023270314.1:15134949-15301725 GCF_011800145.1 Mirounga leonina
CCGCATCGAGCCCCGCATCGAGCCCCGCATCGAGCCCCGCATCGAGCTCCCTGCTCTGCCGGAAGCCTGCTTCTCCCTCTCCCGCTCCCCCTGCTTGTGTTCCCTCTCTGGCTGTCTTTCTCGTTGTCAAATAAATAAAATCTTAAAAAAAAAAAAGAAGAGACCTTAGGGAAAATCTCTATCAAGACACAAACTGTGTCTATCAGGTTCTTTCTCTCAGGAATTCAGAATCAAGCCTCAATGATTTAGTCTTTCCCTGTGAACTGAGGGACACGTAAATACTCAGGAGCTGCTGAGCAGTCAAATTCAACCATGAACACAGGAAAGCAGGAAAAAAAAAAAAAAGGTCAGCAAAGAAAGAACAATGAAGCAAAGAAAGGCAAAGAGTAGAGACAGAGAAAGTTCCACGTTTTCCAGTCCCTGGTCCCTAATATGGTCTGTCTGCATTTAGCTTCCATCAAATTCCTTTCTTTCATTTTCCTAAAACTAGTTCAAGTTCGTTTCTCTTACTTGCAACAGAAGCTTAAATGAGGCAATAACCAAATCCTCCGTAAAGTCAATTGGTTGATTTATTACTGGCCTATCTTTTCTACAATTTCTTTTTCTTTGCATTTCCATAAAGGCATAAAGATGACTTTGGTATGCTATACAGAAAATATGTGAACAAGGATCCAGGACCACGCTGAACATTTTAAAAGAAAAACTGGCCCAGAAAGGAGAAAATATAAGAATATTCAAAGTAAAGCCTTGAGATATCTATATAGAAATCACAGATGCTAACAACTGGCAAATTAAATAGCAATCTGATGACCCTCCTATCCAATCTCAATTTAATTCTGAATAAACCAGATGGGTAGGTCCAAGTATGATCAATAGGGCATTTTGTAGGAATGTAGGGCATTTCATCTGGAATGCCCCCAAATAACTACCCACAACCTCCCAACCACAGAAAGGTTTGGATGCTGTGCTGTGGTATCCTTAACCCAGACACAAATTCCAAAACTGAATACCAAACCATCTTAGGGCCTGGGCTTAACTGCCCTAAAGAACAGTTAGACATTTACCCTATGACATAACCAGCACTTCCTGCTATTAGATGAGGGGAAGAGAAAGTAACACAAGCTTAATATCATGGAACTCTGTCAACGTGTGTGCATCTGTGTGCATGTGCCAGATATCAAGATGTTCCACAAGCTGGATCCACACCAATCAGATCTGACCACAAGTAGACCAGTTTAACATGTATAGCAAGTCAGAGTTGACAATCAGAAGTTTGAATCAATGTAGGGTGGGCGGCTCTGCAGGATTATATAAACAAAAACAATATTACAGTAACCTAGAGTTCGAAGGGACATGGAGATTATGTCCAACTTCATCACTTTACAGAGAAGGAAGCTAAACATCTGAACCAAATCCCCAACTATAATAAGTAACACAGGCACGATAAAATCAAAGAACTGTGACCAGATAATAGAACCAAAAAAAGCATTATTTGCTAAAGTTCTCTCTAATGGTTGAAATTTTATTTTTAATTTAAAAAGGATAAATGTATTAGAAAATGTAGGAAAAAATCTAAGCAACTACTGTTGGGATCTTTTTTGGATATTCTTGTTACTTGAGTTTAGCAAAATAGTAAAGATTTCTGACCTAATGGGTTAACATTTTAGTTAAAATACTAGAACAAGCACCTTTAAAAACTAAAAAACTGTGAGTTGATTCAAAACGTAAATGATGCTATATGTTTGCAACCTTGGCAGATAGGCAGTTTAGGCACTGTGACAAAATTCTACATGGTAGAGAACTACTTATTTTAATATAAAAAAATTCCAAACGTTCACATAGGGTCCTAATAAAAGTCATCAGAAATTAGACTTATATGTCAGCTGGGACCAAAATTAAAAGAATGAATGTTTAAGTGATCCAAACATAAACTTGGTGTTCAAAATTGCTGGCAAGGGGCCACAGTACAGTGGATTTTGGTCTTCAAGGGCTGCTTTACCACAAGTATTAGGTAAGTCAACACATCACTGAGGGGAAAGAAAAAAAAACACATATATTCCCTGGCAGTACAATCCACTCTTTATTGTGCAGCACAGTATTTTCTAGAAGACCACTAATAAAATGTGCAGTTAGAACCTCTTGTATTTCCCAAGAAGTACTATTAAAGATACTCCTAAAATATGAATCCATAAAAAGTAGGTCTTTCTGAAAAACAGTTCTAGTCAGAAGCAAACATGAAATTGATATCATTACTTAAATTAATATTTATAAACTGCACATTTAATAAAGTTAAACATTTTAAAAATATCCCATTAATCTAAATTGGCAATTTTATAAGTTACATGAACCCTGAAGATTTTTTTATAGACCAACTATCTTTTAAATTCTGTTTTGCCACCAATGCTGGTGGCAACGGAAATATGAAGAGACAGACCAGAGAGTTCTGAATATAATCTATGCTTATTAGAGTCAGCTTTAAAGTAATTCATAAGTCCTAATTGCGAGCCATATCTTATGTTGACGCTTTAGTCTTGTAGCGGCAAAAACAAAAACAAACTAAAATTTCCTAATCTCAACTGAGGAATTATAATTTTTGTTCTTCCATTCCAGAAAAAATTAAGAACTGAGAAACTCTGATGATTAGTAAGTTGGATACTCATCACAAATACCAAAATTTCATGCAATTTCACATTTACCTTAAACTGTACATTTGTAATTTCAAATAATTACCTTTTATAATAACCTCATAAAAAATGTTCGTGATATTTTCCACATGATTTAAAGAAAATGATCTTAAAAATCGTCTCTTAAGACTTCAGAATTACCGTAATTATAGTCCTAAACCAAGGAAGGCAGGAATGGCCCCTTTCGTTCACATAGTTTGACTTTAAATAGTCCGGTGTAAAACTTAACAAACAGACTCAGATGCTTTTTTCCGCTCAAAAACAAAACAAAACTGGTAGCTGGCAAACTCGGGGTTTTGTTCGGCTTGGGCCTATTAAATACCAGCGGGGCCCGCGGGAGCCTGAGCCCCAGCCCCCGGCGCGGGCGATGCGGCGGGCGGGTGACCGTGCGCCCCTCGGTGCGCCCCTGCTCGCCGCCCGCCGCTCCCGGCGCTGCCCCCAGCGCCGCCCGGCGCCCCACGCCCCTCCGGACGCGCGGCGGGAGGCGCGGGCCTGGCCGGCGCATTCCCACGCACCCCGGCCCGTTATCCGAGCGGGCACTTCGGCGGGGGCCCCCGCCGCTGGTCCCGCGCCCTCCCGCAGTCGGCGCGGCGCCCCTCCTCTGCCTCCGGCGGGCGGCCCGGCCAAGCCCCTTCCCGGGGGCCCGCGTCGGGCGAGAGCGTCCCTCGGCTCAGGTTCGCTCCGGGGACGGGATAAGGTGTCGGCGACGCGGCCAGACGCCTCCCGGAGGCGGGGGCGAAGCCAGCCTGACCTCCTTCCATCCGCGCCCCCTCCGCCGCCCGCGCGGGGCGCTCCCCTTCAGCGCCCCTCCCCGGCTCAGGACAGGGGGCGTCCCCGCAGGAGGCTGAAGGGGGCGCAGCCGGCGCTCAGAGGGGATCCGGGGTCTGGGTCACACCTCAACTCGGCAGGGTTGGGCTGGGAGAGGGGAGGCGAGGCGCGGAGGGAGCCCAAACTTACCTGACTGCGCGGTTCTCCGCGCCACGGCCGTGGCCAGCCAAAGGCGGAGGCAGAGCGAGAGGGGGCGCGGGAGGGTCCGCCGCGGGCTCATGGAAGGGCCAGGGAGCCGCCGCCGCCGCCGCCGCCGCCGTCCGAGCCTCCCTCCCTCCCTCCCTCCCTCCCAGGCTCCGGGCGACGGACGGGGCGGCGGGAGGCATGACGGGAAATTCCTGGGCGCGGGCAGCCGAGTCCAAATATGAGCATGGGAGACGAGCGAGGGAGGACCGCGGAGCGGGCCCGCCGCGGACAGGGCCCGCTGCCCGGCCTCAGCGGCCGCCAACTCCCTCCTCCGAATCCTGCTCGTCCACAGCCGCCGCGAGGCTGCCGGCCGCGAGCGCGAGCAGAAGGTGGAAGCTCTCTGCCAGGGAGCATCCCTCCCCAGGGTTGAGGCCCGAGAGCAGAGCCGAGCGCCCCACCCAGGTCCCACCTGAGACCCCTGACGGGGTAGAAGAGAGAGAGACCACCACCAGGAAACCGGACAGCGAGCCGAGGACCCGACGGAAGACGCCTAAGGGGTTTGAGGAGACTCCCGCGCTGCCCCTCATCACCTGAGCGCTTTGGTCAGGAGAGGATAAAAAGATCTGGCAAATACTTCTGTTAAGCAGTGTGGGAGGGTGAGGCTGGAGCGGCACTGCCAGTTCCGCACATTCAGGTGAGCCATCCAGTCCACAACAAACAGGCATTGTAAGACACAAAACCACCCCCTGCCTTCCAGGCGAGCGTTCATTTGCAGCGGAGGCAGGCTGCGTGTCAAGTTTTCACAGTAGTTAAATGCTGATGCTGAGACCAGTTGTCCTTTCCACCACCAACCTGTCTTCCTCCCCTTACACTAGTTTTTGTAGTTGTTGTAGCTTGCCTAAAAGGCAATGTTGAAATGTATTCAAAAGGTGCTACCTCTGATGGCCAAAATGTCAGTCCCAGATGTTTAATTACAGGCCCAAGCTACTAGCTCCCTGCCTTTTCTTTGGCACTGGTAACTCCTCCAGTAATCGAGTCCAAATGACCCTTAGCTTTTCAAGACAACGTAATTGTCTTAATTACTATAATTTATTATTTTTTTATTCACATTGACACGACAGGCCCTGCAGATGCAAGATGTTATATAATTCCTTAGGAACATTTTAAGATGCTACAAAAATGATTTATGGATGCAAAATTCTTAAGGGGTAAATGCCAAACAGATTTAGAGTGTGGATTATTCTAGTATGAACTAAAGTGTGGTAATCTGTACATCACGCTACTTGTTTGAAAATGCTGATTTGAAAATCAAAAACTTCAAAACAAATTTAATTCTAGCAAATTATTAAGGCCCATATGCCAAAAACCACTCCATTTGCAAAAAGCTCCCCTTAAATCATTTGGTACTGAGAAACACCACATCCTATGAATTACTCCTGGCAAATGGGCAGATTTCACCCTTAATATACTAGCAGTGACAATGAAGCTAAGGGCAGATGATCTAAGTAAACTAAGGGTAAATAAGCTGTAATACAGTAAATAAGGGATTTAAAAGACACATGGTATTATTCAATTTAGGTACCTAGAAGCTGGGCAGTGGGAGGGGAATATTCAGGAAAACTATTGAATATTCACTCCCTTTTCTCTTTTTTGTATATTTAACTGGGTATAACATAAGCATCTGTTTTGTTGGGGTTTTTTTAAGATTTATTTATTTTTATTTGAGAGAGAGAGCACTCAAGCCAGGGGGAGGGGCAGAGGGAAAGAGAGAGAGAGAGAGAGAATCTCAAGCAGACTCACCACTGAGCATGGAGCCCAACACAGGGTTCTATCCCAGGACCCTGAGATCATGACCTGAGCCAAAACCAAGAGCTGGACGCTCAACTGACTGAGCCACCCAGGCTACCCAAGCATCTGTTTTTCTTAATTCCCTTATAACATCTAACATAGTTCTTTGGCCATAATCTAACAGGTTGTTTAAAAACAAAAGGAAATGAGCACAGTAATTTGTGGACTGACATATAGCAGTTCTGAGCTAAGTGTAGGGAAAAGCTTGTTTCAAAGGAATGTAATAATCATAGTTATATTTAAAATATTTTAGTTGACCTTATATGCAAAAACATAAAATTATAAACACTGCATTATCCCACAACCTAGTTCATAGTAATATAAGTGGAGAGTTTAGTAATTGTATCTGCAATTCTGCTGACTTGACCGCAAAACCAGCAGCTGGGTTTTTTTTTTGTTTTCGTTTTGTTTTGTTTTAAAGATTCTATCTATTTATTTGAGAGAGAGAGAGAGAATGGGCGGGGGGGAGCAGAGGGAGAGGAACAAGCAGACTTTGCACTGAGCGCAGAGCCCAAGGTCATGCCCGATCCCAGGACCCCGAGATCACGACTGCAGCCAAAACCAAGAGTAGGCCCCCTCAACCGACCCAGCCACCCAGGCGCCCTACCCACCAGATGTTTTCAAGGCTTCAATAAATTAAAGAGAGGAGAAAAGAGCTAAAGTTACTTGAGTGCGTAACAAGTGCCAGACACTGTGCTAGATGTCTTACACATGGTACTTCATTTAATTCCTACAAATCTCTCTGAGCTTGTTATCCTTTATCCTTATTTTACAGCTAAGGAGACTGAGGCATAGATAAATTATGCTACCAGGAAGGGGTGAAGGAGTATTGGAATTCAAACCTCATTCCAAAATCATATATGCTCTTTTTACTGTACGAACCTGTCCCATTTTCCCTACATTAAAAAAAAAAAGAAAAAAAAAAGGAACTCAAAAACTGTATTCACTGGGCTCTTGTGGTTTTAAGTAACTGGTGTGCACTCAAGTTACCTCAAGTAATAGGGGTAAAGAATACATGTGGAAATAAGACCAGAGACTTAACCGGCTTGTCGGGTCATCCTTTGTGGGCCTGGGAGGTGGAGGTTGTGCCTTTTGATAAGTACCAGGAACAGGAAAGGTACTACCCTCTGACCACATTCCTATGAGCTTTGTAATTTAGCCACTGATATTTAGATCATATATTTCACAATGTCTTCTCTAACGTCTTTTTTTATAATCTTAATACCAATCATGTTAACATATTACCTTAAACATTGTTTGTTTTTAAGACAAAGGACCCAGAAGAGGTAACTGCTTCCCCTGCTCCCTATATACCATCCCTTCCCCTACCCAGTGGTGTGCTAGTAAATTGTTAACAACCAGCCCTGGAGGAGGGAGACCTCAATTGTAACAAAAATCAATTGATGTGGTGTCAATACTCCCCCAGCCTGAGGCAGAGTGGGGAAGAGATGCACACAACCAGCACTCGGGTCAGGGCCTGTGACCGCCAGCACAGCATTGCCCCAGCTCCTCATGAAATGTCTTCAGAACACAGCCGTAATTCAAACTGCACAACCATAGCTCTTCCCACTTGCTGCCAATTCTCTGTCTATAGTTCATGATCAAATGCCCCGGAGGGGAGAATCTGATTCTATCACCATTGTCCTTTTTGGGGAAAGTTCTTACTTGAGGCAATCTCAGAAAACACTGGGCAGCCCACAGACTGGCTACCTCTAAGCCAGGTGTCCTCTCCTACTGCAGCTGTGACTAGGATGGAAGGCTAACATTCTACACAACATAGCACCAATGCTGAAGAAACAGACTGCGCTGCTACCTTCTTAGGGCTTGTGGTTGGGGCAACCTCTTTTAAAAGGAGTCTGTAGGCAGGACAGGCTTTCAAGCTGTAATCTCGCCAACATACTGTGCTCAGCTCTTCAATAAGATCCTCTCAGCCACTCCACAAAGCTTTGGGGCAGCCTTTACTCGGCATACCCCAAGGAGCTGCCAACAACTGCAAACAGGAGAATGGACAGGTTAGGACTAGACAGTACTCAAAAGCCCCCAGCCAGAGTCAGAAATAGAAACCCTAAGTTAGTACTTAAATTCAATGAACATTTATCAGGCGCCATTGTTTTAAACCAATAATGACTGATGGGAGAGTAAGGGAATTACCTCACAGGAGGATGTAAAAGACTCTCGAGGAGAAAGTTTTTCAAACCACACTCAATCCAAACTCCCCAAATGTGCTTTCCTCTCCTGGGAAATAGAATGGTGTGACTCACTCGTGCTGAGAACACTTTTATACTGGTGAAAGCATGCCCCTTGCCTCAGCGTGCTGGGGTGGGGTGGGAGTGAGGCTGAGGAGAACTACTCTCAACAACATGAGGGACACAGAGTCAATGCTGACTTAAGGGAGACACCTGAAATTTTCTCTCAGATTCTGAAAAAGAATTTCCACTTTCATGACACACTTCCAGTCCCCAGTCACCAGATGTACTAAAAGGACAAGGACTCTGTATCAGGTCATGAAGTGGGGCCCCTAAATAAAGATAAAGACTGAATTAAAATTAGCACTTTCCATCTTTTCATGGTAAAATAATTTTGCTGCATCTCAAATGGCATTCTTTTATTTTACACAGTTGAAGCCATTCCTTTTGTTGATTAATTCTGGAGAGATTTGATGTATTCCCATGATTGATGTGCTGCCTGATTCTACTAGCTTTGGATATGTGGTTATGCTACAACAAGCAATAAATATTTAACAAGATTTTCAATGTTTTAGAGAATTAAATAATCCTCTCTAGACCAGCAAAGCTGCTTGACTGTTAGCAAGATTGTCACGTAAAGCAGTATATGCAACATCAACTACATACACAAAATTAAAGAGAAGGGGAAGGAGCAAGATTGAACATTTTGGGGGCACCTGGGTGGCTCAGTTGGTTAGGCATCTGACTCTTGGTTTCGGCTCAGGTCATGATCTCATGGGTCGTGAGGTAGAGCCCCTCATGGGGCTTCACACTCAGTAGGGAGTCTGCTTGAAGATTCTCTCCCTCTGCTCCTGCCCCCATGTGTGTGCACTGTGCTCTCTCCCTAAAATAAATAAATCTTAAAAAAAATTAAAAGAATGAATATTTTAAGTTGTACAGGAGAATTCTGATGGTGAACTTGATTCTACTCTTTTACTCCATCTCTCAGTGCTTCTTATATGGAGAACATCTAACCCCACAGCGTGTGCATGTGGTGTTTAAAGGTGTGTATTTTTCACATAACTTGTCCCTAACCACGAACTACCTCCTTCATGTGTTGTTCAGCCAAAGCAGCCACAATCTAATCCAGTGGTAAAGAAAACCCTGGCTGTGTTGGGCTTTCTGGGAGATGCTATGTTGCTCTCCAAAATGGTGCCTCACTACAGGATTTTCTGCAGTAGTTTTACCTCTGCCTAAATTTCACCCTGCAAGCTGCTGTTAGAACCTAATCTCAAAATCAGATAGTTCTACTCACTGGTCAGGGACCTGGGCTTTGGCATCAGACAGATCTAAATTCAAGCATGGCCTCCACCATTAAAGCTCATGGGACAACAGGCAAGTTACTTAACTACTCCAAGCTTTGATATTCTTCTCTGTAGAATGAAAAAGTAAAGATACCTACCACTCATGATGCTTAGCACTTAGTCCCATGCTAGCTAATGGTAACTCCTTAATAAATATCAATATAATACTAATATTATTAACTTTTATCATCACTTACCAACTTTCAATCACCAGAGTCACTCTTTGCCTTTAAGCTTTATCTGATATGATTTCCTGTCTGAAATGACTCATAGTTTCTCTTCACAGCTCAGAGTCCTACATTTGTATTCATAATCACCTCTTAAGGAAGTCTGTTCAGATTTAGTTGATTCTTTCAACACATGTTTTCTTCAAACACTTTTTATACTTATATCCAGGTTTACTAATAGTGTTTTCAAATGTTTTTAAGTCTTCACTTCCTCAAAGTAGTCATAGTAGAAGGCTACACACACTTATCATTACTCAAACTACTTTGTGAAAACCACTTTTAGATTTGCCATCAAAATATATGATGAGATTTTTAAAATATCTTCAATACAGGAAAATCATCTTTGCATTCATTCATTCTACAAATATTTACTAATGCTTACTTTGAACTGGATAGATAATAAGGTAAACTGGTAAGATACTTAGTAGGTTAAAGTGATAACTGCTAACAAGAGAAATAAGGCAGGGAAGGTTGCTAAAAGTGTTGGGAAAGTAACATTAAAGACATACAAGAAAGAAGGAAGCCATGCTAGTGTGTGAGAAAAGAGGAACAGCAAGCAAAGAGGAAACACCCAAAGCCAGAGGCAGAGAGGCCCTGTAGGAGGACCATCCAGGAGGCTGGCATGGGGAGAAGAGGGGGAAAGGGGCTGTGGAGGGGGCATCCAAGGTTGTGGCCCAAGAGGCAATCACATAGGGTCTTATGGGTCATTTATGACGACTTTGGCTTCTTTTGTAGTGAGATGGGAAACTATAATAGGCTTTACACAGAGGAGCGACTCGATCTGATTTACATTTTCACAGAGAACTCCCTTTGGCTGTTCTGTTAAGGAGTGCAGAGACAGAAGGGGAGACCAGTTAGGAGGTTCTTGAAGTACTCCAGGTGAAAGATAATTGTGATTTGGGGTAGGGAAGCAGTGGAGGTGGCGAAAAGTGATCAAATTCAAGATATATTTGGAAGGAAGGGCCCACGAGATTTGCTGACATACCAAATGTAGGGTTTGAAAGAAAAAAAAGTTAAGAACGTCTCTATCCTTTTTTCCTTTTCCTCCCCCCCCCCCCCCGCCCCGGGCCTTACAGAATTGCCATTTCATGAGATAGGGCTGACTTGGAAGTAGGCGGTGCGGTAGTATATTAGCAGCTCAGTTTTCCACGTTACATTTGAACTGGCTTTTAGACACATAGGAGAATGTTCATCTAGACAATTAAATATGAAAGTCGCATGTATAGAGGGATGGCTGGGTTACAGATAGCATGGAAATGACATATAAATCATGAGAAGTCCATAGATTAAAAAAAAAAAAGGGGCCAACAAGGGCACCGTCAGGAGTATGCAAACTGGTGCAGCCACTGTGTGAAACAGTATGGAGGTGCCTCAAAAATTAAAAATAGAACTACCCTACAACCCAGGAACCGCTCTACTGGGTATTTACCCCCCAAATACAAAAACATTAATTTGAAGGGATACATGCACTCGTTTATTGCAGCATTATTTAAATATAGCCAAACTATAGAAGTAGCCCAAGTGTCCATCAATGCATAAAGATGATGGGGGGGGTGTGTGTGTGTGTATAGAATATTATTCAGCCATAAGAAAGAATGCTATCTTGCCATTTGCAATGACATGGATGGAACTAGAGTGTATTATGCTAAGTGAAATATGTCAGAGAAAGACAAATACGATATGATTTCACTCGTGTGGAATTCAAGAAACAAATGAGCAAAGGAAAAAAAAGACAAACCAAGAAACAGACTAAACTGCAGAGAACTGACGGTTAACAGAGGGAGGGTGAGATGGGGGAAATAGGGGATGGGGATTAAAGAGTGCACTTATCATGATGAAAAAAATAAAATGATTTGAAAAGAGAAAAAAAAGGTGGTGAGGCTAAAGAGGTAGGAGGAAAAGTATGGAAACCTGAGAGGCAAATGAAGCTCTTATTTTTTATTTTTTTCAGAACACATTTGATTTGTGGAAAAAGACAAAATTTAGGACCAAACAGAAGAGATGAATAGCCACACTGTTATTCCCTTTTTATGCTTTCAAATGAGTAAACATAAAATATTAATGATTTTTATTATTATAAGGACTTATAAACTGACTCTGAAACATCTCTAAATACTTGAGGAATAGTAGCAATGGAATACAGGTATATTCCACCACGTGACCACATTGAAAAGCTGTCCCTATAGGTCAGATGGCCAGACATCCAATAGTTGTGGTGTGTAATTGACAGCTAAGTGACAAGGTCCACTAGACAAAAGGGAATAAGAACATCTCTTCAGAGATGGACAGAAACCTTTCTGAGGTTCAAATATATACAAAGTAGTTTTAAAACTATAGCTTAAAGTATTGTACCAAAGTTGATTTTATGTTTTTTAAAGTTGGTGGTCCGTAAAAGTAGAGAGAGAAATAAACTTGCAGTGGCAGATTTCTATTCAAACTCTGGCTATGCCATGTAATAGTTGTGTATGACTTTCAAATTCACATCTCTGGGATTTAGTGACCTTATCTTTGAAAGTAATTTTGTCTGCCCTGCCTATTCTGCAAGATGTTGGTGCGAGTCGAATGATATTAAGGGGCTTTCAAACTACAGATGTCTAAAGGAAAAGTCATGATTGAGGTGCAATGCATTTTTCTAAATTCACCCACTTTTGTTTCTTTGTATAAGCCACAGTTCTTTACATAGCTTGAAGATGCCTCTTTGAGATTCTGATAAAAGAAAAAGGTCCCCTAAGGAAAATGCATAACATACACACAAAATTTAATATACAATTGCACACTGAAAATCACTTTGGAGCATAATTTCTTGTGTGGAAGAGAAACTTAATGAAAATTGTTTTAAAAAATTTAGTGTGTGGCAGGCAATGGGGGTAAATTAGAAGAGTACCATTGAGAAGGCCACCCAGGCAGGTGCAGATACCCAGACTTGAAGGTAGAGTCCCTAGTCTAAGATAGTAGCAGTAAGACTAGAGATGAACAAGATGTTTGATAGGAGTTGCCAGATAAAACGCAGGATATGCAGATAAATCTAAATTCTACATAAACACCAAATAATTTTTAGTATGTCCTAAATATTCCATTGAGCATTATTCATAGTTTATCTGAAACTCAGTTTAACTGGACATTCTATACTTTTATTTGCTAAATCTGGCAACCCTAGAGAGAAACTGGTGAACTTACTCCTACCTTCATCCTCTTATTTCTCTGAGGCTATCTGATTCTGATACAAATGTGTGCAATGTGACCACTGGGAAATGGAGAGAAAGTCATTAAGATCTAGTCCAGTTCTTTGGTCGCTCCTGAAGAGACCCATAAAGATGTCAAATAGTTCTTTATAGACCTATTTATTTTCCAGCCAGGGCATGAGACTTACTAATAATGTGGCTATATTCTATTCTCAATATATGGGTTTTACACTGTCCAGTACAATCTACATGAATGTGCGTGTACGCGCCTGCTTAACATATGGGTTAATCAGCAAAGAAACCACCAGCTCACAGTTGCCTCGGAGAGAATACTGAGTAAGAAACATGAATTGGATGGGTTCCTGAGTGGCTCAGTGGGTTAAGCTCCTGCCTTTGGCTCAGGTCCTGCTCAGTGGGGAGCCTGCTTCCCCCTGCCTCTGCACCCCCCCCCCCCGGCTCATGCTTGCACTCTCTCTCCTGTCTCAAATAAAATCTTAAAAAAAAAAAAAACCACACAAACATGAATTGGAGGACCCATAGTCAGTTTGTCTATCACCGCCCCACCTACGTATGTGCATACACATGCACAGACACGTGTGAGACTAGGCAGGTAGTTTTTTCTCTACACAGCCCAAATCTGTGGCCTTCCTTGACTGCACAGTGTATGGTAGCAATGGGAAGGAAGAAAGGTTCAGACAAGGACGTCCCTTTCAGTGGAGGAATAGGGGCAGTTGGAAGATTCAAAGAAGGAAATCTTTTTGAGGTGGTAATACAAACCTGAAAGCAGGGCAGGCAGGAGCATTCAGGAAGGTGACTTTCTCTAAAAGCTTCCAACCCTTAAGGTCTTATCCCCTGGGTGATGCAAGTGAAAACCCAAAGTAGTGCTACAGAGCTTTAACCCGTATCTCTCCTACTTTGTGATTCTGTCTGAAATTATCTTCCCCAGGTGCTGGTGTCTCATTTGTGGAGGCTAAAAGGTCCAGATAGCAAGGAGAAAGCAGTCTGGTTTCAACCCATTCCTCTAATAAACATAGGGACAGACTAGGATTCAGAACTGATGATCAACAATATTTCAAGAACAGCCCACAGTAAAACCAAAAGGCCCACAGCACACAAGGCTGGGGAGAATTTTGGAGAAGGCAGGTAGAGGGAAAAGTAAGGCCAGCCTTCATGATTGACCTGTGGCTTAGTGAAAGCTGCCCTTGAGCAAAAGTGAGTTTTGCAAACTTTGGGGTAGTAGAGCTATGGGGCAAGACTTGGATACTGACTGAATTCTCAACAGTAACAGAATATTGAAAAGGGCAGTAGAGTCTTCGTTTGCACCTTCCCATAGTGTAATGAGTGCTTAATAAATAAGCGCTGTTGACTGACCCTTCAAATGGGGGTGGGAGGATGGAAAGGGTATTGTTGAAGGGGGAAGGAGGGAGGTGGTGAATTTATACATGTTTCAACTCTCATAGGAAAAACAAATGGGCCAAATAAAACTATCATCCGCTTATCTTTCCACAATGGCATAAAATGAAAAAAAGAAAAAGTTTCTTCTAAAAACCATTATATTCTGCTCCCAGTAGTAAGCCCAGTTACAACTAGAACTACAAGTAAAATTGGCTTGCATTAATGAAAATATGTAATATATCACAACCAAAGCTCTGAAAACTCAAAATATTCAGTGCAAAGAAACCCCAAAGAGACATTTACTATAGTGCTTGGGAGTAAAAAGCAAAGCATTAAAACAATAAAAACATTTTCCAAATGAATCAAATGATGCTCAGCTAACTTTGTGTTACTTCACATCAATAAAGAAAAACACATCAAGAAATCTATACCTTAAGTAAGCAATGATGTTATAAATATGACTGAAACAGCTCTGAACTATTTCCAGCTTTGCCTCTAAAATTCCTTTGGTCTGACGGCAGAACATATTTCCTGTTCTCATACTCTATGGGAAGTAGCACACCCATTTCAATCTTTGTCACTTTTTTCCTGTATCAACATCCACGGGAGGAATGATTTAGGTGCTGCCTACCCTAGGTTGAGATCTGAGATCCAGAAGCCATCTGGCAACGAGTCTCAAACTTTTGTCAGAACTACCTGGAGAGCCTGTTACTATCCTGGGATCTTTTCCAGATACAGTGTTTCAGCAGGTTTGAAGGATTCAGGAATCTGCATTTCTAACAAGAACCCCATATGAAAAGATTTTATTTATTTATTTGACAGAGACAGAGATAGCAAGAGCAGGAACACAAGCAGGGGAAGTGGAAGGGGGAGAAGCAGGCTTCCCGCAGAGCAGGGAGCCTGATGTGGGGCTTGATCCCAGGACCCTGGGATCGTGACCTGAGCCTAAGGCAGACGCTCAGTGACTGAGCCACCCAGGCGCCCCACCCCAGATGATTCTAAGAGAGGTGGTCCACATGTCCTTCTTTGAGAAATTCAGGTTAAGTAACCAGAGTAATTTTTCATGTCTACTTTCCAATCAAGGAGAGTAAGTTTCAACCTCTCTTTTCTAAAAAGCCCATAACAGGGGTAGACAGGATTATAGAAAAATGCATGAAGGCGTATATAACACAGCTTTCATGACTTACAAAATATATATGTTTACTCATAATCCAAACAGTCAGGAAATTCAAATAACTAGAATTTTCACTTTACCCTACATTAAGTGAGGTTCATTATGAAATGAGGCACTGCAAGATTCTGACTTGCTTCCTGAGTCATCAATGATTAAATTAAGCTCCCCAGAGTTTTAGCACTGTGAATATTTTATTATATTCTTTGAAAATTGGTTATTTTAAAATCAGATTATAACTCTTGGGTAACATTGAAATAACTAAATTTATTTAAGACATATCTTTAAAAATTACTCCAGGTAAACAGGCATTTTCTGTACCAATCTAATACTAGAATATGATATACTGTATTATAAGTACATATTTTTTTCTGAACATAATGAAAATAGCCTACTTCTTTAAACATATCAATTACATGGGGCAATATTTACTCTACCAATCTCCAAATATGATAAGGCTCTGTCTTATAACGAAATAGTATTTTAAGTATATTCAACTACCCTTGAGGAAAACCAAGAAAGGCAATTTTGATTTTTTCCATGTTATTAAAGCATAATGGAAAATGAAAATGGTAATTCTGTAATTTTTGAAAATGTGGTTTATTTAAATGTGAAACTATGTATAATTTACAATGATGAATAACAGAATGAGTATACATACAAAGCTCATGGCTAGCTCCTCCAATGTGAGGACAGGATTCAACCCACAGGACCGCTCACAGAAGCAGTCGCTCCGGCTCATTCACTGTCTGCTCTCCACTCATCTCTGCTGCTCCTGGTATCTTCCAAGGATGTACACCATAAAACAGAGCTTCACTGTTACCAGACGTATACCACATAAAATTAACCTCTGAGACTCCTATAGGCAAAAGATTATACCAGCCTTTATGTTTAGCGTCATAGTAAGGAACATTTTAATAACACAGGACTGACTGTAGACAACATTGGTGAAATACAACTGATCCATTCCAGTCAGAAGCTGACACAACTCTAACGACCGACACTACCACAGTTCCAATGATGATAATTCTAGAACACTGTCATAGCTGAGATCTAAATCTCAATGTTATTCACATTGAGAAAAATAAATTTACATTTAGATTTTCTGCCTTTTGAAAGCAGAAGCGCTGAGCATAAAAAGGAAGAATTCTGGGACACAATAGTTGGGAAAAACTAACAATAAAATGCATAATGTAGCAGAGTTGAAAGACTAACAAGGTTTATCATTTCAAAGTAAGATAAAATGGGAGAATACATTAGTTTCAAAAGAACAAAAATAGTTAATAGTGAAGAACAACAATAACCTATTTTAGAAATAAAGGAAGAAGTCAAAACTTAGGTTTCAAAACTGTACCCAATAAGGACAGAACAGAGAATTTACCATTAATATGTTTATTTTAGGTTTTTGGTAAATATTTTTTATGAGATTTAAGAAGTTCCCTTCTAGTTTGCTAAGAATTACTTTTTTTACAAAAAGGCATATGGAATTTGAATTTTATTAGATGGTTTACTGCATCTAAATGAGATGATCATATTTATTTCATTTATTCTATTAATGTGACAAATTATATTGATTTTCTAATGTCAAACCAGTCCTACATTCCTGGAATAAATCCAACATGGTCATGATGTATAATTCTTACTTGTGTGTTGCAGGATTTGGTTTGCTGGCCACTTTAGTTTGAGGATTTTTGCATCTTTGTTGAGTGAGACTGGCCTATAAATTTTCCTTTTCTGCATCAAGGTTATGCTAATCAGGAGAGCACCCCCTTTTTCTATTTGCGGATAGGGAATTTGTCATTTAAAAAGGGAAGCGCTGAAGAGATTATGAATTTTCAAAGGTCTGTCTTATGCATGATCATTGTTAAGAGTGACTACAATGAAGAAGAGCAAAGGGATGTTAAAAATAAATCACATTTTCAAGCAGTTGGTCCCACAAACCTTTGATTTAGAAATGATATTATATGATGGGCATTTTACATTATTTCATTTCATTCTCTTGACTATACAATTATCATTTTTAAAAATGAGGAAACTGAGTCTTAGACTACTTAAATAACTTGCCTAAAGTCATACAACTAGTATGTATCAAAGCTGAAATTTGAGCCTGGGTCTCACTCCAGAGACTGTGCTATTAAACACTCCTCCTTTTTTCTTTTTTTCTCTTTCAATGCAGGGATCCAGTGTTTTGGAAGACTTTTCATATACCTGCTAACAGTAACAACCCACAGGTCTGCAGCCAAAATAAACATAGCTCTTTTCCAAAGTGCTGAAATTATAAAAAGTCTAAAATGCCTGAGCTTCACTGCCAAAGGTTGGTAATGATTCAAAATATACTAACAGAGGAGACCAAATTAAGAAAATGGACTAAAAATAATTATGGGAATCCTAATTAAGGTAAACATTTAAATATATGTAATGAATGTTCATGGAGAAGTTTTGTAAAATACATATGTAATCCAACAGATTGGACTTCACTGCTAAATTTCAGAGTACTTCCCTCCAATTGCATATATATAGTATGCTCCTTCCACTCTAGACACAATTTTTCATTTCTAACAATTCTATTATAGAAATTCATTTTAGAATCAACGGGGTCTTTAAAAAGTCACTGAAAAAGTTACAAAAGGAAAAAAATTACTATCTATCTGCATGAAGTCCAATTTCTGCCAGGGGACTTAGGTTTGCTTCTACCTGGGGGAACTACCAACTGGGAACACTCTATTTTCTCTTTGCTTGAAGCTTTCTGGATCATGGTGGTTGGTGGTAGGAATTAGAATCACACTCTGAATGAGGACCAACTGGTTTCTTTGCTGTCCCTTTCCAGAGACAAGTCTAGTTCTCATTCATCCTGACTGTGCCTAGCTTTATGCCAGGGTCTTTTATCAGAATTCATATCTTGGGTGTTATTTTTGTTGTTGTTTTCTTTCTTAGTGCCAGAGAAAACGATGCCTCATCCAATTAAGAGTATATGAGATGAAATATAGTGTATTTGAAATAATGTACATGCAATTTATGCAGCACACAGACAATATTTTCCATACCTTATTCTCCAAAGACATTTTAATGATTGCCCATGATTCCATCATATGATAATCCATAATCCATTCTCATTTTTGTAGAATTCAATTGTTTCTCATTTTCATCAGAGTATAAAGCTGTAATGAATACCATTTTCATATCTCTTCATGTCATTTCTGATCATTTCTTCAGAATAAACTCCTAAATTAAAACATAAGGTCAAAGGGTATAAAGATTAAAACATTTTTTTAAATGTATTGCCAAATTGACCTATAAAAATGCTCATCACTTTACACAACTACCAGAATTTATGTAAGGGGCCGATTTCCCCTAAACTAAAATAAAATCTGTCCAATTTCTTATGTAGCTCTCTCAGTTGTTAATCAATCTGCATTTACATCTGTGGCTGAATGTTTCATATATTTATTGGTCATTTGCAGCTCTTCATTTGTGGATCATCTCCTGATGTCATTTGGCTATTTTCTATTGAGATTTTAGTCTTTTAGGTTAGAATGATTTTTATTTGTAGAATATTACTGCAAATCATATATGCTGTTACTGCTAGTATCTTTCCATTTGCTTGTTTTTAAATTCTTAACATTTTTAGATGTACTTGATTTTTTTGTTTTAATACAACCACATGTAGCATTTTTTTCTGATTTGTTTCTGTGTTAAACCCTATACCAAATGTTTTCTTTCAATTATTGTATGACTATTTATACTCAACTATTTATTCCTCCTGGAATGTATCTGGGTATGTGTAAAGGACCAGGAACAGGTAAAAACTGCAAAAGGCTGATACAAATGTAAACTGATGATACGGTCTAATGTGAAAATAGACCTGGAGTGAATTCAGAGGTTCAGGAAAAAGTCTAACCCGCCCCCTCATCCATTCTCTGCTATAATCTGCTATTTTTTTTCCCTAAACCAAATGATTCTTTGCATAATGATATTATTCATGTTCCCATTGTTTGCAGCTAATTGCTTAGAACAGTACTCCCCAAACGCGTATTCGTGGCATAGAAAGAAAAGGAAAATCATTGCATAGGGCACGGTTTAACAGTCTCCAGCGGAGGCTACGTAACAACTGCCAGAGTTAAGGAGGCCCTGAGCCCCACCACTCGAAGGGCACATTAGCACATCTGGAACCCATCTGTGGCCTACCCCTGTTTCAGAACAGCTCTGCTACTCATGTTCCTCTGATAAAATTCCCTTCTCCACTGATACGTTGCGAAGGTTTTAGAAAACAGATGCCCAGTGATGATGTAGAGAAGCCCAACTATGACTGAACAAAATAAGCATCAGGAAACCATCTTCCTGCCCTTTTGTCCTGGACCTTGGCAAGATAAGGAGCGGATACTGAACTTCAAGAAGACAACTCAACACTGGTTGTGTTATTGGGACATACGAAATCTTTGTGAAAGATACCTTCTCTCAGCCAAGTTAGGCTAAGGAAACTGAGTGACTCCCACAGTGTGGAAGTATCTGGTCATTAAAATCTTCTAAGTTACTACAAGCCAAGGGTCTCTGCCTCTTCAAAGGAGACATAGTTGCAGGAGCCAAAGGCCCCAGCATTAGTTACATTATGGCTCTAACTTTTTCTTTTTTTTTTTTTTTAACTTTTAGAGAATGATCCACTTTCCCTGCTCATATTTAAAAATTTTTATTTTTATTATTTATTTGACAGAGAGACACAGCGAGAGAGGGAACACAAGCAGGGGTAATGGGAGAGGGAGAAGCAGGCTCCCTGCAGAGCGGGGAGCCCGACGCGGGACTCGATCCCAGGACTCCGGGATCATGACCTGAGCCGAAGGCAGTCGCTTAACCGACTGAGCCACCCAGGCGCCCTCCCTGCTCATATTTAAAATCACTTTAAAAATTAAAAAAATAAAATAAAATAAAGCCACCTTTATCATACACCAAATTCTTTTTTTTTTTTTTTTTAAGATTTTATTGATTTATTTGACAGAGAAGAGACAGCGAGAGAGGGAACACAAGCAGGGGGAGTGGGAGAGGGAGAAGCAGTCTCCCCGCCTAGCAGGGAGCCCGATGTGGGACTTGATCCCAGGACCCTGGGATCATGACCTGAGCCGAAGGCAGACGCTTAACGACTGAGCCACCCAGGCACCCCCATACACTGGATTCTTATATACCAAAGTGCCCTCATAATTCAAGTATTTATTGACCATGTAATCTGTTATTGGTGTTGAATCATAACATAAAATACTCTTAGAAAAAGTCTGGGCCTCCTCTAATATCTTTCTCTACTTCACAGTATCATCTATGTTCACGCCTGTATTTGCCAGTGTCTTGCAGACTGTCATTCTAAAATACAATGCAAGTGCAATGAAAATCCATTACAAAGTGAACTGGCAAATCTCACAAAATACGTAGGATTTCATGACGTTGATAAACATGATGGAGAACTATTCAAATCGTGAACATAGCTACAGAATGTGTCAGTCCCGTTAGCAATTAAAGGGAAGAAGCTAAGGCCAAAAGGGCAATGACACAAGAAGTTTATTAAAGAATGATCTGATTAGAGAGAAACCCTTACAAAAATGAAGTCTAGGATATTTTTGAAAATGATTCAATTAAGGAGTAGAAATCAAACATGAAATGAAAACTATCATTTCATGTTTCAAATAATTTTGTCAAGAAAAAATGCCAAAAAATTATTTCTAAGAGTTAAAATATTTGTTAACTTCATTACATAGGAAATATGTTTATTTTTATAATTTTAGCAAAAAATTTCAAGTCAAAGTTTTAGTAAAACTATTTATGATGAAAATCTGGTCCCTGATTTAAGTGGATTTAATTTAAATGACCTTCTGGTATTGGTTATACTCAATAATTATCTGTTTAAAGGTATTGATTGCTTATATAATTGTGTAGCAGTGTTAACACAGATTTAATTTGCTTTAATATATGATAGGGCCAGTCTCTCCTTTCTAATATTTTAATTTTAAAAACTTACTCTTTCGGGCACCTGGGTGGCTCAGTTGGTTAAGCCACTGCCTTCAGCTCAGGTCATGATCCTGGAGTCCCGGGATCGAGTCCCGCATCAGGCTCCCTGCTCGGCGGGGAGTCTGCTTCTCCCTCTGACCCTCCCCCCTCTCATGTGCTTTCTCTCTCATTCTCTCTCTCTCAAATAAATAAATAAAATCTTTAAAAAAAAAAAAAAACAAACCTTACTCTTTCTTGTTCATCCATCCAACTGATATCAAAGAAATTCATTTAAAATCCCTAGAAATTAATTTAAATCTATTGAAATCTTTATTGGAATTCATTAAACCTCTTTACCAATTTAGGAAGAATTAGGTAGTTTGTTTGCTATATTCAGTCTTTCTATCAAGAAAAATTATATATACCTCCATTTATTTGTTTTCCTTAATCTCTTTTTAGGAAAGTTTCCTCACATAGGTCTTATATATTTCTTGCTGAATTTATTCACAGGTAATATCAGTGCACCTATCTATCAAATCACCATTTAAAAAAGACTATTTCTATTGAACCAAGGTACCAATCAAAAGAGCCAGATTACTTTTCCTTAAAGAAAACAAGTGATTTTCAAAGACAGGGGCAATAAGGAAGGAATAAGGTGGGAACTTATTTCTAGCAACAGAACGGAACAAGACATCCTGAATAAACCTCCCATTATAAAACATCTTTTATACTGGATTAAGCATGAAAAACATTTTTTTAAGTAAATTAATGTAAGGGAAATCCTTAGAGGCCAAAAAGAAAACAAAAGCAGAAAACCAAATATGTGATCAAGTAGGGGAGGCAGTCATGGCACAAAGAGTATCTGTTGATGCCTGGTGACCTAGTTTTAGCAGCAGAATATATATTCCTCTCAAGTTTATGTGGAACATTCTTCAGGATAGACCAAATACTAGGCCATAAAATAAGCTTCAAGAAGTTTAGGGCGGGGGGTGGCATCTGGGTGGCTCAGTCGGTTAAGCACCCAACTCTTGATTTTGGCTCAGGTCATGATCTCAGGGTCCTGGGATTAAGCCCCACATTGGGCTCCACACACAGTGGGGAAACTGTTTGAGAAGTCTCTCCCTCTGCTCCTCCCCCTGCTCGCACTCACACACTTTCTCTAAAATATCTTTAAAAAAAAACTCAAAAGGGCTGAAATCAAACGAAATGTTATCCAACCACATGGAATGAAATTAGAAATCAGTAACCGAAGAAATAAGGGAAATTCACTAATACGTGGAAGTAAAACAACAAACTTTTAAATAACCAAGGATCAGAAAAGAAACCAAAAGGAAGTAAGAATACTTTGAGATGAATGAAAATGAAGACCCAATCTACCAAAACTTATGGGATACAACTAAAGCAGTGTTTGGGAGAAAATTTATAGCTGTAAATGCCCATACCTAAAAAAAAGAAAAATCTTAAATCAATAACCTAAACTTCCACCTAAACTACACCAGAAAGAGAAGAGCAAAATAAACCCAAAACAAGTAGAAGGAAGGAAATAATAGACTAGGGTAGAAATTAATGACATGAAGAATAGAAAAGTAATAGACAACCTCAACAAAACCAAAAGTTGATTCTTCGAAAATATCAACAAAACTGGCAAACTTGTAACTAGACTGACCAAGAAAAAAGGAAAGAAGACTCCAATGATTAAAATCAGTAAAGAACGGGCGTTGCTGTTAACATTACAGAAATAAAGATGATTATAAGGGAATGCTATGAACAACTATATATACACCACAAAATTAAGTAATAAATGAAATGTAAAAATTCCTAGAAGGACACAAACTACTAACACTGACCTCAGAAGAAAGGGAAAATTTGAACAGACCTATAACAAGTGAAAACATTGATTTAGCAATCAAAAAACAACCTATGAAGCCCAGGCCTGATGACATCAATGGTGAATTCTACTAAACATTTAAAATATAATGAAATCTTTCCATTTGCAATGACATGGATAGAGCCAGAGAGTATAACGCTAAGTGAAATAAGTCAGTCAGAGAAAGGCAAATTCCATATGATTTCACTCCATTGTGGAATTAAGAAACAAAACAAACGAAGGGGGGAAAAAAGGAGGGGGCTGCTAAGAAACAGACTCTCTAACTATAGAGAGCAAACTGATGTTTACCAGAGGGGAGGTGGGTGGGGGGATAGGTTAAATAGGTGATGGGGATTAAGGAGTGCACTTGTTGTGATGAGTACCGGGAGATGCATGGAATTGTTGAATCACTATATTGTACACCTGAAACTAATATTACACTGTATGTTAACTAACTGGAATTTAAATAAAAACAAAAAAATGAAAAAATAAGGTATAATTAATTATTGATTTTTCACTAATGCTTCCAAAAAATAGGAGGGACTATTTCCCAACTCATTCTAAAATCAGTAAACTGTGATGCCAAAACCAGACAAAGACTTCACAAAAAAAGAAAACTAGAGACCAAATATCTCTTATGAATACAGACACAAAAATTCTCAAAAAAGTACTAGCAAACCAAATCCAGCAACGTAGAAAAAGGATTACATACCATGATCATGCCTAAGACTTGAGTGCAAGGTTGGTTTAGCATTTGAAAGTCAATCCCCATTATCAAGAGAATAAAGGACAAAAATCAACATGATCATCTCAGTAGACACAGAAAAAGCACTTGACAAAATCCAACAGCCCTTCATGATAAAAACAAACAACAAACAAGAAATAGAAGGAAACTTCCCCCATACGAAAGAGAAAAAAAAAATTTTTTTAAAGATTTTGACACAGAGGGAGTGTGAGAGAGCACAAGCAGGGGGAGAAGCAAAAGGAGAGGGAGAAGCAAGCTCCCCACTAAGCAGGGAGCCCGATACGGGGCTCAATCCCAGGGCCCTGGGATCGTGACCTGAGCTGAAGGCAGACGTTTAACTGACGGAGCCACCCAGGCACCCCAGGAAAATATTTTGAGATTAATGTAAATGAAGACAAAACATACTCACAGCTAACATCATACTTAATGGTGAAAGACTAAATGCTCTTCCTTTAAGATCAGGAGCAAGCCAAGGATATCTGCTCTTGCCACTTCTGTTCAACATTTTATTAGGGATTCTAGTCAGGGCAACTAGAGAAAAAGGGGGGGGCATCTAAGATAAAAAAAAGGGGGGCACGAGGAATAAATAAAACTATATATGCAGATGACATGATCTTATAAATAGGAAATTCTAGGGAATTCACTAAAATCTATTAGAACTAACAAGTTCAACAGGGTGGCAGGACCTGAGGTCAATATACAAAAATCAATTGTATTTTATGCACTTGCAATGAACAATCTAAAAGTGAAAATTTTTTAAAGTTCCATATATAATAGCATTAACAAGAAAAAATACCTAGCAGTAAATTTAAAAGAAGTGCAAAACTTATATTCTGAAAACTATAAAACATTGTGGAAAAAAATTAGACAAATAAATGGAAAGACACCCCATTTTCATGTATTGGAACACATAATATTGTTAAAATGGCAGTACTCCCAGGGCTGTACATTAATGTACAGATTCAACATAATCCCCATCAAAATTCCAGCTAGCTTCTTTGCAATAACTGAAGCTAATCCTAAATAATTCATGGGAAATTCAAGGGATCCAGAATAGCTACTAGCCTTGAAAAGGAAAAAAAAAAAAAAAAAGGTTTTTATTTCAAAACTTGCTACAAAGCTATAGTAATCAAGACAATGTGGTACTGGCATAAGGATAGACAAATAAATAAATGGAATAGAGCTTAGAGTTCAGAAATAAGCCCTCACTTTTACTGTCAACTGATTTTCAGCAAGGGTGACAAGATAATTCAATGAGTAAAAGAATAGTCTTTCCAATACATGGTGTTGGGACATCACAAATGGATATCCACATGTAACACAATAAAGCTGGACCCCTATCTCACATAATAAATAGAATTTAACTCAAAATGACCACAATCTAAATATAACAGCAAAAATAATTCTTAGAATATAACATACGAGTAAATCACCTGGGATTAGGCAATCCTTTCTTAGACACCAAAAACATGAGCAACAAAAAATAGGTAAGTTGGATGTCAACACATGGGAAAACATAGGCCCAGGGTAACAGCATTCCAGTAAGAACAGTATGAAGGCCCTAAGGTGGAAAGTCTATCAGGGAATAGAAAGTAAACCAGAGTGGAAGAAGCATGATAGGGAAATATTTGGAGAAATGAGCATAGGCCAGTTCATATAGGGCCTTGAAGGCTGTAACAAGACATTTGGACTTTACTCTAAATGCAGTGGGAACCACTGGAGGATTATATTTTAGGGGCGGACATGTTCTGATACATGTTTTTGAAGACAACTTTGATTCCTACAGGGAAAATGAATTACAGCTGGGCAGGGAACAAGGAGACCAGCTTAGGCTTTTCCAACAATCCAGGCAAAACATAATGATGGTGTCAAGAGAACGGATAGATCGGATATTGGATGGATGGATGGATGGATGGATGGATGGATGGATGGATGGATGGATGCATGGATGGTTGGATGGATAGATGGATGGATAGATAGAGATATGGAAGAGTTGAAAGGACTTATTAACTAACTGAAAGTAGGAATGAAAAGAGAGAAAGAATAACTTCTAGATTTTTGGCTTTAGCAACTGACGTATGTGGTGTAACTTACTGAGAAAAGACTAGAGGAAGAATGGGTTTGGAGGCAAAGAAGCATGAAAATTGGAACTTTGTTTTGGTATACAAAATTTGAAAAACCTTTAGTCATCCAAATGGAGATATCAAATAGCAAGCTGAATATACACATCTGGACCTAGGGGGAGGAGCCAAGCTAGAGATAGAAAACTGGGAGTCATTCATTAGGCCTGGATAAAATCACCCAGAGAAAACATCTAGACAGAGGATAGGAGAGGGGCTCAGACTAAGGCCCAGGACACTCCAACATTGTAAGTGAGCAAAAGAGGAAGACCTGGCAGAAGAAACTGAAAAGGAGTAAAAAATCATGCAGGAGGAAAAACGGGATTGTGGTGTGTAAAAGAATAACTCAGATATTTAGTTACTTGCATGGAAATTTAGTCACATGAGGTAGACAGTGAAAAACCTACCAAAGAAAAAAGACCAAAAAAAAAAAAAAAAAAAAAAAACAGGGGCGCCTGGGTGGCTCAGTCAGTTAAATGTCTGCCTTCGGCTCAGGTCATGATCTCAGGGTCCTGGGATCCAGCCCCACGTCGGGCTCCCTGCTCAGTGGGGAACCTGCTTCTCCCTCTCCAGTCTGCTGCTCCCCCTGCTTGTGCTCTCTGTCAAATAAGTAAAATCTTTTTAAAAAAAAAAAAGGGAAAAAAACCACCACCACCATAGGAAAGAGGTGAAAAAACAGAGGAAGCAAAGTACAATCTAGCAACAGTTAAGTCTTGTTTATATACCTTTTTGGTAAATTGATTAGATGGCAGCTAGCAAAAAGGCTGAAAAGAATGTCCTTAAGCAGGATAACTGATCATCAAAGAAAATAGTTTCAGGTTATGGATTTGCCAAAGCCTTGAGAGTTTAGCCATGGAATATATGTAACAGCCTTTCTTTGTGTATTTTTCAGTCTACTACCTTAGGCCAAGCGCAAACCATTTCCTCATCAGAATTTCTCAAATGTCACAGAAAAAAAGAAGAAAGAAAAGTATTTCAAGAATATGGAAGCCAAAAATCAGAATCAGGAGATGCAAATTAATCTTGCAAAGGGTACCTTTATACCAATGGTTCTCAAATTTGAATGTGCATCAGGATCACCTGGAGGATTTGTGAAAACAGATTATAGGCCCCCAAATCCAAAGTTCTTGATTCAGTTAAGTCTAGGTGGGGCCCAATAATTTGCTTGGAGTAATAAGTTACCATTTGATACTGATGCTGCTGACTAGAGAACCACACGTTTTGAGTTATCACTGACCTAGAGAAACTTGAATGTGTACAGCAGGAAACATGTTCAAGAATGAATATTCATAGCTACCTTATTTATAATAGTAAAAAACTGAGAACAATCTCAATGTTCATAGATTTGAATAGATAAACTGTGGTATATTTTATAAATACTATACAGTCATAACAATGAATGAAAGCTACCTGCGTCTCTACAAATAAATCTCAATAACCATGTTGAACAAAAAAAGTCACTCAAGTATACATTTGATTCTATTCATAGAGAGATCAAAAGCAGTAACAAACAATATATTTAGAGACACATACATACGTGGTAAAACTGTAATGAAAAATAAAGAACTATTAACACACAATTCAGAATAATGGTTATCTGGGAGTAGGGAAGGAAAGAGAAGCATCAGGCAAAGGCAAAGAAGTGTTTCAAAATCAATATTCTATATCTTAAGATGGTGGTATACTTCAAAATGTAAGTAAAATATTTCAATATATTCTTATAAGTGTGAGTTATTTCTTTTTTCTTTTTAATTTTATTTATTTATTTGACAGAGAGAGACACAGCAAGAGGGGGAGTGGGAGAGGGAGAAGCAGGCCTCCCGCGGAGCAGGGAGCCCGATGCGGGGCTCGATCCCAGGACCCCGGGATCATGACCTGAGCCGAAGGCAGACGCTTAACGACTGAGCCACGCAGGCGCCCCAAGTGTGAGTTATTTCTTAACAAAAAAAAATGTTTAAGTAAAAAAAGAGGCAACGATCAGCAATGTCTGATGGGGCTACGAGTTCAAGAAAGATGAAGCTTTAGAAGTGACTCTTGAATTTGGCAAAAGGAAGTTTTTTGGTGCTCCAGAGGAGCAATTTCAGAGGAATGCTGAGTACAGAAGCCAAACTAGAGCAGACTGAAAATACTGTAATACAAGACATAAACTACTAAAACAGTAAGAGAAGTGCAAATCAAGTATTTCAGAAATGCACATGGAAGAAATTACTTTCAGCCAGAAATAATCAACAACACTTCCTGGAGGCGACACATGAGTAACATTTTAGAGGGTGGGCAAGATTTGGGCGTACAGAAACAGGAAATGAAGGATGTTTCAAGGAACAAGGAACAATATGACTAGCGCCAGTAAAGGCAGAATCAAGCAAGTTAGGTATGCCCACCAAAGTCACGCAGGGCAGTTTAGCTGGGGCCCAGGGCAGGTAAGCGGGACTCGGCTGGAAAGGTGCAGGTTGGTCTAGACCTGCACGGTCACCGTGGTTCACACTGGCTACACATGGATACTGAGCATTTAAAATATGGCTACTATGACTGAAGAATTAAAGTTTTAATGTGAATTAATGTAAACTTAAAAACTGACACCTGATTCAGCTGTAGGAAAACTTCTAAGTATGTTTGGAAGAACTTGGATATGTGAATCTACTTTTTCCAATGGCAGAGGTTATAAAATCAAAATATAGATCAAGTATTTTCAGTGAAAATGTAGCATCTGAATTGAGATGGGCTGTTAATAAGGTGACCAACCGTGTAAGTTTTAGCACTGTAAGTCATACAACATAGGGCTACCCCAGCTGTAAGTGTAATATATATTCTAGATTTTAAAGCATATAAAATAACTCATTAATAAAAATTTTAATTACACGCTGAGATAATATCCTGAATATATCAAGTTAAATAATTCACTTTACCTGTTCTTTTACTTTTTTTTAATGCGGCCATCATAAAATTTTAAATTACATGTGACATTTTATTTCTATTGGACAAGCACCAGTCTAGGTAAAAGCAGGCGCTGAGTACCAACTTAAACTTGGCTACTGTTCAGTAGGAAATAAAAAGCCACTAAAATCTCCACATTAGTAGGGGGGTTGTTTTGGTTTTTGTTTTTGGTAAAAGGAAATATTGCAGCATTTGGAAATACAAAAGTAACCCTGCCCATTAAAAGTTAAAATTTCCAACAGATCAAAGCAGACATGAAGTCGCCAAGAGATGGTTCCAGGCCCGGAAGACCTGACTAGTTTACAAAGGGGGTGCAATACATGGCTTCAAGCAGGTTTCCAGTCTTGGGTATACGGCAAACCACTCATGAACAGTTCCGTTTAAAAGTCAACTTTTTTCCTTATGCTTTCTTTTGACAATCCTAGGTTTCTAGATCTACTCAGTATCTCATATTGTTACAAAGCAGGAAAATTTCTAATCACTATCAGAGCATCATAGATAATGCCAGAACATTATGTAAGTTAACAGTTCTGTTTTCTGGAAAGGAGAGATTCTCAAACAGCTCCGTCTTGCCCTTCCTCCAACAATGTTCTACATTAGAAAAGTCAGAGGATTATTTTGGTTAACTGCTACAATTCTGAGAAATCTTATCTACCACCCTGATTGGCCTCTTGATCCCCGCTCCAGTAACCCATAATTTAGGGAATGTCACCACCATCTAACCAGCTGCCCAAGCCAGAAATGTGATAGTCATAAAATTTCCGCTTTAACTTCATGCCAAGAACCTTTTCAAATTCCAGCCTCTTAATTTGTTTCAAATTTTCCTTAATACTTCATGCCATCCCCAACCATACAAGTATGGCAGAATTGGCAGTGAACTAAATTTCTGTCTCTATATGGATTCTCTCGTTCGTTTTCTGGGTCATCTAGTTTACTTTCATGGTTTTAATGCCCAAATTGTATCTCTAGGCTCAGATCTTTCTCAAAAATACCACAGAATTAGAAATTCAATTACTTGCTAGGAACATCCACCTGAATATTCCATAAGCATTCCAACCTCAAAACGTCCAAAATTTCAACTATCATCTTTTCCATCTAAATGTTGCAATTATGAGAATTCCCATACTAGAAAACTGGACATCAATTTATCTCCCAATATCCAATTAAGTCCTTCCCATTTTATCTTATTTGTCAAATCCTTTCCCCATTTTTCACCACAACCAATGCTCACCTGAACTCCCTTTACCAACCAACATCCAAACTTCATAATGTGACCTACAAAGCATTCCATCATCTGATGATCACTGCCGACTTTTTTACTAAGTAATTCAACTGCAAGACACTGCTGGTACTCTATACATGCAGTAGGTTTTATCTCATCCATCTTTTTTCATGTGCTCTCTATGCCTAGATAACCTTCAATTTCAGGAGCACGTGCCGGCCTCCAATGTCCACCCATGGAAGAAAAAGTAAATCTAAGTACACAGGTTCTATTGGTTTTAAAATCTAAGAATCAACAAAATGACTCTATCCTGCTGCCCCTAGCAGAGGTTCTCAGGTGCCAAAATCTACCATCAGGATATATTTCTGGTCATAAAGTTTCTCCAATGAGGCTTAGAGGCAGTAGCTACTCATGCTTATTGGACCAAGAGAATGAGCATCCTGGACATTGTTTCTTTAAGCCACAACTTTTGGTTTCTAATTATTTTCAGTTCGTAAGTACCTGTTCCTCAGCATCCTTTCCAAAAGAATGGCTGCCCAAATTCTGCTTGATTTAGCATCCTCTGTTGAGTCATCTGGAAGAAGTGACTTGCCACGTCTAGGAAAAAAGGGCGAAGAAGCCATGTAGATAACCTATAGTAATGTGACATTACTAGGAGCAGTGAGAACTGTCAGGTCAATCTTACTAAAGGAAATATTCTGGGTATATGATAAAACAAATCATTTCTCACTCAGAATTCACAGCTTGTTATCCCAACAGTTAATACCATAAAAGGAAAATGTAATGAAGTCGAATATCCAGCTTCAATATTTACAAGGTATTCAGGAATCTACAGACCAATGAATGTGAAAATGGATTTTATAAAAATTCAGGTTCCACACATCAATTTTTATGAGCTCATCACAAGAATAAAAGCTCCCCTAAGAGCTCAAGGGAGAGGAGACTCACCATTGAATCTATACTAATTAAGACGTGTTTAATAAATGTTAAACTGAACTAAAATATGGCTCAATTGTTATTTCATCTGCCTTATGTCTTCTCCCTGTATTAAGATGCATAAGGTGGGATGCCTGGTTGGCTCAGTCGGTTAAGCGTCTGCCTTTGGCTCAAGTCATGATCCCAGGGTCCTGGGATCGAGTCCCACATCAGGCTCCTTGCTCACCAGGGAGCCTGCTTCTCCCTCTGCCTGCCTCTATCAAATAAATACAATCTTCAAAAAAAAAAAAAAAAAAAATGCATAAGGTGCCTCTCTGTACTCCTAGAATTTTTTCTCTCACTATATTTTCCACATTTTTTTTTTTTTTTTTTTAATGAGAGACAGAGAGCATGAGAGGGAGGAGGGTCAGAGGGAGAAGCAGATTCCCTGCTGAGCAGGGAGCCCGACGTGGGACTCGATCCTAGCACTCCAGGATCATGACCCGGGCAGAAGGCAGTCGTTTAACCAACTGAGCCACCCAGGCGCCCCCACACTGTCTTTTAACTTATCTGTTCTACGTTCTTCCTCTAAGACTGGGACCATCTTGAGGTTTTGGCCATGTCTTTTCCATCTTTGCATCCCTAACATGTAACAATGCCTGACCTTTGTTAGCAATCAGTGAGAGTCTACCAACTGACTAATCAAGTCTTTTTACTTGATTAAACCATCAAAAATTCTAAACCAATGCTACTCAAAGAGGCTAGCCCATAAACTGTTGGTTTATAATGAGATAAGGAGTTTTGAGCAGAATATGTAAAAGAATGGCTTCCTTTTTTGAGAAAGTCTTGCTATGGAAAAATGTCTAAACTAAACAGTGCTGCTTTAGTGATACAGCTGATTTATAGTCTTGCCCCACTTTGATCCAAACACTTGAGAGTTAGAAAAAGACATTTTCATAAAGAAAAGTAAGATGCGGAGGAATGGATGGTTAAAGTTAACTTTAGGGTCTTCATCCACCTTTATGAGCATATATATATTTACAGATCCCCAAGAAGATTTAAAATAAAGGCACCTACTTTCACTGGTTAAAAAAATAAAGACACAGGGCACTTAAAAAGTTTTAAAAGCCAAGACACATTTAAAAAAACCTAATAAATTTTTAATTAGAATTTTTCCTTTTTTTTTAACAGGACAAGTAACAGATTACATCAAACTTCAGAACTGCTCAAATATCTAGTTATTATACACATTCCCATCTGTCTTGCAGGGAGGGATCTTGGTCGGCTTAACAGTTTCAGGTAAAATAAGCTGCATAATAGTATATATTACAATAATAAATGTACAATGTTTACATGAAATATGTTTTAGAAGCAAAAAAAAAGATGCATCTGCATCAAAAGGCGACCTTTTAAGATGCCACGACTATTTTTTACATTCACTCTTGCAACAGGTCACAAGATGGGGGTCACTAAGCTCAGATAAGTCACTATGATGCACATAAAATACAGAAAGATTGGTTATTTTATATATTATATATATATTTATATTTTCACACTTTAGTATCTGAGACATAAACTGAGAATTTAAAATTTATTCTCTTCAGATAACAAATCATTTTTTATTCTTCATAAACATGGTGCCCACAAAAGCACATAGGTAAGGCACAATAGGGTTTTCTGTTACAGAACAGTGTGCATCATGTTTACTTAACCAGAAAACGTGCATTATCTGTGCAAGTTCATGCTGCAAACCCAACACATATACAATTAAAAAACAAAAAGGAAACTGAGCTTTAAACAAAATCAAAATTGGTACAATTCCAGCTGTTTCACATATTCATTTGGACTGACAAAGATATATCAACAGGTTATAAAAAAAAAAGCCAATTGTTACATTACAAGTAAACTCTGCTCAGCAACTATTTTAATCTGAAATCATAAACAGTAATAAAGCAACTTTACTGAAACAAAGTAAATACCGAGGCACAAAGCGACGGTCACTCGTGCATTTACTATATTGCAAGCTTTCATGACCCAAAATTTCAAATATAATTTTTCAAATACACATTTTGCTGCAACAATATGCCCTGCTTTAAACCTGACTTACAACAGGGGAGCTGACATTTCATTATATTATAAATAGATTGGGAAAATGACTTAATCCCAATAGTACTATGTCATAGTCCTAGTATTTATAATAAATACAGCTTTTCACAAAATACTTTTCCAATATCTGCCAATTGCATCTTTATTGCTCACATAAATTTGAATCCATTACAACTAATATCAGAACTTTCACACAAAATCATACTCAGACATTTTTATATAAAACTTATAAAAGATATTTTAAACTTGTATCTAATACTTCCAGGTGTTTGGCTGTTTGATCTATGTGATAGTACAGCCATATGTATATATGTGTGTGTATATATACACATATACACATACATATATATACACATACACACATATATACACATACATATATACACATCAGATTATGAATAAAATAGGAAGCTTATTTTACTGCTTTAATGCAGACATCCTCACAAAACACGACTACTTTCGCCACCACCAGCATTTATACATATATACAAAAGCCAGTTTAAGTACATGTACATCCACCTACACTTATATGTAACCACTAAACCCAAATTAGTTATCCTGTATTCCAGCTGTAACAAATGAATCTCTTACAAGCAATAGAAACCTAAGGTTAAATTGGGAAATAACAGTTTTACCACATTAGCCTGGTAAGGAACTATGCAGGTGACTGTATACAAAAATTCACAACATTAGTTCACGGGAAATTAGGGAAATACAAGAAGCCTCTTCACCATGCTTTTGTGTGGTTATCCAAACACTCTGTGGTGCAAAAACACAATCACCACATCTGAAAATGCTTAATAAGTCAATGTTCCTCATGCAAAACTTTAAATGCATCAGCTTAACTGAGCTCCAAAAACTGAATGAAACAATTGTTCTGCCTACTCAGCACTGCTGCCTCACTGCTAAGTCCCTTTGGAACCTTAAGATTTCTGGAACATTCAAACAGAGCTGTATTCAATAAAAATATTACATACAAAAAGCATTTAAAAGGAAGACAGGAAGCCAAACAGGAATTTTCCTATTGTAAATACCAGTCCTAGGAGTGGAAGAAAGTCTTTTCAGGAACCTCCTTGAGAATTGGCTAGGCCAGTCCGAAGACGAAGATGAGACATAGAGTTCATATGTTTATCTGATGGCTTCAAGGGAGTATTGCAAGTAAGAGCCTGGGGAAAGCGATGGTGATATCTATCTAGTCGTAAATATTTTACTGTAACCAATTTCCCTGTTGTAAGATAAAAATAGTATTTTAGATCTGTAAAAATGTGCTCAATATTTATAGAAAACAAACTGTGGTAAAAGACATATGAACAAATAAAACAATCTTAAATAATTACTCTAAAAATGCTGACCTAAAATTCTTTAATTTAAAATCTGGTATAGTTTAACAGTAAGCCATAATTTATCATTTTAAAATGTTTGTAATACTCAAACTTCTTACCATCAAACCAAGAGCCATGCAATGCCTTAAAAGCTTTTCCAGCATATTCTGGAGACAGACATTTAACATATACACAACCCTGTGATAATTCAAAAAAAAAAAAAAAGAAACAGTTTTAGTTTAATAGCAACAAATCCAAAATGTAAAATTCAGTAGTAAAAGTTACTTTACCTCACGTGAATTTTTGTCTACTGCAATGTGAACAATGCCATCATTATCACTGCATTTTTCTAAAATTGCTTCTTGAATTGCCAAATGCCACTGATCTCCTATTTCCCTAAAAATTAAGGAAAACAAAAATCAACAACCATACTCCTACTCAAAAGTCTTCACTGTCTCTTATAACATATATATCCTACCAGAAGGGGATAGTTTCAAAACCACATATTGTTAAAACTAGTAGTTAAGTAAATGCTTGTTACTAGCAGATTTAAAAAATATTAGCATTCACAGACCCAGACCTTCTCTCACTTTCCAGTGTAAGAAGGCACAGAGCTGTGCGGTGAAGGATTAGCCTACCACAGCAGAACAAATGTGCTGTCATTTTTATGTCTGAAATCTTATGTACCTATTGTCATTTCTTTTTTTTTTTCTTCCTAGCAAGTGTTAACATTTTAATGAGTTGTAGTGAACTCACAGAAGTTGAGTATTATTGGGGCACCTGTGTGGCTCAGTCAATTAAGTGTCTGCCTTCGGCTCAAGTCATGTTCTCAGGGTCCTGGGATCCAACCCCACGTTAGGCTCCCTGCTCAGTGGGGAACCTGCTTCTCCCTCTCCCTCTGCCTCTCCCCCTGCATGTGTACATGTGTGCGAGAGGCACACGCCCCCCACTCACTGTCTCAAATACAATCTTTTTTAAAAAAAGTAAGTTGAATATTTTTTAAGATTTTTTTTAATTTATTTATTTGAGAGAAAGAGTGAGAGGGAGAGAGCAGAAGCAGAGGGAGAGGGAGAAGCAGACTCCACACTGAGCAGGGAGCCCGACGCGGGGCTCGATCCCAGGATCCTGGGATCATGACCTGAACCCAAAGCAAATGCTTAACCAACTGAGCCACCCAGGCATGCCAAGTATTACTTTTTTTTTAAATGATATTTTCAAATTCCTAAACTTTAGGAAAATTCCTAAACAGTGTATTCTGAGCTTCTCTTTTTCAAAATAATGGAAGAATGATACAGGACAAACATTTTGCACAGAGTCACCTTACTATTATGAGAGCTTTTAAGATTTCCTGCTGCAGCAGTGCGTATTTGTCTTACTTGTGAGATATAGACAGTGGGCCAAAAGGAAAGCGGCTATACTTTAAATCATAAATCTTCATCTTAGGTAACAAAATACTGGGCTGGCACTGATTTCCTAATCCCTAAGGTATGGGGTAAGCTGCCCAACAGAGGGATCACCGCACTGCTAAGTGCTTCTATCTATGCAAAATGGAGAGGGTTGTGTACGTATACTAACAGGGCTTCCCCACATTTCCAATTTTGTTGTCACTTATTTGCAATCTCGTATCAACTATTTTTTGAAATAAATGAGTTATTAAATGAGACTTACGGGTATTTTATACATAATACAGTTTCCCCTGTCAGGATTTTTTTTTTTACAAAACAGAATCTGACCTGTCATATCACTGAACAAATAAGCAGTTACCTCTAGGAAGCAAATTCTAAAAATTATTACAGCTTATATATGAAATATTAGAGATTCTAAGGCAGTAACTTTTGCCAGTGCTAATCTCTGGATGCATGTGCTGCTATAATCATAAAGAAATTTTCTCAAATATTAAATGAAAAGTTTCTCAAATATTGCATGGACAAACAGGACTTACAGAAAGTGTGTACATCTTTGCAGAGAATTTTTTACAATTAGAGACTGGAAGTTTAAAAATAGCAGGTATTTTTACCTATATTGCCTACTGAGGCAAGAATGTTGGCAGAAGAGACTTATACACTTAATAAAGGGTACTGTTTATCACCATGTGTATCATTAACTTGACTCCAGCATTTATCTGCTATGGGGATTCACAGTACCTACAAAGATTTGTAGAAGTTTAACAAATTATTATACATCCGGGTCTTTTGGCCAAACTTTTGCTTTAAATTTAACAAAAGAGGAAGAAAAGGAAAACATAACATTTCTTTAGAGATTCAAAAGTAAGAGACTGTTCAATTACAGACAGCATTTTAAGAATATTCCAAATATTCCAAATAAAAATTACATATACCTCTGATAATACTTACATAACTGGGTCAAACATATTTCGAATCTTTAGACATGGTGTCAAGCTATTTGGCGGTGAATTTCTTCTATCTAAATGAAATGCTACAAAAAACAAATCAGTTTTACTATTTGTCACTGTTCCATTTTGTTGAAAGGTATTCAGTCACTTTTTTCAAAAAATATTCATCGCATGCTTTTACTGGGACCCAGACCCCTGGAAGTTAAGGTACATCAGAGAAATACAATCATTGCTCTCACAGAGTCTGCAGTTTAGTGGGTGAGAGAGTTGAGAAACAGTGTCAAAAAAACAGAGAGACAAACAAAAAACCCGTAATTACGGTAAATCTTAAGAAAGAAGAATACAGGAAGCTGTGAAAGTAACTTAAGGTAGTCTGGAAGTATCAGATAACACTTCACTGAGGAAGTGAAATTTATGCTGGGATCTAAAGAATAAAGAATAAATAAAAGGCAGAGTAAAAAGCAAATGTGCCAGCTTATATACAGTCCCTAAGACAAGAGGAGCTCAGTGTAATCAAGTAAACTAAAGTGTAGTCAACTAAAAGATAGCCACTGTGGCTAGAGTGGGAAAACAGAAAGATAGACCTTAAGAGACAGAAGTCAGATTATTGAGGACCATGCAGATCACATTAAAGTGTTTAACATTACCATAAGAGCAATAGAAAGCCACTCCAAGTTTTTTTTGTAAAGAGAGTAATAATTTTATGAGATCTGTCTTTTAAAAATTATCATTTTTTAAAACAGACTGTTAAGAATCGATTAAACAGAAACAAGTGAATGCAAGGGAACCAGTTAGAGGGTTATTATAGTTGTCTAAGAGATGATACTAATGTGGATGATATAGGCTAGCAATGCTGATGGAAGTGGATAGAATCCAGGACAAATGGAGTAGATTTGACATGACTTATTTAAAAGACTATACATGAAGGTAAGGAAGAGATTAAGGATAACTCCTGGGCTTATGACGGAACCAACTGAGAAGGGGTATCATTAATTAAACAGGAACACTGGGGGGAGGGGAGGTCCATTTGGCAAGAGAAGATACTAAATTCATGCACATGCTGAATTTGTGGTGTCCATATCCTAGTAGACAAGTATACAGGTGGGCATAAAAATCTGAAAACCAGAGGACTTAATTCAAGAAATGAATTTGGGAGTTATCAATATATCTATGGTAAACGAAGTCACAGCATGAGATCATCTATAGGTAGAAGGAAGACAGGTAGAATGAGAAAAGAAGATGGCCTTGAGAAACTCCCAACCCTTAAAGGTCCAGGAAAAGAAGAAAATCCAGAAAAGATTGAAGAAATGGTCAATGTAGCAAGAAAACTAGAAAAAAAGTGGCATCCCCAAAGCCAAAAGAAGAAAGTTTTAAAGCAGGCTCAATTGTTAACACTGCTAAGTAAAATAAGGACAGAAAAAAAAAATGTCCACTTGGTTTAGCAATATGGATGTCTGAGAGCTGTTTCCTTGGAATGAGGGGGATGGAAAATAGATTGGAGTCAGCTGAAGAATAAAATGAGAGGTGAAAAAGTAAAAACAATGAGTACAGTAAACTGTTTAATGCTATTTGGCTATAAAAAGGAAGAGAGAGACAGAGTGATAGCTAAAGAACAATATACACTCCAACAGTGTGTTTTATTTTTTTTTTTAAAGATTTTATTTATTTATTTGAGAGAGAGAGAGCACAAGCAGGGGAAGGGGAGAGGGAGAAGCAGGCTCCCCACTGAGCAGGGAGCCCAATGCACAGCTTGATCTCAGGACCCCAGTATCATGACCTGAGCTGAAGGCAGACACTTAACCAACTGAGCCACCCAGGCACCCCTCCTACAAACATGTTTTAAAGATAAGAAAAACTATACAGCATGTTTAAATGCTGATGAAAAGATCCAGTAGAAGCAGGGGATTTAGAACACAGTAGGAGAAGATATTTGAGAAGATGAGGGAATGGGATCCAGAGGACTTACATCCCATTCCCTATGGAGGGAAGGGCTCAGGTCTTTGGTTAAGTGAGAAAACTCCTCAAATGCAATAGGAAGTGAGGGTGAGTGTCGATTCTGGCAATTTTATGGATATGGTGGTGGAAATTTGAGGCAGATACAATCTGTCTGCTTCTATTCAAGTCATCAACTGAGAATTATGAGAGAGAAGGGCAAAGGTTTGAAAAGATGGAAAGAAATCTAAAATTGTTACTGAGTAGGAAAGTGAAGTGACTGGTAAAATATAAGAACATGAAAGTCAGGTAGCACTGAGGGCCTAATTGAGGTTGATTACTTATGTCGTACCAGTCTGCAGAACTGTATGACTTTCTCCTGCTATGCTCAGCTCCCCACACATAGACAAAATAGTTTCATCCTTGGTTGGAATTTGCCAGGCTAAGATGAAGGATAGATAATGACTTACAGGTACCAGCAAGAAAAGGACTGGAGAGATGGGTTATGGAAATTAAGATGGACAGGAAAAGAAATAAAGATAGGAGGAAGACTGAAAAACTAGAAAAAGTAGGTACATGGAAGAACTGGAGAGTCTGGGGATTCCTAAAAAAAAGCAAATATATAAAGCAGGAAAGTTTAAAGGATAAGTTAACGGCTCAGAGTATACCAATGGGTTTAACGAGTGACAGGGATTAAGGAGTGCACTTGTGATGAGCACCGGGTGTTGTATGTTAACTGGAATTTAAATAAAGACTTGGAAGGGAAAAAATATAAAGACCTGAATGTATCAATTAAAGATTTCAGAAGTATCTAGTGAAAAAAAATTGTCTGGGTTGTGAATGTCCTAACTGTGCCTGATACAGGGTGGGGAATGGCCACTAGATATGAAAAATCTTTGACAAACCCCAGATCAAGAAAGTCTGTGAACCACTAGTACTACTCAGACTTCTCTGGCAGTGTACAGACTGTGTTCTTAGATGACCTTTTAGTTGCAGGCAATCTGAGTTCCTTGAAATTCCAATATTGGCCAGAAGAAATGAACCAGAGAAAATGGAAGCATTAATACCATCTTATCCTAGCCTAGACCCAAGTTTCCACAAAATAATGGATCTGGGAGAAGTTATTCCTGGCTAATTCTAATCACAAAGTAGTTGTGAAGATCAAACCGATTTTTAAGATACATACTTCGTCTCCCCAACTAAACTGTAATCACCTCCTGGTACAAGCAAAGAGACAGTGGTTACTGAATGATGATACATTTCAAATACCTCCGGAACTATGTTTGGATCCTTCAAATGAATACTGTTTATTCTGAAGACTACAACTGTCAGAAACATAAATAATTCTCCCCAGCAGGTATGGTTTGATTTTTAACTGGTGCTTTAAAATACCATTAGAGATACTAATGCTATATAAGAATGCAATTTATACTTAACTATCCTTCAGAAAATGAACTAAAAATTCAATATGGTTGATTATTTAACAATTACTTGGAAAAAATACTATTAAGTGACAACAGCTTGTAGTGGGAGTGAATTCAAGACTACTATAATTACCAACCCTCCAGCCATGTACCTTTTAATTAAACCACTGTTATTTATAAGAGGATAAACATTAAGCCTGTTAATAAGTTAAACTATCTTTTTACATAAACCACCCCAACCCCCCACTATACAGCCATATTTACAGCACAACATTTGTGTTCGGATACATTTAAATGAAAGTAAAACTCAGTTTATGTATTAATATTTTTTACAAGCAAAGTCAATCAATTATATTTAGATAGACTATACATTTAATGGCATAAAATGTAAGTAGTATTAGAACTAAATTCTCTCTATATTAGGGCTATATGTTCTAAATGAGGCAATTTAGATAATTATCATCAAGAAATATTCCACCAACTTCTCATTATTCAGCTCCTGTAACAAATTCTTTTATGATCAAACTCTTAAAAGAACTCAGATCTCTCTTGCTAGGAGTCTACAGACTTTTACCATTACAACCTACCAAAAACTTGAATTGGTATACTTCAAGCAAATGGCTACTGGGTTCTACCTCAGGATTTTCTGCCTTCAGGATAACATAATCTCAGCCACTATATTTTTTTCAATTTACTAAGAAATAGGTGTCTTCTTTTACTCTAAATTCCTTTCTAGGTTCAGTAACTAATTCACCGTAACTTTTTTTTTTATCAAAGACTCAAGTAAAGGGAGATTGATTTTATAATTCTTCAGATCGTGCATTTAGAAGTATTCAAATTAAGATAGCTCAGTACTTGGCATATAGTTTGTAAACATTTACTATACTGGAACCTTAGTGAAACAAAGTTGCAGGACATTTCAGAACTATCAATTCATGTTGAGTTTTACAACTATTATAACTGACCTAAAATTGTCTTATATCATACTTACATAGTCTTTTCCTATCTAAAGAAAATGATAAAATGAAAATAATAGTCTGAGGTTTTAAATTCTAGATATAGAGCATCCAATTTCACACACTTAGAGTCTGTCATCCCCCCTACTAATTTATAAGAACAACTTGGATTACCTAGGTCAAGAAATTGTCTTTGGATTCATCTTGAAAACCTCACATTTTAAAAATAAGACAACTACAATGATAAAAAAAATCCTATGACTAAAATAATGGCCTTTTCTAGAACTTCATATTTATACATGAGCACCGATTGCTAGCTATATAAAGAAATTAAGCTGAGAATCCACAACTATTCCAATCAGGCACTAAGGTAATCAGATCTGATTGGCTTTGCATTCTGTTTTCCTTTCATAAGACCCTTCTGCAGACACCTTTTAAAACAAAAAGTTTAATGTTTAGTGTCATCTTTGGCATCATCAAAGCATCATCTTTATGCCATGATTACTGAAGACTTATTATTCAAGCTCTTTTGAAAGTGAAAATTAGAGAAGAAAGGCAGTGATTGGATTTTACGTTTTTGCAATTTCAAAACAATTTACTTAACTTTCTCATAAATACTGTGTTTAGCAAACATTGACAAATATGCTTTTATTCAACAAGATTTAAAGAAACTCAACTCACTACTAGGTCTGAAATGCACATTAAACTAACTGCAAGATTTAATTTTGCAATTAACCATACAAGAGATTCAAGTGAGGTTAACAGTTACCACTAGTAGAGGTTTCAGGACCTAAAGCAACCAATCACCAAGCCCTCCTATATACTTACATATACCTGTTAATGCAACCATGCAAGCATTGAGAAAAATATGGAAAGATAGCCACAAAAACTACTTGGCACAGGGGATATGCAGGTGGATGGGTGTTAATGAAAAAGAGGCAAGCAAGCAAAAATGGGAAAAAAGAGCAGTTAAAAAGTTATGTTCCACTTTTATATGTTTTATATATATGTAAAACAGAAATTATGTCTTATTTACATAAAAACTAGGGGAAAAGAATGCAGTTAAATACTAAGTAGCTTTAAGTGAAAAAGGAAAATATCAAAGTAATGTATGTAGTGTTCTATTATGGTAAAGACAAACCATTATGTTCATATTTGAAAGGAGAAAAGTGGAAGGATATATAAGAAGCTAACATTAATTCCTTCTATGGGATGGAACTGCAAAGGGAGTTTTGCCTTCATATCTTTCAACAGTACTATTTTACTTTAAACATGTAAGACTTTCACAATTGAAAAAAATTTTTTAAATACCATGTTTATTTTTGTTGTTGCTTAAAAATACATACCTTGACCTTGCCATACTTTAGAAGGTATTACTAATATTTTGTCACAGGAGGCAGAAGGCTGGATCCACCGCCAAACTAGAAAATCCGCACCACCTATTCTTCGTGTCTCTGTGCGAACTCTAGACTCATTAGCAGCAAGAAAGTCAACAGCTCTATCCCAGACTTTCTTCATTTTTTTCCTATCATGTGAACAAAATGACAAATTTACTATCATCTTGGCTTGTCATCTTTCTCAAGTATTAGTAAGTGAAGGCAATGGTTATTATTAATTCTGGTTTTTCTTATCCCTGCCTATGAAGTTTTTTCAAAAAAGATTTAGATGCCTGAAGCTCACCTCAGATTTACTGAATTTCCTTCTCCAGAGGTGGAGCATAATCATCAGTAAATTTTTCCCCCCAAACTCCACCACTGATTCTGAGGTGTTGCTATGGTGAAGAATGCTGTGTTAGGATATGGAATCATCTTTCATTTTTAAGAAGTTATTATTTAGTACTTTTATTTAAAAAGCTTCATTAACAAAAAAATATTTAAGGCATTATTAGTAAAACATCACTGGCTATTGTCTGCCTCTGTTTCTTTATTAAGATGAAATTAAAGGAAATAAGGTGAAGATTGATAAGAATAAAAAATGTATAAAAGTGATGATTTAGAAATCTAGCTGTCTATTATGCCACTCAAAATCAGGAGAATAGAAGGGAATTTAGAAAGAAAGGAGAGTTTAAAGTACAAAAGTAAAGTCTGTACAGTAAAACTGGTCTACTTGAGAACGGAACAACTCTCAATATAATCTTCATAACTTCAGAAGATACCAACGTTCTGATCTACTTCAACTCACAATACTTTGAACGTACTTGTCATGAGGTTGTATTAAGGAATCTTGTACATGTGGAATAGGCATGTAAGGTTGTAAGTCTTTATTTTCCTGGCAAGCTTCGTTATGACTTCGTAAAACATCTGAAAATACAACAAATTTAAAATGAATCAATCACTGGACATCATGCTGTAATTTATCACATAATAACTATTCTAGAAATAGTTTAGATTTTTACAAATACTTATACCTATAATCTTCACCACCATATCATACATCTGCCTTGTTTCCTCTTCTTCTTTTGTCCAGCGATATTTCATATAACGCAGAACGACACAAACCATCACTACACCTGCAATATTTATATATTTTGTGTTTTAAAAATTGTGCTCAGTGACATTCAATAACATTCACTGCAATCTGAAGTTATTGGTATAGTTGTTAAATCTGATATTAGCAAAAAAAGAGAAATCTTATGACCGTTTCCACAGTGATTATTTTAACTGTCATAATGAGATAATGGAATAAGCCTTCAAACAGTGGGCTGAATTACCTACATAATTACAACTACATAGAACAATTTAGTATTAAACATTTTCCAGAGTTTCACTTAATCTCTCTAGAAAAACCATTTCTTTCATGATGTTGACAACTGAACATTTAAATTCTTTTATTTTTTTAAAAACAACAGAACTATGTTTCACAAACGTTTTCCTTTGCCACATTAAACTATTAGAAAAGTGAGTTTCCTAAACTGTAAATTTAGGAAAACTGTAGACTGTAAATGTACTACACTTTAGGAAAATTATTTTTAAAAGACTTGAACAAAGAAAAAATTATCTCCTAAATTCCTATAATCAATCAAAATAGTCACACAAAATCCAGGAATCCAAATGAAAATTTCAATGCAGGTAAATTATATTTTTTAAATTAAAAATAATTTTAATGAACTTAATTTGTATTTTATCATTAAAAATAAGCTTAATTTTTCTATTTTCCTGTTCTATTTTCAAAGGCACACTTTATGTCTTTTTCTATGACATTCTTAGGACAAAGTTTTATTCCATCTCCCTTTATAAACTGTTTTCTAAGCCTTTAGATTAATACTGACATTATTAAAAACAAAAAACAAAAAACGAACTTCAATATTATTCTACCTAGTGAAGACTTCTGGATATGATTTATAATGGCAGCTATCACAGAAGTAAATTCTCAACCCTGGCATTTGATAAAATACAGATACAAAAATTCTAGACTATCATGTATCTTCTTTCTCATCCCCAAAACTTACCTAAGCATAACAACAATAACCTGTGGGTGACAGTAATAAAAGCACGTCGAAAACGACACCAGAAAGACATCTGTGGTCTTGTGGACTGTAAAAACTGCACATCGGTTATATTTGTCAATTGTTCCTCAGGGCCATAACCAACACACCTAGTTAAAAATAATTAAGGAGACCTTAGAGTCAAAACCACTTCTTATACTACAAAATGGTCAAAGTGGAAATTAAATCCCTTACCTTATTCCAACATCTTTTCCATTTTCTAAAATCCACTTCAATGAAATATTAAATATATCTTCATATTCAGGGCCTAAATCCTAACAAGAAAAATGGAGAAAATAACTACTCTTAATTCACACTCATTTGACTCTATCTGTAAGCTATACTATAAATACCATACTTTTATCTTTATATAACACTTGAAACTGTATTACATAACAAAAATGTATTATTCATTATAGAAAAACAAAAGGAGGAAAAAAAGTCACAATTTCCCCATCTTCCTAAGATAAGCACGGTTACTATTTTGTTATGTTTTCTTTTTGGTTCTTTTACAGCTACAGATTTGGAGGATTTTTTAAAAATATAATTTGTCTTTTAAGTATCACTGTGATAAAAGTGAATTAGCTAATTTTTTTTTTTTTTATGGAACCCTATTTTTAAATGAACAAATGGCAAACTATTCATACTTGGCTGTTTCACTGACATTTTCTCAACAAGTGAATGAAGCAAGCATGTCACCTCAAGAAAAACAGCTGACTTTGTTACCAATGATAACATTCAAGCTTTCAAGTAAAATAGTAAAAGTAAAATTTGGAAAAAGTTGCATCTATTACCATGAGCTTGACAACTTTACAATACTTGAAAACCTTTGCAATGAGACTGGTGTGATATTGAAGAATTAAAGATATCAATCTTGAAATGTGTCAACATTGGGAAGATTTGCATAAATAGCAAACCAGTATTTTCCAAATGAACCATGCATTAGTTATAAAATCTTGCATAGGTAAAAGATCTATTCTACGTGTAAAACAAAGGACTTTAGAGAAAGAATGTACAAAAATCACTGATACGGTTTCAAATTGCACATTGCAAACAATCTTGAAGAAACTACCTCTCAGACTTTTGGTACAGTATCAGTGAAGAATACCTACAATTATCTGAAAAGAGTATTAAAATACTTTTTCCTGTTTTGACTACGTATCTGTAAGAGGCTAGATTTTTCTTGATGTACTTCAACCAAAACATCGAAGCAAATTGAATACAGAAGTACATAGGAAAATCCAGTTGTTTTTTATTAACCTACATATTAAAGATTAAAAGATTTGTACAAATGTAAAACAATGCCATCTCTCATGAAATGTTTTTATTTTGGAAAATAGTTATTTTTCATAAAAATACTTTGTTAACATGTAATAAGTTCATTATTCTTTAAACAAATAATATAAAATTTGATTAAATTTCTAGTAAGGTAAATATATATATCTAAATTTATCTATCTCCCACAAACAAAGGCCATTTAGGGTCCTCAGGACTGCAAAAGGGTCCTGAAACCATAAAGTTTAAGAACTGCTGTGCATAGGTAAATTATGTATTTTTTAATCAAAATATTAAAAATAAAAGTGGTATCCCATTTTGTATATACTGTTTATTCCACTTGCTTTTATCACAATATGAAGTACTGTGTCAATGTCAATAAACATGGAACAACCTATTTTCCAGGAAATCTGTGTTTCTAGTGTATGGCTGGTTATTTTATACTTTAGTCAACCTTTTATTCATGAATGTTTAGAGTATTACCAATTATTTCAATATATCAAATAATACTGTAATAAATACTCTTAAAATTTTTTCCATTCAAAAAATATTTATTGGGGCACCTGGGTGGCTCAGTCGTTAAGTGTCTGCCTTCAGCTCAGGTCATCATCTTAGGGTCCTGGGATGGAGCCCCACCACATCGGGCTCCAGCCCCACACTGGGCTCCCTGCTCAGCGGGAAGCCTGCTTCTCCTTCTCCCACTCCCCTGCTTGTGTTCCCTCTCTCACTGTGTCTGTCAAATAAATAGATAAAATCTTAAAAAAAAAAAAATTTACTAAGGGTCTAATATGTGCCAGGTACTACTTTAGGACCTAGAGATGTAGCACTAAGCAAAACCATCAAAATTCCCTGTGTTCATGGAGCTTATCTTCTCTTCAATATTTACTTTTTTAAGTGCAAAAAATGAATTTCTAAAAGTAGCAGTAAGACGTCATTTTTTTTCACTTTTTTAAATTAATTAATTTATTTTTTTATTCTTATGTTAATCCCCATACATTACATCATTAGTTTTAGATGAAGTGTTCCATGATTCAATGTTTGTGCATAACACCCAGTGCTCCATGCAGAATGTGCCCTCCTCAATACCCACCACCAGGCTAACCCATCCTCCCACCCCCCTCCCCTCTAGAACCCTCAGTTTGTTTTTCAGAGTCCATCGTCTCTCATGGTTCGTCTACCCCTCCGATTTCCCCCGCTTCATTCTACCCCTCCCACTACCTTCTTCTTTTTTTTTCCTTAACATATATTGCATTATTTGTTTCAGAGGTACAGATCTGAGATTCAACAGTCTTACACAATTCACAGCGCTTACCAGAGCACATATCCTCCCCAGTGTCTATCACCCAGTCACCCCATCCCTCCCACCCCACCCCCAACTCCAGCAACCCTCAGTTTGTTTCCTGCAATTAAGAATTCCTCGTATCAGTGAGATCATATGATACATGTCTTTCTCTGTTTGACTTATTTCACTCAACATAATACCCTCCAGTTCCATCCACGTCGTTGCAAATGGCAAGATCTCATTCCTTTTGATGGCTGCATAATATTCCATTGTATATATATACCACATCTTCTTTATCCATTCATCTGAGTAAGACATCATTTTTTAAAACTCCTTTAAGGGGCCTGGGTGGCTCAGTGGATTGTGTCTGAATCTTGATTTCAGCTCAGGTCATGATCTCAGAGTAGTGAGATCAAGCCCCATGTTGGGCTCTGCACTGGGAGTGAAGCCTGCTTAAGATTCTCTCTCCCTCTGACCCTCCCCTTCTCTCTCTTAAAAAAAAAAAAAAAAAAAATTTGTAAATAATAGCTATTGTGTTTTATCAACATTTTCTTCAATAGCAGTGGAAATTGAAGTTTTTCATTTGATCAGTACAATTTATTTCCTAGTATGGAACCGGCAAGTTTTTTTTTTTTACTATATCAAATTTGAAAGGGTCATTCTTCTCCAGTGCCCATGGAACATTCTCCAGAACAGATCACATCCTAGGTCACAAATCACGTCTCAACCAGTACCAAAAGACTGGGATCATTCCCTGCATATTTTCAGACCACAATGCTTTGAAACTAGAACTCAATCACAAGAGGAAGTCGGAAAGAACTCAAATACATGGAGGCTAAAGAGCATCCTACTAAAGAATGAATGGGTCCAACCAGGAAATTAAAGAAGAATTAAAAAAATTCACGGAAACAAATGAAAATGAAAACACAACTGTTCAAAATCTTTGGGATGCAGCAAAGGCAGTCCTAAGAGGAAAGTATATAACAATACAAGCCTTTCTCAAGAAACAAGAAAGGTCTCAAATACAACCTAACCCTACACCTAAAGGAGCTGGAGAAAGAACAGCAAATAAAGCCTAAACCCAGCAGGAGATCAGAGCAGAAATCAATGAAATAGGAACCAAAGAACAGTAGAACAGATCAATGAAACTAGGAGCTGGTTCTTTCAAAGAATTAATAAGATTGATAAATCCTTGGCCAGACTTATCAAAAAGAAAAATGACCCAAATAAATAAAATCATGAATGAAAGAGGAGAGATCACAACCAACACCAAAGAAATACAAACGATTGTAAGAACATACTATGAACAACTATATGTCAGCAAATTAGATAATCTGGAAGAAATGGATGCATTCCAAGAGATGTACAAACTACCAAAACTGAACCAGGAAGAAATAGAAAACCTAAACAGACCTATAACCACTAAAGAAATTGAAGCAGTAATCAAAAATCTCCCAAAAAACAAAAGCCCAGGGCCAGATGGCTTCCCAGGGGAATTCTATCAAACATTTAAAGAAAAATTAATACCTATTTTTCTGAAACCGTTCCAAAAAATAGAAATGTAAGGAAAACTTCCAGACTCATTTTATAAGGCCAGCATTACCTTGATCCCAAAATCAGACAAAGACCCCATCAAAAAGGAGAATTACACACCAATATCCCTGATGAACATGGATGCAAAAATTCTCACCAAAATACTAGCCAATAGGATCCAACAGTACATTAAAAGGATTATTCACCACAACCAAGTGGAATTTATTCCTGGGCTGCAAGGTTGGTTCAACTCCACAAATCAATGTGATACATTAATAAAAAAAAAAGAATAAGAAAAAGAACCATATGATCCTCTCAATAGATGCAGAAAAAGCATCTGACAAAGTACAGCATCCTTTCTTGATCAAAACTCTTCAGAGTGTAGGGATAGAGGGTACAAACCTCAATATCACAAAAGCCATCTATGAAAAACCTACAGCAAATATCATTCTCAATGGGGAAAAACTGAGAGCTTTCCCCCTAAGGTCAGGAACACGGCAGGGATGTCCACTATCACCACTGCTATTCAACATAGTACTAGAAGTCCTAGCCACAGCAATCAGACAACAAAAAGAAATCAAAGGCATCCAAATCGGCAAAGAAGAAGTCAAACTCTCACTCTTTGCAGATGATATGATACTTTATGTGGAAAACCCCAAAGACTCCACACCAAAACTGCTAGAACTCATACAGGAATTCAGTAAAGTGCCAGGATATAAAATCAATGCACAGAAATCAGTGGCATTCCTATACACCAATAACAAGACAGAAGAAAGAGAAATTAAGGAGTCGATCCTATTTACAATTGCACCCAAAACCATAAGATACCTAGGAATAAATCTAACCAAAGAGGCACAGAATCTGTACTCAGAAAACTATAAAATACTCATGAAAGAAATTGAGGAAGACACAAAAAAATGGAAAAACACTCCATGCTCATGGACTGGAAGAACAAATACTGTGAAGATGTCAATGCTACCTACAGCAATCTAAACATGTAATGCAATCCCTATCAAAATACCATCAACTTTTTTCAAAGAAATGGAACAAATAATCCTAAGATTTGTATGGAACCAGAAAAGACCCCAAATAGCCAGAGGAATGTTGAAAAAGAAAAGCAAAGCTGGCGGCATCACAATTCCAGACTTCAAGCTCTATTACAAAGCCGTAATCATCAAGACAGTATGGTACTGGCACAAAAACAGACACATAGATCAATGGAACAGAACAGAGAGCCTAGAAATGGACCCTCAACTCTACGGTCAACTAATCTTCGACAAAGCAGGAAAGAATGTCTAATGGAAAAAAGACAGTCTCTTCAACAAATGGTGCTGGGAAAACTGGACAGTCACATGCAGAAGAATGAAACTGGACCATTTCCTTACACCACACACAAAAATAGACTCAAAATGGATGAAAGACCTAAATGTGAGACAGGAATCCATCAAAATCCTAGAGGAGAACACAGGCAGCAATCTCTTCAACCTCAGCCGCAGCAACTTCTTCCTAGAAACATTGCCAAAGGCAAGGGAAGCAAGGGCAAAAATGAACTATTGGGACTTCATCAAGATAAAAAGCTTTTGCACAGCAAAGGAAACAGTCAACAAAACCAAAAGACAAATGACAGAATGGGAGAAGATATTTGCAAATGATATATCAGATAAAGGGCTAGTATCTAAAATCTATAAAGAACTTATCAGACTCCCAAAGAACAAATAATCCAATCAAGAAATGGGCAGAAGACACAAACAGACATTTTTCCAAAGAAGACATCCAAATGGCCAACAGACACATGAAAAAGTGCTCAACATTGCTCGGCATCAGGGAAATCCAAATCAAAACCTCAATGAGGTACCACCTCACCCGAGTCAGAATGGCTAAAATGAGTATGTCAGGAAATGACAGATGTTGGCAAGGATGCAGAGAAAGGGGAACCCTCCTACACTGTTGGTGGGGATGCAAGCTGGTGCAGCCACTCTGGAAAACAGTCTGGAGGTTCCTCAAAAAGTTGAAAATAGAGCTACCCTATGACCCAACAATTGCACTACAGGGTATTTACCCCAAAGATACAAATGTAGTGATCCGAAAGGGTACATGCACCCCAATGTTTATAGCAGCAATGTCCACAATAGCCAAACTATGGAAAGAGCCAAGACGTCATTTTTAAAAACTCCTTTAAGGGGCCTGGGTGGCTCAGTGGATTGTGTCTGAATCTTGATTTCAGCTCAGGTCATGATCTCAGAGTAGTGAGAATGGATAAAGAAAATGTGGTATATATATACAATGGAATATTATGCAGCCATCAAGAAAAACAAAATCTTGCCATTTGCAACAATATGGATGGAACTAGAGGGTATTAAGCTAAGCGAAATAACTCAATCGGAGAAAGACAAGTATCTCAATCAGGGAAAGACATGTATCATATGATCTCACTGATATGAGGAATTCTTAATCTCAGGAAACAAACTGAGGGTTGCTGGAGTGGTGAGGGATGGGAGGGATGGGGTGGCTAGGTGACAGACACTGGGGAGGGTATGTGCTATGATCAGCACTGTGAATTGTGTAAGACTGATGAATCACAGACCTGTACCTCTGAAACAAATAATACATTATATGTTAAAAAAAAAAATAAATAGTAGGAAGGGAAAAATGAAGGGGGGAATCGGAGGGGGAGACAAACTATGAGAGAGGGTTCTAGAAGGGAGGAGGGGTGGGGGGATGTGTTAGCCTGATGATGGGTATTAAAGAACGTACGTACTGAATGGAGCACTGGGGTTATATGCAAACAATGCATCATGGAACACTACATCAAAAAAATACATAAATAAATAGGGAAAAAAAGAAAAAAATCTGAAAGTGTAAGAAGTTTTATGAAGCAAAATTAATCTTGCTAGGCATCATTATTTCTGTGTAACTACCACTAGGATGTTTAGATGGTAAAGAGAACTATATACTGTTATCTTACAAAAAAAAAAAAAGTGTGGTCTTCCATCATTATTTTTAGTATCAAAAAACTTGTAGCCAATATAAGTATTTAATAACTGACAAATGGTTTATACATGAGATCATTTCAAGGAAATACTATGCATTTAGAAATGATCATGAGAGGGATGCCTGGGTGGCTCAGTCGGTTAAGCATCTGCCGTTGGCTCAGGTCATGATCCCAGGGGCCTGGGATCCAGTCCCCCATCAGGCTCCGTGCACAGCAGGGAGCCTGCTTCTCCCTCTGCTGCTCCCCCTGCTTGTGCGCTCTCTCTCTCTGACAAATAAATAAAATCTTTAACAAAAAAAAGAAAAGGAAATGATCATGAGAGCTAAATAGCTGTATGCTTAGAAAAGTAAAACAATATGTAATTTATATATAACCATAAAAATTTGCACTTATGAATGACTAAAAATTTTCTTTTAAGATTTTACTTACTTGAGAGAGAGAGAGCGACAGCATAGAGGGAGAGGGGCTCAAAGTCCTAGAACCTAGCTTGACATGAGTCCACAGCCCCTGTTCTCCCCGCTGAGCAGAGAACCCAATGCGGGGCTCGATTCCAGGACCACGAGATAATAACCTGAGTTCAAGACAGACACTTAACCGACTGAGCCACCCAGGTGCTCCGTGACAAAAAAACCTTTTTAAGGGATTTTGTTTAAGCTTTAACATTGCTTTAAAATGTTATGCAATAAAAGTATACAAGAATAATTTCAGGCAATTATGGTTTTGTTATAAAAACGCTATCAGAAATCATTTTGTGTATAACAAAAATCAAACAGAACTCATACTCATTTGCTCTAAAATTCCTTTGCTTCCAAAATCAAGAGAACTTACTTCTGGTTATATTGCATGGATCAGGATTAGATAAAGCACAAGGTATAGAGAGGGGGCTTTGAAAATCCACAAAGCAAGATTAATATGGGTTATCCATGGAGCTGGAAACACTGCACTCATTCCTCTTCATAATGTAAAGGGTTTTTTGGGTTTTTTTTTTTAAGTTTTTACTTTAATTCCAGTTAGTTAACATACAGTGTAATATTAGTTTCAGGTACACAATATGATTCAACTATTCCGTACATCACCCAGTGCTCATCACAACAAGTGCACTCCTTAATCTCCATCACCTATTTCACCCTTCCCCCAACCTCCCTTCTGGTAACCATCAGTTTGTTCTCTGTAGTTAAGAGTCGTTTCTTGGTTTGCCTCTCTCTTTCTCTTTTTTCCCCTGTTCACTTGTTTTGTTTCTTAATTCCACATATGAGTGAAAACATATGGTATTTGTCTTTGACTTATCTCATTTGGCATTATACTCTATAGATCAATCATGTTGTTGCAAATGGCAAGATTTCATTCTTTTTATGGCTGAGTAATATTCCATTATATACATCTATGTTATGTTATTATATATATATTCCATATCTTCTTTATCCATTTATCAACCAATGGACACTTGGGCTGCTTCCATATCCTGGCTATTGTAAATGCTGCTGCTATAAACATAGGGGTGCATGTACCCCTTTGAATTAATGTGTCTATTCTTTGGGTAAATAGTAGTGAGATAGCTGGATTATAGGATAGTTCTATTAACTATTTTGAGGAAACTCCACACTATTTTCCACAGTGGCTGCACCAGTTTGTGTTCCACCTACAGTGCACAAGGGTTCCTTTTTCTCTATATCCTTGCCAACACTTCTTGTTTCTTGTGTTTTTGATTTTAGCCATTCTGACAGTTGTGAGGTGATATCTCATTGTAGTTTTGATTTGTATTTTCCTAATGATGAGTGATATTAAACATTATTTCATGTGTCTGTTGGCCATCTGGATGTCTTCTTTGGAGAAATGTCTGTTCATGTCTTCTGCCCATTTTTTTATTGGATTATCTGGTTTTGGGGTATTGAGTCTTTTAAGTTCTTTATATATTTTGGATACTAACCCTGTATTGAATATGTCATTTGCAAATATCTTTTTCCATTCTGTAGGTTGCCTTTTAGTTTTATTGTTTCCTTCACTGTGCATAAGCTTTTTACTTTGATGTAGTCCCAATAGTTTATGCTATGCTCACTGCAGGTGTAGCTACCATCTGTCACCATATAATACCACTGTAATACCATTGACTTTATTCCCTAGGCTGTACTCCTCATCCCTATGACTTAGTCATTTCATAATGGTAAGCCTGAACTTCCCACTTCCCTTCACTCATTCTGCCCACCCCCTGACCCCCTCCCATAAGGCAAACATCACAGTTTGTTCTCTATATTCATGGGTCTGTTTCTGCATGTTTGTTCATTCATTTATTTTTTAGATTCCATGTATAAGTGAAATCATAAGACATGGATATTTTTAAAAATCAATGAAACATACATATTGTCTTTACCTTTGTTTGTATATATGCTCTTCAGCTTCTATTACAATAATATGCAAGACATAATGACATTTTTGTGTTATTATAAAGAACTCTGAAGGCTAGACTATACATGTAAGTTTCAAATAATGTAAAAAATAAATTTCCATATTAGTTGTATATTTTAAATATAAAAATTTTAGAAGGCTGAAGATATTATAAATAGCATTACTGCCTTCATTAATTATCCCTAAAAATGTACATAATGGTTCATACTAACAAGGATACCCACTCTAATAAGCTAAGTATATAAATGAACATTGAGCTTAAAACTTTTAGTTATAAAATAATAAGGGTAAGAAAAGAGTATCTGTTATTTTCTCATTTTGTTTTCCTTCTCCATGTTAATACCACCTAATATCCACTTACTATCTGGAATACAATAGAACCATGGAATGTCCCTTTATGAATACACAAAATACAAAAAACAATTGATAATTTATTTAAAACCTCATTAAAGAATTAACAGAGTATTAAGTTCTGAAACAGACCATTACTTCCACAAATGTTCTACATAGTATACAGAATTCTATAGTATTATAAAATAGAATTTTTGAAGAAGTAGAAGTTGAATTTTCTTTTCTAGCTATGCTAATTAAACGGCTCATGTTAACATTATAGCATGCATAGCAGCTTCCTGATTTTGAGTGGAAAGTATTTTACTATTGATTTTTTTGTAGCCACCTAAAAAGCTGTAAGGTAGGGGCAGGCCAACCTTTTCTGTAAAGAATCAAAGAGTAAATAGTTCAGGTTTTGTAGAATTCTGGTCTCTGCCACATATATTCTAAGCAACCTTTAAAAATGTTGTAAAACCATCGCTAGAAGGCCATACAAAAAGAGGCCTAAGGGCTGCAGTTTGCCAGCCTTTAAGGAAAGGCATACTTGCATCATAAAATGCCCATTTTCTAATCACTGATGACACAAATTTTTAAAGCAAGTCTATCATGATTATTACTATTTACTTATAGGCAATAGCTCAGTAAATGTACTGCTGAGTGCTTCATTTAAATCTAAACTCAAAGCATATTTTCCCAAATCTTTAACAAATCTATTTTAGCATACTATGTGTGAACACACACACACCCAAGATTCCCAATTCCAAATTTATCTTATTTGCAAAATAATTGGCAAAAACATTTATTTTTATTAAAACTCACATCAGGTGCTTTGAACTTAGATTACACTTTCACAGCATAAAAATAATACTGTTTCCTGTAAAAGATTCAGCTCATTAAATAAAGCTACAAAGCATTAGTAATAAGGGAAAGAAATGCTGATACAGGGAGAAGTCAAGTAAGGATTAAAAATCTATTGGATAGCTCACAAAATGGATAATATACATGGTAATAATAACTATGTGGCTTTCCAGTTAGGGAATATTCTGTTTAATTGTGACATGACATATGCTATACATGTTACCTTTGAAATTAATTAAAATAGGACACACAAAAATCAATACAATAGTAAATATGATTTAATTCTTGATGATTCAGTGGGAACTTGATCTTTCACCTCCAGGAATAACGGAAAGAACATGGTCCTTAAATAAGCAGGCCTGGATCAGATCATGACTCCACTACTGACTAGCTATATGTACGACCTCAAGTGGAGACGAAAAAGTACGTCATCCATACAGATTTATCTACCTTGTTCACTTCTTCGGATCCTAACCCTCATTCAGGGTCAGTCTCTTGCTCACTCAAAAGGAGCTAGTGGTTATGAACCCAGTCCTTCCTTCCATCTAAGAGGCAGAACAGTACAGTGAGAAGAGCAAGCACTTTAATTCTATTCCCAGCTCCAACATTTACTAGCTGGATGATGTAATCATTAAATGCCTCTGAGCTTTAGTTTCTTTATAAAGAAACTAAAGCTTTATAAAGGTGAGTTTGACACCACCTACCTTGCTGGGTCACTGTGAATTCAGGGGTACTAAGAAAATCCTAAGATAAATGGTACTTGATAAATTATAATTATTTTTTTAAAAATTTAATTTGAGAGAGAGCACAGGGAGAGGAGCAGAGGGGGAAGGAGAGAGACAAGCAGACTCTGCGCTAAGCGCAGATCTCACAACCCTGAGATCATGACCTGAGCTGAAACTAAGAATCGGCTGCTCAACTGACAGAGCCACCCAGGGGCCCCGATAAATTATAATAATTAAGAAGTTTATCTATCATTCCATTTCTCAGAACATTTATTTTCCCACAAAGACAGAATTTTACTAACAGTGATTTGCATTCCAAGCTAGGCCATTAAAGCCTATCCGGCTCCATGATTTGGCACATGCAGCTATCTTCTTTCCTAGTATTTTCTTCACAAATCGTAAACGTATTCATTGTGTTGAAGTTTAAAAAGGTTTGAAAATAAACCAGAAAATGAACCACCACTGATTACATCATTTAGTTGGAAAGTTACCATACAAAGCATCCACCATTAACTTAAAAACAAGTCTAAGTCTTTTCATGAAAATTTAATGCTATGTCTTTCCTAAATGTTCCACCAGAGGGACCTCTTAACTTTTCACAAATCAAAACAAGCTTTCATTCTCAAAAATGATGGAAAGTGAAAAAAAATTAAAAAGGTTCAAGAAAAACACTGGGGGGTTCAGAAAAAGTGTTTAAATTATTTCAATTAATTGTTATGTTTATTTAAATTTCCTTTAAAGAGAAAGTAGGAGAAATAAAATAAGAACGGAATGTGAAGCATCAAATTCAAGAAAATAAAAAAAATTTTACTGAGGTTTACTTATTCACTCATTTCACTCCACCAAACATTTACTCATATTGTGCTTAAAATGCACTAAAAGTTGGGGAACAATTAGCTTACACTCACAGGAGTTCTGTGCATCCTTTGGCCCATTTACTCCTGAATGCAAAAACTTACTTGTGCTGCTGGTGAAACCATAGTACAAATACATGAAAATGTACGACAGATCTCTTTCCAGAAGCAGGGAGCCTACAATATATGTATTATCATCATGGTTTTTGACATCAGCTTTATAGAAAGGTTCTTCCATATTTACGCTAGAACTTGCATAAAATAAAATAAACCACCAATTTTGGCTAGACTGTGCTAAAATGGTCATTCCAAATTAGTAAGTAATTTGGCAACATATATCAAAAGTATTAACAAAGGCTCATGCTCCTTAACAAGTAGTTTCCTTTCTAGAACTATTTCCTAAGGAAACAATCAGAAAATCAAATACTATATGCAAATATTAGAGTGCTTTCGTAATACTGACAAACCACAAACCAATACAATGCAATACAATCATGTAAAGAAATATTACCCAGTGATAAAAAAGAAGTTCAAAGACAAAATGCTCCTGATAATTTTAAGGAAAAAATATATAAACATTTGTAATATGAAATATTTATATTTATAGTGATACTAATTGTAGGAATGAAAACATAAGAGAAGACTAGAGAAAAATGAACCAAAAATGAGTGGTTAACTTCAGGTGGTGAATTTGAAATGCTTTTCTCTTTCTTTTCCATTAGTTAAATGATGAGCATGAGTTAATGTTATATTGAAAAAAATAAACACTATTAAATATAGTAGTTAGAAGTTTTATCTAGTCCTTAAAATTTTTTTTATGGGGGAAAATTCCTGTTAAATGCTTTTTTTGAAGTAGCAGCCCAAAATACATCATTGGTGGTAACAAGCCATACCAGGTTTCATAGCATTTGAAAATACAAAGTAACTTCACTTAACTAATTAAGACTGGAACTAATCCAAAATCCTTTGTAAAAACTTATATTAGAAATTTTATTGAATTAAAAAAAAAAGTAAAACCCAATCTAAAACATAAAATAATTCCAGGGAAAAGATACAAAAATCTTTTAAGACTGGAGTTCATTAATCTCAATTTTTTTAACTCGATACAGTTTCCAATTCATCTCATGCATGTATACGTCCAATAACTCCTATGTTGCCAATCTTTAGTAGAAATAATCTCTCATACCCTACGGCTGCCTGGCTTAGATTCTGACTTGTCCCAACCCTGGCTCTGTGTCCCTTCTTACCTATCTTATTGCTGACCCACAGCTGCAACCAAATGGGGGTGGTTAATCATCCATCCACAGGAACCCCTGCCTCTTCCTCAGCTTTCTAACTACTAATCAATCCCTATCCCACTCTAAGCTCTATCCCTGCCCTTTAGTCCTTTAAATGGAGTATTCAGGAGCTTTTAAAAGTCTCAGGATCGTGGGGTGCTCAGTTGTTAAGCATCTGCCTTCAGCTCAGGTCATGATCCTGAGGCCCTGGGATCGAGCCCTGCATCGGGCTCCCTGCTCCGCGGGAAGCCTGCTTCTCCCTCTCCCACTCCCCCTGCTTGTGTTCCCGCTCTATCTCTCTCTCTGTCAAATAAATAAAAGCTTAAAAAAAAAAAAAGAGTATCAGGTTCTTCTGAAATGTAAATTAATCCTGTTCCAGGAATTCATGACCAACCATAACACGTATCTGTGCCATTACCTCTCTAAGATATTTAACTAATAAAAAAAGAGAGAGAGAGAGAAGAGAGAGAAGGTAGGAAGGAAGCACTGCTTGGGATCAGTTTTTCCTACTGCTCGAAGTACAAATACTTTCTACCTCATAAGGAACTACTTGCTTGCTTTGGATTCCCACATGCTATGCTCTCCTCGAGGAATATTTTATTCTATGTGTTCTGTAGCCTACTCAATCCAATCCCTTCTTTGCTCCCACCCCCACAATCCACTTAGCAATTCCTCCATCTCTAAGACAGAGCCCCATAATCATAACTCCACCTAATTTAAGATCTTTCTGGATCCTGATTCTTTAGCTATCCAATCTACTAACTATTACACTCTGCAAAAAATTTATCTGTTATCAATGTTCTCATCTAGGTCAAAACTGAAAATGAAGAAGAGAACAAGGAAGGTTGAGAAGACAAATCCTGTAGCATGTTATTATGAGTGACCCAGATTTAATTAAGAAACACAGAAAAAACCAAAATTTATTGGAAAGCTACCATAACCATCAGGCACTGAGCACTTCAGTCTCCCAACCACTCTGAGAAGAATTAATAACAGTCCCACTTTCATACTAAGAAACAGGTACAGGAAAGTGAAAGAACTTTACCAAGACACACAACTTTTATGTGGCAGTGCCGGAATGTGATTCCACATCTAATCTCCAACATATTATACTGTCTTAACATCTTTTGGATATCTACATTAAGTAGATTAAGCTAATCTGAATTAAGTTAAAAACAGTCTACATTTCTCTTTTTTAACAAGCATGTCATGGAAAACTCATCACAACTTTGCTGAAAGCCTTAGAACTATACTATATTCTAGATTAAAAAGAGAGAGAGAGAGAGAGAGGCAGTGACAGCAGTAAGATGACAGAATAGGAAGCCCCAGACCATCCTTTCCCCATGGAGACACAAATTCAACAATACACAGACCAATTCCCTTTGTAAGAAATCCAGAAACCGTAGGGCACCTGGATGGCTCAGTCATTAAGCATCTGCTTTCAGCTCAGGTCATGATCCCAGGGTCCTGGGATCGAGCCCCACATCAGGCTCCCTGCTCAGCGGGAAGCCTGCTTCTCCCTCTCCCACTCCCCCTGCTTGTGTTCCTGCTCTTGCTGTCTCTCTCTCTGTCAAATAAATATATAAAATCTTTAAAAAAAAAAAAAGAAAGAAAGAAAAAGAAAAGAAATCCAGAAACCAGTTAAAAGGCTCCTGCAACCCAAGCAAGTGTGAAACTAGCAGCATGGAAGCCCGTAGGAAAATTGGTAGCACTCGCTCACCAGAGCCCCATTCTGTGGCACAACGTGGTGCGACCAGAAGAAAATTCCCAACTCCTGGTTCATCCTTGAAGAGGGGAAGAAAAGACTGAAACATAAGTCTAATGTTGAGACTTTCTGAGGGGCTACCAGAAGGACTGGTTTCTGTCTTGTCTGAATCTAAGCACTGACAGGTAAGAGCACCAGCTTGGAGGCAGCTGAGAACAAAGGCAATGGTTTGAACTAGTACCTACTCACTCGCCATTGCCCTTCTCCACAGCTCAGTGAAGAATGAGTGGGAGAAAATCCCAAACTCCTGGCTTCTCCCTGAGGAAAGAAAGTGTTGAAGTATGTGTCCAATGTCCCAAGTTCTCAGGGAGCCACCAGAGGGTCTGGTTTCTGTATCACCTATTTCAGAGCACTGAGGAGACCTGACATAGTCTAAACGCCTGGGGTTTGCTGAGAACAGAAAAGAGCAGGACAGCTTGCTGCAGCTCCAGAGGACCCACAGTAAAGCAGACAGACACCAGAGGGAGCAAGAGATTACAAGCTCCTGAAAAAAGAAACCTGCAAAACCTTTTCAGGTGGGAACTTTTACCCACAAATCCAAAGAAGATGCATCCACAGAAAAGGTTTGAGAGAACCCCAGAATCTCTATCTGAACTCATTGGTGAAGGTCTTCCCCTGCACAAAGGCAGTCTCTAAAGGCTGGAAGATATGGCTGTGTCTTCAAATGCACAGATCCTGACAAAGTAACGAGGCACATGAAGGAAACAACACTGGGCCCAACTAAAGGAGCAAAATAAATCTACAAAAACTGACCCTAAAGGAACTAAGGTATATTAATTACCTGATAAAAATTTCAAAATAACTGTCATAAAGATGCTCAACAAGTCCAGGAAAACAACACATGAATGAGAATATCAATAAAAGAAAAAATTAAAAACGAACAATTGTGGAGCTTAAGAATATAATAACTAAATTGAAAAATTCCCTAGATGGGTTCATAGCAGACCTAATCAAGCAGCAGAAAGAATCAAGGTACTCAAAGAGAAATCAATTGAAATTATCCAGTCAAAGGAAGAAAAAGAAAAAACAATAAAGAAAAGTGTGGGAAGCTTAAGGGTCTTATGGGACATCACCACTCAGACCAATATATGCATTATGGAAGTCCCAAAAGGAAAAGAGAGAAAAGAGCAGAAAAAGGCAGAAAACTTCCCAAATCTGGGGAAAGTAATGGACATTCAGATTCAAGAAGCCCAAAAGCTTTTTATGGGATATAGCAAAAGTGGTACTAAGAGGGAAGTTTATAGTGATAAGCAGCTACATTAAAAAAGAAGACAGATCTTAAATAAACAACCTTAAGGAACTAGAAAAAGAATAAACTAAGTCCAAAGTTAACAAAAGGAAATATTAGAGTAAAAATAAATAAAACAGAATAGAAAAAAGAAAAGTTGGTTTTTTGAAAAGATCAGCAAAACTGAAAAGCCTCAAAAGAAAAAGAAAGAAAACTCAAAATCAGAAAGAAAAGAGAAGATACTAAGTCTGATGTCACAGAAATACAAAGGATCATAAGAGACTACTACGAACAATTAATTGCCAACAAATTGGATAACCTAGAGAAAAAATAAATTCCTAGAAACATATAACCTACCAAGACTGAATCACAAAGAAACAGAAACTCTGAACAGACCTATAACTGGTTAGGATTGCATCAGTAATCAAAAACCTCTCAAACAAGAAGAACCCAGGACTCAGTGGCTTCACTGGAGAATTCTACCAAACATCACTAATCCTTCTCAACTTCTTCCAAAAAAATTGAAGGGAAGGGAACACTTTTTCACACTCATTTTATGAGGTCAACATTATTCTGATGCCAAAGCCAAACAAAAACACTATAAGAAATGAAATATAATTCAATGTCCTTGATGAATACAGATGGTAAAAATCCTCAACAAAAGTTAGCAAACAGAATTCAACAGCACATTAAGAGGATCACACCTCTTAAATCATACCAAGTAGGATTTACTCCTGGAATTCAAGGATGGTCCAACATACAAAAAACCAGTCAGTAGGATACACATTAACAGAATGAGAATAAAAATCACATGTTCATCTCAAAAGATGCAGAAAAAGCATTTGACAAAATCAATACTTCTTCGTGATTAAAAACATGCAACAAAGTAGGAATAGAAGCAAATTACTTCAATATTATAATAAAGGCCATGTATGAAAAGCTCACAGCTAATATCATACTCAACAGTGAAACACTAACAAAGCTTTTCCCCTGGAGAATAGGAACAAGGCCAGGATAAGGATGTCCACTGTTGTCATTTCTATTCAATACACAGTACTGGAAATCCTAGCTAGAGCAATTAGGTAAGATAAGGAAATAAAAGGCATCCAAATTGGAAAGAAAAAAGAAAAATTATCTGTTTGCAGATGACATCTTATAGCCTACAGATTACACATACACACACACAGACACATACTCTCTCTCCCATCTCTCACTCACACAAAACTGTTAGAATAAGCAAATTCAGCAAAGTTGCAGGATAAAAAAATAAGCATACAAAAAAGAATGGCATTTTTATACACTAAAAATGAACACTCAGAAAAGGAAACTAAGAAAATCCCATTTATAATAGCATCAAAAAGAATACTTATAAAAACTTTACTAAGGAGGTAAAAGACTTGTACACAGAAAACTACAAAAACACTGCTAAAAGAAATTCAAGACACAAATAAATGGAAAGACATCCCATGCTTATGGATTAAAAGACTTAATATTGTTGAAATGTCCATGCTAACCAAAGCATTCTGTAGACTCAGAATGCAGAATCCCAACTGCATTTTCTCAGAAATTGAAAAATCAATCCTAAAATTTATATGGAGCCACAAAAGATTAGCCAAATAGACAAAACAATTTTGGGCAAGAAGAATAAAGGTGGAGGCCTCACATTTCCTGACTTCAAAGCATATTACAAAGCTACAGTAATCAGAACAGTATGGTACTGGCATAGACAGACATATAGACCAATGAAAGAAAATAAAGAAATTAACTCACACATAATACAATCGACTTATCTTCAACAAGGGTGCTAAGAACACACAATGGGAAAAGGACTGTCTCTTCAAAAAATGATGTTGAGAACACTGGATTTCCTCATGCAAATGAATGAAATTGACCCTTATCTTACACTATACACAAAAATCAACTGAAAACTGATTAAAGACTTAAACCTAAGACATGAAAAGATAAAACTCCTAGAGGAAAAGCTTTATAACATTGGTCTTGGCAATGATTTTTGGGTTATGGCACAAAGCACAGGCAACAAAAACAGTAGATAAGTGAAACTACATCAAACTACACTGCTTCTGCAAACAAAGGAAAGAATCAACAGAGTGAAATGGCAACCTACGGAATGAGAGAAAATATTTGCAAGCCATATCCAAAAGAAAGAAGGGACTTCTAGAACTCAATAACAAAATCAAATAACCTGATTAAAAATGGGTTAAGTACTTGAATAAACATTTCTCCAAAGAAGACAGACAAATGTCTGATAGGCCTAAGAAAAGATGCTCAACATCACTAATCACCAGGGAAATGCAAATCAAAACTACAGTGAGATATCACCTTACACGGGTGAGGACGGCCATTATTAAAAAACAAAACAAAAAAGCAAGTGTTTTTGAGAATATGGAGAAAAAGGGACCCTTGGAAACTGTCAGTGGGAATGTAAAACAGTATAACCACTATGGAAACCAACATGGACGTTCCTCAAAAAATTAAAACTATCATATGGAATTCCACTTCTAGGTATTTACCCAAAAGAACTGAAAACAGGATCTAAAGGATATTTGCACTCCATGTTCACTGCAGCATTACTCACAATAGTGGAAACAACATAAACATCTATCTACAGATCAATGGATAAAGATAATGTGGTGGGTGGGGGGGGGGGGTGTGTGCACGGTGCACGTGTAATATTATTCAGCCTTAAAAAAGAAAAAAAATCCTGCTCACTTAACACTTAACACTGGTCCACCTTAATCTTCTGTACCCTTCCTTTCATATAGTATTTCCTAAAAGATTACATACAGTGGTTTAGAAAATTCATCTGCAAATTCTTTTAGTACCCTGAGATGACATTAATCTGGAATGGAAGATTTAAAATAAATGACAATGGTTAGATGCTTACTTGCTCTCTTATATGCTACTTACCTATCTCAATTTCTCTCACACCAATGTTGTTTGTACCCTTTCCAAATTAATTCTATGAGAGAATGTTCTAAAATGAACTAAAACAAAACATGTTGAGTAATTCTGCTTTCTGTATCTGCTCACACTACACCAAACAACAGGCCCAAGCTTGTAACAGTACAATTAAAGAAATCAAATCCGTGGTACTTTTGTATAAGCTGTAATAATTTATATAAACTTTAAGAATATAGCTATCAAAATTCTAATTGTACTGCTTACTTTTAAATATGCAGCTGCCTCTTGGACAGAAAGTGTTCTCTGACTAGAACTGCCACATTCATGATCTCCTGGAAAGATTAGCATATTATTAATTTTGAATCAGTACTATGTTAAAGAGAAGAAAATAAACATGATTAATCAAAATATTTTCAAATTACACAATTATAGGTTATATTATTCAATAAAGAAAGAAGATAAACACTATTTAATTTCCTATAAAAAATCCAGTAGGTAATATAAACAAACAATTATCTTTACATAAACCACAATCTTTAAATGCATTTCTAAATAGTCCAGATAGGAACATGTCTTCTATTTCCAACTACATCGTTGCCCAGAGTGGGAACCATGTCACACTGATGCCTAGCCACAGATCTTGGCACACAGAAGGCCCTCCAGAGATTCACTGTTTTTCAAGGGGGAGAATTCATTGTGGTAACTTACACATCTATTACTAAAGCCAATAACTCAAGGATTCAAATAAGTTTGAATTAAATTGTACATTCTGTGTATAAAGATACTGGCTATGCCTATCTTTAGCAAGGTGTGTGCATGCCTTAAAAATTATTATAACACAGATCAACAGGGAAATTGGAAACTTCTAGCTATGATCTGGTTTCTACAAAGAAATGCAGTACATCCAAAACCACATTTTCCCTTTCTTGTAACTATTTATAAGAGAATCCAAAGCCTTTTCTTTCAGGTTATCTGTGGTTATAAAAATCAATTTCCTTAAATTGAACTTCATTTTTAAGTTCTTTCTGCCTTGTTTCTCTTCAAATGATTTTTAACATGAAAGTGTAATAGTTAAACTCCTTGGCAAATTTTTCTGTTATAAAAGTAGCCATATTCCTATTTATCAGCCTTGTGCAAGTAGTCAGATTTTAATGGTCACAGTCATAAAAAAGGAAGAAATACCTATTAAATAAACAAGTAAGTCTTCAAACTTTATAATGCATTCTCCAACATTCAGTTTCCACAAATCTACAGCAGAGATCGGCAAACCATGACCTATAGCCAAATTGGCCCTACCACTGATTTTTTAATAAATGAAGTTTTATTGGAACACAGCCATACTCATTCATTTATGTATCATCTATGGCTGCTTTCATGCTATAATGGCAGAATTTAGTAACTCTGACAGAAACAAGTCTAGCACACAAAGCCCAAAAAACTTACTATCTGGTTCTTTCACAGAAAAAAGTTTGCTGACCCCTGCTCTAGAGGAAGGAATCTATATCTTTAAAAGTACCCCAGATTATGCTGATCTAGCACACTGCATAAAACAATGTTGTAGAGACAGCTATAGAAGTCTGTGATAGCAACATCAGGTATTCCTAGCGAGAGTATATGCTTAACCGATTTCTGGGTACTACAGCATACCAAATAAATGTCATTAGCTTGCAGTATATGAATACGACAGTCAGTCAATGTAAAGAAGGCTTTTAGTGATATACACAGAATTATGAGCATAAAAAAACTGACCAGAGTTAAGGATGCCCCCCGCCAAAAAATCCAAAGACTGATATGAGGATGGGGAACTATAAGGATCCTAAATGCCTCCATTCAACCAAAAAGCTTCCATATTTACCTTCTACCAGTATTCTGATTTCCACAAAAGGATCTGCTCCATACAAAAGTTTAGAAAACTACATTCTTCTTTTCTGTAACTTCTTTAACAAGAAGATAATCCAAAATCTCTTCTTTTAGATTATATGTGAAATTAAGAATAAAAAAAGCTAAGCTACTACAGCTTAGAGATGTTAAAAGGCTTACTAAGAGCAGAATATAAAGAAAATGCAAAGAATCAGTGGAAAAAATTCTAGAATATATTTACTTTATCCCAGGAAATGATACCTAATCAACCAGCAAAGGAAAATCTACACTTTTATATTTAATCTAGGGTTTTAGTTAATTTACTGCTTACCCAAATCCAACTGATATGTAAGCTTTCAAAATTTTTTATTACTATTAATGCAATAAAGAAATTTAATTCACTTTAGAATGATATATATTTCATCTAATACATATGGGCAGGAAGGAAAAAGGCCTTGATTAAATAGATCTATAAAAATAAAAACTACTCTTGTATAGGTAACAAAAACTTCTAAACAGAAAATCTGCAAACATAACACAAGACTTGGGAAAACTCCTTCTACTGATATAGCATGCTACATATACAAATTAATTTTCAAAACACTTTTAGACACTATCAATGTTAAAACAATTACCTGCAAGCTGTGCCAATCGATCATGAAGCTTGTATAAAGTGTTCATCATAAGATTTTTCTTACTTTCCTAAAATTAAAAGAAATTATAAAATATCCAATTCAAAAACATGTACCAAATAATCTTACTAAAAAAAAAACCAGTAAATAATTTAAAATCATAGAAGCTACATAATCCGAAGACAAATTCACATTTAAACAATGGCTACCGTATTTTTTAAAAAACCTTAATCTAAAAATCTAAATCATCACTCTAAACATTTTACTTTCTCGAGGATTGACTGGGAAATTGGCACTAAGGTTAGTGCTAAAAAAAGGTCTTCTGTACAACAAACTCCCCCAACCACCAAAGCAATGCTCCTAATCCTCCTTTACACAATGCATACTTATATATATTGTTCTTATGAGACTTCAAGGCTGCCCTTCATGTTTTGTCTTAATCTGATTCAACCACATAATAAGGGAATGAGTATTGACACTTTGATCCTCAACCTCTCCTAGGTCCCCAAAATGGTCCTGTATAAATTTATGAACCATTAAAGCAAAACAAACATTTAATGAGTATCTAGTAATAGGAGCTAAGAACTATTCTCAGCAAAGCAAGAGGCCCAGTAAACAAGATGGTTCCTGCTCTCAAGGGCAAAAAACATACTTAAGTGCTAGAGCTGCAAACAAAGTATAATGTAAATACAGAAAAGAGAGGGAAAGGAAGATCCATTTATGGAAGAGAGAATATTTGAGTTGGACTTCACAAGAACAGAATTGACTAGTATTATAGGCAGAAGAAACAGCATGAGCAAAGGCATAAAGGCACTGGTTATGTTTCTTACATAAACAGTCATCTTTGATTCAGCACACTACTGGAAAAATAGTTTGGAATCAACTGCTAGGAACCAAGACAAAGAGTTTGACTTCATTTTAAAAATTTAGGAGGAGGAAAATAAAACAGACTTGTGCATCAGGAATAATACTCTGAACATATGAAAGAAAACCAGAGAGGAGACCATTTCAATGTCTAAGCTCCCTGCCAAATAGTTGAAGGCAATGAGACCCACAATTTTAGAGCAATCACAATTAAGAAGGACCAACACAAGCAATGGACGAGTGTAAGTTAGGAGAGGAGGTAAGCTTATCACATTCTTTGGAATTAATTCATGATTCACTAAGGGAGCTATATCTTTATTATTTCCGTTCTTCCTGATGTGTCAAACAAAACTGTAATACTGGATAAAAATGGGATATAAAAAGTTGGGAAATTAACATTTATGTGTCTAATGACATGCAACTTCATCCCTTTATTTTCATGCTGTTAAAGGTTCCACTACCCAAACCACCAGAGTCCGTGGTTTTACGGGAGATGGCTGATAGAGATCAAGTGACATTCTTTCAGCCGACTACTTGCCTTCCAATGCTTAGCTTTGTTTCCCCCCTCAACGCTATCTCAAGCAGATTCTGAATCAAGCCAGACCTTATCTTCGTGTAAGCTTAAAAATCCAAACTGTAAGCATCAGACGTCAAAAAGTAACTGCTGGGGCTGAAAGCCAGATTCTGAAAGCTATGCATTTGTGATATATGAAACCACAAAATCATTTTTAATAAATATGTTCAATATAATAGGATGAGAAAGAGTTCTAATGATAGTAAAGCTTGTGGACTCGATACATAAAAGCAAGGTAAATCTGATTAAGCTTTGGGATTAAAGTAGCTAAGAGTTTGGAAGTTTATTTCCTCCCTTAATCTGGAAAAGAGACCGATTTCCTTTTCTTTCATATGTCCTGATCACGCCCATTCCCACTCCCCTTTCAAAAACAAAACTAAATCCAAAAATTTGACACCTGTGCTCTGTGATTACATCTCTAATGAATATCAGAGGCCTGGGAATAAACTTCATCTTCTGATTCACAGATATTAACACTGGATTAGATAAGTAGAAAAAAATAACAAAATCTAATCAGATGTAACTGAATACCATAAGACAATAAACATACACACTGTTACATTCTCACATAGAGAATTTAAGCACCCAAAAAGCTGAACTATAATTTTCTCAAAAATTATTTTTCCAATGGCAAAATATTATTCCAAAATATTCAAAATGACCATCTATATATTACAAGGGTCTCAAGTGCATGATCAACTAAATTATGATAGTTTTTATGTAATATATTATTAATGTGATCAATTTTGAGGAAGAAAAAGAAAGGCTTTGGTTCAATTACCTTTAGCACCAATATGCTAAACTAGAAATAAATCTGAAAAACATATAAATCAATTTTAAAGTTACACTCTTATAGAAACTTATATTGACTAATAGTTTCATTACAGTCTTCTAATCTGACTGCTTTTCCAACAGTCTCCTAACATTCAGCTTGAAAGGTGTCTCACTCTGGCTTTCCTAATCACCCTGAAAACAAGTTTAAAGATCTACAAATGAATCCATACTTAAAGTAAGCTTTCAAGTAATATTTCATTAAACAAAAATGATTTTATACTATAATATGAAATAGCTACCTTTCAACTGTCTATTTTGGTAAAGTCCAGATTTTCTTTTAGTAAGGCATACCATTCTCTGAAGCAAAGTTCTCGTTCTTGGGTGGATAAAAATCAAACTGTATGGCAACTCTCCCAAATTCTCTCATATGTTGTCACCTTTAAATAGTTCCCTCTTCTATTCTCAGCCAATTTTCTCAAGGAAATGTTCAACTGTTTATATTAAGTCTCTCATTAAATGATAATAATGATTTTAAACACTTAGCATGATGCCTGGCACAGAATAAGCACTTAATATAAGTGAACTGCCATTATCTACATTACAATTATTACTATTATTTAGAGGTTCAGAACTTCAGTTTCTCCCACGGGGAAAATTATATAGAAGAAAATAAGGTCTTGTATTTCCAATGTGCAATGAGTATACTGTATGGATTTAAATGATGATGCCAACAGCAACATTATACTTAATATCATAACTGATAAAATCAACCTTTTTTAAAACAAGTATCACAACAGAATATCATTAACACAGTCAATACAAAATCCCACTCTAACAATCTAAAGTAATATTCTATGGATTTGATTACACATTATTACATATCCTTTAAGCACAACAAATAATGTTTTCTATACAGGTCTATATTACTGTCAATTCCTTTAGTAAATTAGTAACTAATTATGCATTATAATATAAGCTCCAATACCTTAATCTTTGAAGTGCCTATAATGATGGTAAGTGAAAAATATTTTCAGGTGAGTAAAATTTAGGTTAAAATTAGTATTATAGATCCTTTAAATAAAAAGAAATCATAAATAGGTAGCCTAAGAATCATGTTTCTTTCTAAATCCTTTGCCTTTCTGATGGTTGAATAGGTATGCCTATGAACAAAAGATCCAGAGAGACAACGTGAGGGCAAAGAGGACAAAAATTGTCAGAATATCCAGCAACTTAAACAGGCATACCTCTAAAGGTTAAGACCTGATCCCCAGATAACATGCCAATACCATTTCACTTGGCAGTTGATTTTTACCTTAAAGTGATAAGCAATTCAGCTCTTAGGAGAAAAATCTGTTTCAGATTTAATTATATTATCATTAAAGAATACTCAAAATAAGAAAATTAATTGTTTCAGCTTAAAAGAACTGGTAAAATTAGCATTTTTTAGTTGACAGTCATCCTAGTATCTTATCATATAAAACATGAGACAAAATATCAGTATTATGATCTTCTACTTACTTGTATTTTTCCAAATGTTTCATCAAAGGGGTTTTTTACTATCAAGGAAAGAAAAAAAGAGAACTATTAGCATCATTTGAGGATGAGAATGAGAATTCCCCTAAACAAGCCCTCTGAAATGCCAGCATGTACTCTGCTAAAACTGAATGTAAACATGCAAAGTGTAAACAAACTGATGATAACAAAGGTTAGTCTCAAAAGTAATTTTTGAGACTTACTATATTTACCATTCTTATTCTGAATCTGTGGTTTTCTCTATTAATATTTGAGAGCGCTGCTCTGGTGTCTGAGTGTCTGGGTTCAAGTCCCAAGTCCATCACTTACTAGCAGCATGACCGTGAACTAACATCTACTTAGCTACCCTAAGTTGTAGTTTCCTCTCCTATAAAGGAAGGATGTAACAATGATACCTACCTTATACAGCTGTTGTAACGATTAAATGAGATAAACCATACAAAATGTTTGGCTTAGTGTCAACCACTTAATACATGTTACCTATTACTGTTACTGACTACATTGCTTCTACCAAACTTGCTTTCTCTTCAAAATATAGATTAAAAGCAGTTACTACTTAAGGAAATCTACAAGATGATTTTTAAAACTAAATTCTTTCAAAATTCTGACTTCTAATGATTAAAAAAAACTTCCTACTCATTGCTAACATCTGGAAAAGTGGCAAGAAACAAATATACAGATCAAAGTAGCTAAGATATGTCTCAATATTAAATAATTTTGTATTGCCAATATGTATTTTAAAAAGGATTTAGCACTTTCCATCCAACTTCCCTATACCCAACTCCCCTAAAAAAGATACAAACAAGTTTATGGCTAAACACGTAGTATCTCTCATAGTTATTTAGAATCTCCTCCTTATCATCTATTTGAAAATTACATGCAAAAATATTCAGAGCTTTCAGATACCTGGATATCTATAAATCCAGGTCACAACTAAGACTAACTGAGCCTACAAAGTAGTTCACACTGACCAGGTTTCTTTTCTGAGGTGCTTTTCTATTTTTATTTGAGAAAACAGGAAGTCCCATAGGAACCAGGAACTGCCTGATTCTAAGAAAGTTTCATGTGTGAGACCAGTTTAACAAGGTACAAAAAAAAGCAAGGAAAAATGTATCCTGCGATCATCTAAAGGGATTTTGCTAATGGATTTTTAGACATTTTTCTAGAGTAACAGGATTTTACTGCTGGAAAAAAAAAATTTTTGAATGATAGAAGATCAAAAGTACCTAGTAGGGGACTAGGAAGAAGAAAAAATATAGCTTAAAGATTAAATAAAATGTTATGAATCACAACAGGCTTGTACTGAAGATACTTTTTAATAACATTTTTATTAATGTAAAATTTGAACAATTTAAAATAAAGCTGTATTTAGTTCAATATATTACAGAAAATGACTTGTCAATCTATTTAAAATAAACTGGTCACACGATCCCAGAAGAACAAGTATTTTATTTGCTCTTTATAAGAATAACTCTAAAAAATATTAAAACCTGCAATTCTAAAAAACAGGTTTTAATGTCTATGAAGAAAAGCCATGATAGCCTTATTTTTTTGACAGTATACAAAATCATTTTTTGTCAAGAATATTAAATGAAACACTAATTCTACATGTATCTCTAAGAAAGTATTACTATAGATTGTGGATGTTCTCCCACTAGACTGTCCTACTGTGAATTTCTCACGACAGAGACCATGTGTCACTCATATTTGTGTGCCTGGAGCCAGGCATAGTACTATACATATAGTTAGTGCTCAAAAAGTTCTGGTTGTGCTATCTAGGTTAAATCCACATTTCTTTATTCTACCCCGTGTGTTAACACTGCAGAAGGCTGAGAAGGGTACATTCAAAGCAACTGGGAAGGGAAGGGGACAGGATAACAAAGAAAGCTATAGAGCAGAACAATTATTCTGCTGAAAGAATGCTCTGCCCTTTGTATCCTTCTAGATTTCTGCCTCTTGTCTAACAGGCTGAGATACCCGATAGTGTATCTTAAATGCCAGTAATATACTTTCCATCCTACACACCTTATGTTAAAAAAAACTGTTCCCCAATTTCCTATGACAACCACTAGCATTTCACAGCATAACTAATTGGCTATAAAATCACAAAAAATAAAAGGACACATTAAAAAGGACATAATGAAACATGTGCGATGAATAAAAAGTTAAAAGGACTTTATTACGAATTACAAAATATTTGAATACATCAAAATGTATAGTGTAGATTCATGGCAATACTGTGCAAATAACTAATTTCATTGTGTGGACTGTACCTAAGCACTTGTCTTCAAAGCCTTTTGTTCATAGTATTATACAGTTTTTTTCCTTGTTGATTTGTCTCCTCGTTCAGCATTGCACTTTTTTTACGCTAAAACATCTTCCTTCATTAAGAGAGGTATCAGTTCATAAATACTAGGATGCATATTTGTAAATAAGCTTCGTATTGTGTTGTGAAAGCCTTTTATGCCGTTGTTTCTTCTTGGCATATTGTCACATATCTGCTGATAGACATTCCAGTTTATGGGAAACATGGGTTCAAAACTCTGCACCACTGTACAGACCATGATGAGGGCTGGCTAAGATTTAGATAACATAAAAATGGGACTACTGGGTCAATGGAGAAATGAAACTAAACTGTCAAACCAAACTGTCAACCAGTTATTTATCTTTTATGGTAAAATTACCTTATTATCAAAATGCTCGCTACAAAGATGCTTATAACAAAACTACCTAGAACCACAACTGTCACCTATTAAATTAACAGACCTATTGAGTTAACAAGTAGCCCTGAGATTAAGTTTTATAAAGGAAACTCCATCTAAAAACAGCAATTTAAAAAAAAACCAAGGCCCTCATTTCTAAAAGCATCTTTTTTCTAAAGATTCTTTTTTATTTTTAAGTGATCTCTACACCCAACGTGCAGCTTTAAACTCACAACCCCAATATCAAGAGTCTTATACTCAACCGAATGAGCCACTCATGCACCCCTAAAAGCAGCATCTTTATACATCTAATTTTTGTTCCCCAAATCGCTTCAGTATTTCAAACACCACTGCCAGTGTCTTTTATTTCATCCAAACTGCCTACAATATTTAACGGAAACCACACATACTGCCACCCCTAGTGAAAATATTCTTCCCCCCCTACCCCACCCCTGCCGCCAATTGGGCATTTATAGAAAAGAAACCATATTCCAAAAGCATCCCACAGCAAAAAAGTGCCACCTCATCTACAAGCCTCTTTTCTAGGCATGGACCTAAGAGTAAATTATAGTTCTTACCCCTCATCCTAAAGCAACGATAATGCCACACTGATATTTCAAATCTTCCTCTTCTGTCCCCTAATCGGCACAACCTTGAAGCCATTTCAGACCTAGTACTGTCCTCCTTTATATCCTACACCCCCAAGAGCTTCTCTTTTTTTTCCTCAAAGCCTCCTGGTTTCACCATTTCTCCTTCAATTTTCTTATTCAGATTATGTCAAACCTCAAATATACCAAACTTTTCTTTGTAAATGTCCTTCATATTTTGACTTCTCTTCCCTTTAAGCTACCCTAATGACTGTAAAAATCAAATTGCTAAAAACGTTTCTTTAATTATACTACTAGATCCCCCAAAATCATCAAATGATTTCCCATCAGATTTTTCTTCAAGGAAGTAATTGTAACCTTGTGATACTCTATGTCCTTAGACACACAGTTGACTCTCCTTCTCCAAACCTCTCTTTCACATCAATTCCAAAAATGTTAATAGTTTTACTGATCCTTTAACTTTTCTTCATTCTCTTACACTGAGATCAAATTCATTAGCCATTATGAATGCCCAGATAAAAAGGAAAAAATGAAGTATATCAACCTACAAATTATTCACAAATATATGTTTAATGTTGATCAAATAAATTGCTATTTTCCTCAGAAAGGCTCCATTTTGCTCACTCAATGGCAGTAAAAAGAAGAAAAGCCTGTGGTGCCCAAAGTTCTTTCACAATTCAAAAAAAAAAAAAGCTTTTCATTTAATAATTATTGAGGACTTTGTGCTAGGCACTGGAAATGTGACAGTAAATAAAATTTTAAAAACTCCTTTCCTCAAGGAGCTTAGGTCAAAAGAGACAGGTACAAATACATTTTAAAAATATACGGTATGGGGCACCTGGGTGGCTTAGTCGTTAAGCGTCTGCCTTCGGCTCAGGTCATGATCCCAGGTCCTGGGATCGAGCCCCGCATCGGGCTCCCTGCTCCCTGCTCGGCGGGAGGCCTGCTTCTCCCTCTCCCACTCCCCCTGCTTGTGTTCCTGCCCTCACTGTCTCTGTCAAATAAATAAAATCTTAAAAAAAAATAAATAAAAGTAAAAATATACAGTATGGCAAATGATTCTAAGCGCTTTGGAGGTAAAACAGCAGGAAAGGTGCTTGACGTGAGGGAGGAAAGCAGTATTAAGATGGTCAGAGAAGGCCATACTAAGAAGACTGCATTTGAAGAGAAACCTGAAGGAACATAGGTAACAAGCCATGTGGATATCAGAAAGAAGACGTTTACAGACTGAAAGAACAAGAAGTATACAGGCTTTGAAGTGGTAGCATGCTTGCCATATTATTCCTGGAAATGTACCAGAGTGGAGAGGGCAAACAGCAAGAAATGAAGTCAAACCAGTAAGATTATTTAAAGGAGTCAGTAGGTACAGATAATGTAGGGACCTTGGAGACTCTTAATATATTACTCTGAGCAAGAAATCTCACAGAATTCATTTTATTCAGCTTATGCTTTAAAAAAGAAAAGCCCATATAATAAGGGTTCAGGCCAGTCTCTCAATTAAGTTTAAGAATCCTAAGCATTTAGAAAATAAATGATCTGCTGTTCATGACTCAGGAAAACTGAGGAAACAGCACATTCAGGGTGCTTTCCTCTTGCTTTCTTGAGAAAACGGACTCCAATTTCAGTCAGCCTCGACATTCTTCTGTTCTGAATACCTGAAACTATCATCAATTATCAATCAGTATATAAAATATTCTGCCAGGAGGAACTGAATAGACATTTTTTGGTACATGAATAGGTGCTCAACATCACTAATCATCAGGGAAATGCAAATTAAAATCACAGTGAGATATCACCTCACACCTGTTAGAATGGCTACCCTCAAAAAGATGAGGTAACAAGTATTGGTAGAGGTAGAAAGAAAAGAGAATTCTTGTGCACTGTTGCTGGGATGTAACTGATGCAGCTACTTTGGAAAACAGTACAGAGGTTCCCCCCAAAATTAAATAGAACCATCATATAATCCAGCTAATCCCACTTCTGGGTATATATAACCAAAGAAAATGAAAACAGGATCTTGAGGAGATATCTGCACCCCCATGTTCACTACAGCATTCTTCACAACAGCCAAGATATGCCAACAACCTAACTGCCCATCAACGGATGAATGGATAAAGAAGATGCAGAGTGTGTGTGTGTACGTACACACGCACAATGGAATATTACTCAGCCAGGAGAAAGAAAGAATCCTGCCACTGTGACATGGATGCATCTTCACAGCATTATGCTAAGTAAAATCAAGTCTGACAAAGACAAATACTGTATGATATCATTTATATGTGTAATCCAAAAAAGCCAAACCCAGAAAAGTAGAATGGTGGTTACCAGGGGCTGGGCAGTGGGAGAAACAGGGAACTACTAAGGATATAAATTTCCAGTTATAAGATTAACAAATTCGGGGGGCGCCTGGGTGGCTCAGTTGGTTAAGCAACTGCCTTCGGCTCAGGTCATGATCCTGGAGTCCCAGGATCAAGTCCCGCATCGGGCTCCCTGCTCGGCAGGGAGTCTGCTTCTCCCTCTGACCCTCCTCCCTCTCATGCTCTCTGTCTCTCATTCTCTCTGTCTCAAATAAATAAATAAAATCTTTAAAAAAAAAAAAAAAAAGATTAACAAATTCTGGCGATCTAATGCCTAGCATGTTGATTATAACTAATAATACTGAAAGTTGCTAAGAGAGTAGATCTTAAAAGTTCTCAACACACACAAAAAGTGGTAATTATGTGACAGGATGGAGGTGTTAGCTAATGCTATGGTAGTAATCATTTTTGCAATACATAAATGTATCAAATCAACACACTGTATACCTTAAACTTACACACTGTTATATGTCAATTACATTTCAATAAAGCCAAAAAAAAGTTCTGCCAGGAAGACACTGAGCCTTCAATCCTTCTGGTCTTCAAGCCTGAATGTTTGTCCTTCTTCATTCTATCTTCAAGGTCCTGCGTGCAGCTCTGCTACAGTCATGAAGAATCCCTAACCACCGCAGCTCATTGTGACCTTCCCCTTCTCAGAACCACAATGTATTTACTATCAGTAGCTCTGCTAACTTATATTATAATTTAACTAGTTGTTGTTTGTTTCCTCCCCCAACAAGACTGCAAAATCTCTACTTATCTCAATGCCTTGCAGATATTTGATGCTAAATATATACTGAATGAATAGCAGCTTGAAGGCATACTGCAATCTCCTAGAATAACAGCTTCACCAATGCCAAAGGGTTACCATAATCCTGATTACTCTACAGCCTTTTCCTTAGAATAAAAAGGAAATTATATTTATTAAACTCTTGGTAGATTCCAGGAATACTGATGCCATGTACTCAAGAGGTAACTTTTACCACTATTTTAAAGCAGGTATTACTTCCATTTTTATGGACAGAAAAACAGATGCATGGTGAGGTTAGGCTGCTTCCTTGCAGGAAACAGTTTTAAAAGCTGGGATTCGATCCTACACCTGACTTCAAAGCCTACATTCTTTTCATTATATAAAGAACAACTACAGAAAAGAAAATATTTGTTCTATTTAGTTTAAGGAAAGCATTCTTCTCTAGAAATGGAATTATTAAACTCTAATCTCCTTGTGATGTAATGCATGAAAAAAAGGCCCAAAATGAGGATAAGGAAAAGACACAGCTGTTGGAGAATACACTGTTATCTCTTAGATATGGAAAACTCTTCAAAACCAAGTTCTCTAATTGCAGTCCAGGCAAAGATTTCTGTGATATATCAAAATATAAAGTGACCCATGACCACCAGGGGCAGCATTAGTCACTCCCCTTCTCTCTGCTGCCATGACATTTTGTTCATAAGACTACTATAAAATTTCTCAAAAGGCATCAGTTTAAAAAGAAAAAAAGTCATAATTTTCTGATTTAGTACTACATCTAAACAACAATTTGGCTTCCCCCTCCAACAAAAGATATTCACAAACATATATCAAGTACCTACTATGTGCCAGACAGAGATTAGTTAGTTGTAGGAGATTAAAAATGAAAATATATAAGCCTTGTGTCCTCAAGAAGTTCAATCTGGGGAGCGGTAACTGTAGACATGCACTTTCAAAGTCAGTCTCTCGTAATTTTTTTTTAAAGATTTTATTTATTTATTTGACAGAGACACAGTGAGAGAGGGAACACAAGCAGGAGTAGGAGAGGGAGAAGCAAGCTTCCCGCGGAACAGGGAGCCCGACGTGGGGCTCAATCCCAAGACCCTGGGATCACGACCTGAGCCAAAGGCAGATGCTTAATGACTGAGCCTCCCAGGCGCCCCCAGTCTCTCATAATTTTAAAATTCTATGACCTTAAGGCTAGGTTTTAGTCTTTGGAAACGTCCAGTCATCTAGGCACAGTGAAATTCAGCTACCTAAATGACCAATTGTCTCCGAGTTGTACCTCTTTGTAAACATACATTCAAGTTCTCAAATCCCATCTTCTAGCTTTAGTGGCTTAAACAGAGCATAATTATATGTGAAGAAATGGGGCATAGGGGGCAAATATTTCCAACAGCTGCAGAACACTGCACCTGTGTATGTAGCAAACACTTCTGCATTTCACCATCAGCCGGACTAATCTAAAAATGGACAGGGTTAACAAGGCAGCACATTCTTTTGCAACATAGTCCATTGCCCATTTGTTCTCTGAACGTTCTCCAATTGTTTCATAGCTCTATTAAATACACAGTCATTCTAAAAGACAGGAACAGTTTACGTCAAGTATACTTAATAAATTACTATGAATATTGATATTAAATCAGCAATCAAAACAAAGTTTTCACAAAAACTGGCTACTACGAAACTTGCCTAAGGTAAACTCTTGTACCACCCTTCCTCTACCCATAAATAACTTTTCCATTTTAACCCACCTATCTATCTGGATTCACAGAGTACAGACCTAGATGGGGATAACAAGTGAAGAAAGGAAGGAGGGCAAAACCTCAAAAGCTTCTCCACTTCTCAGATCCTATAGGAATCTCAACTTTTCACCTGCCCTGTTTTAAGGAAGGCAACAATGTGTGCTGGTTCTAAAAAAAGCTATTCTTAACGAATAACAGACATACACCATGATTTTATAAAATCAAAGGGGCTTTAAATGTGGTAATGATAGTATTAAGAATAAAATAATGTGTCCAAGAAAGTAAAAGATCAAAACATAATTAAGTTGACAACAGACTTATTTGTTTGGTTCTTATTTTTCATCTCTCTATTAGAAAGAACAATTATGGTCTCTTTCAACTTTGTCATCACTTGAAAATCTCTTATTTGCTCACTATAAAAATGAAGATTTCATGGGGGTGGGAGATAACAGACTGTAAATGGGATTTCTTGTCTTTATCCAAGCACCAATTTCACATTATAATTGTACCCCAAGTTTGGGATCTCTGTAACAAAAGCCATAAGAAAGACTTCTAACCATAGACTGTTCACCAAGTATTTATTGAGCATATTCTATAAACCATGTTATGAGAACACAGTGCTTAAAGACTTAGTGAAGATAAACGAGTAGCTATGATATATAACGTAAATCAAGTGCTTCAAGAATTCAGAAAGGGATAATTTCTGCCTAAAATATTTTTGAGCCTTAAAAACAAATTAAGAGTAACAAAATGGAATGAACTACTTGAAAATGCAACAATGACGAATCTCAAAAATATGCTGAGTGAAAAAAGCCTCACAAAAGAATACTCTATGAATCCACTTATATGAAGTTTTAGAACAACCAAAACTAATCTATGGTGAAAAAATCAGAACAATGATTAAGACTATTGATATGGCATGAGGAAATTTTTGGAGGTGAAGGCTATGGTCTGTATCTGTAGGGATTTAAGTTGCACAGCTGGATGCATTTGTCAAAACTCATCTGACGGTACATTAAAGATTGGTACATCTGACTGTATATAAATTTTACCAAAAAAAAACCAAACAAAGCACAACCCTCACTCTAGCTAACAATATGCATGACATAGGTAAAGATTAAGTATCTTAATGTTTTCAACTTACTCTGAAGTACATTTTTTAAAAAGACAGAATGATGGGGCGCCTGGGTGGCTCAGTTGGTTAAGCGACTGCCTTCGGCTCAGGTCATGATCCTGGAGTCCCGGGATCAAGTCCCGCATCGGGCTCCCTGCTCAGCGGGGAGTCTGCTTCTCCCTCTGACCCTCCTCCCTCTCACGCTGTCTCTCATTCTCTCTCTCTCAAATAAATAAAATCTTTAAAAAAAAAAAAAAAAGACAGAATGATGGATGGACAGATAAGATATATAATAGGATATAGGATAAGAAATATATAGAAGATATATAATAAAGCAAATACACAAAATGTTAACTGTAGAGTTTAGGTGTGGGTATATGAGTGCTCACAGCACAACTCTTTCAATTTCCAATTTCAAATTTTTCATTATAAAATGCTGGAGGAGAAAAGTATTAAAAAATGTTTGATGATGATGCAAAAATCCTAAAAGAGAATCAGTAAAAGATCACTTCAATACCTAGAATACCTTAGGTAAAATCCCTAATTTTAAATAATGTACAAGAAAAAAACATTTTCTCCCTTCCAATTCAACCTAAGTTCTTAACAAATCGAAAACCTGAAAAAGAAAACTTCCTCTTCCTTTGCAAAAAAACTAAAAAAGTTACTGTAATGCAAAGGGGTTTTTTTTGGTTTTGCTTTGTTTCAGAAAGACCTGGCTGATTTAGTCTTATTTTTCAAAATGCATATAATTTACATTTACAAATAAGATTTTAAATTATCTTTTGTACTAAAATGTCAGAAACTTGGCATACAGAAAAACAGCCATAGGAGCTGATGTCTAGTAAATGTTTCATAAATATTCAAAATTATTTTCTAATACGCTTCACTATTGAGTTGGAAGTAATTCATAGACCAGGAATTTTAAGACTGACTTTAAAATAAATTCATTACTAAATTTGAAAGCTAGATGACTAGCAAATCAAGAAAATATCAAAATACTTCACATTTAAGACACTTTAATGCTAGTTGTTCCTTCCCAAAATGAACTCTGATATCTTAATAGAGAATCCATAACTCGAGATCTGACAGAATTATCAATTACTGAATCTAATAATTAAAACCGAAGTTCCCATTCAAAAAACATGTTTAATCCAAGAGAAGACTTTTGCACTTCAAGAAAATTCCAAAACTTCCTCTAAGACAAAATATAAAGTTAATAATGAATCTCTCCCCACCCCAACACATACACGCCCCCAAGTCTTAATGGCTCAAAACTCCAGAAGTAACAATTAGGCTGCTGTCTCCATCTAATTTTGTCAGCTAAAAGACACTCCTGTAGTTTGCCAATGTTAAGAGGAAAGGTAGTATAACACATTCAAATAAACACAAAGCAATATATCTACTTAAATTACAGAAGCTTCATCCTATTGTACTGCGCAAGGTCCAAAAGTTTGAGTGATCTGCTTTTTCAGTACTTTCACAGATCTCTTCTTAAAAAACCCTTTTTGCACATATGCCAATTAAAGAATTACGCTACTGCATGGTGACAAGTGAATAGAAAAATAAAAGCAAGTCAACCCACAAAGGTTAGATACAAACCTATAAATAATACCAAGCACCTGTGCAACAGATAACTTGGCACCCAAACGAATTTATGCTAATGCAATACTGTAATTTATTAAACATGGTGACAGCTCACTGTATTAAGAGATTTTAAACATTAACTGTTACACACTAGAGACTGTCTCTGACACTTCCTCAAGGTTTACACTGCCAAGAATAAAGTGGAACTGTATTATAACAAGGTCTGTTCTGAAAGAATATTGCTAAATGAGAATCTGGAGTTCCAAAAGGGATCTGTGATACACTGTACAACCTATCCCCAGTGCAATCCAATAAAGCAAAATGCAAAAAAAAAAAAAAAAAAAAAGCAAAATGCATTTTCCATACAATTAAACACAAGAGGTCTTCTCTTCTACTTAGTAACACTCTCAATCACAATGTACTGTGTTTAACATTGTAAATGACTAGAGATAATTAATGTTGTGTCACACAAAGACAATATGCAGATAAAAAAACTGGAGAGAGAAAAGCTACAGTGCAATGATAAGGTGAATAGTACTAAAAAAATGTAAATGATAGTTCTCATTCCATTTTCCTAAGAGGGACAAGAAGTATACTTCTCTTAAAAGGAAAAAGGGCATTATATGTATAAACAAAGCAGAGAGACTGAAGTATGATCAAAACAAACATAAACTGAATTTGGAGCTTAAAAGGAAATTCCCACCATTGGCTTTATAACCAATGGCTTAAAAATTACATCTTGAAAAAAAAAAAAATTACATCTTGACTTACAGCTCTGGAAAAAAACCAGACATGAAAAGTCGCTTGGGAAATAGAGGTATTTAAATATGTCATCATTAAGTCAAAAACAAAACCATCGGATAAAACAAAATGTAAGCAGTTATGACATGTGGTAAACTAGGCTAAATATGACATTTTGTTGTTGTTGGTTATAATATACAGAACTTTAAGAAAAAACTCATGCTTCCATATGAACACAATGGACAGAAAATACAACATACCCTGGGATCATATCAGATTTTTCACCTAACATCTAACTTCTTGGATGAATAAAAAGTATCTCTTCACACTGAAAGGCAGTGGGGTAAAATAAAAAAAAAATTTAAAAAAATCACCAGAGCAAGGAATGTTAGCTCCAACATTTATGACTTGTGATCTTGGGCATTCTAGTAATCTAATGTAAAATGGGATGTTTTGTGACTATGCATAGAAATACTGAGGGAGTGGGAGGGAGATTAATAAATCTGAGTTTTTTCTCCTTTTCTCAATCCTAACATGAAATAAACAGTACTCAGTTTGTCACTACTCCACAAAATATCACAGTATGTCACTACTCCATTCCTCATTTATCTCTGCCCTGGAGCTAGTGGGAAGAAAGGACAGAGTTCTTGGAAAATCTGTGAGTTTGGATGAGACGAAATGGAAGACCCCAAGGCAAAGCTCCCTGCCAAAAATTTTTATAATGCCTGAACTTTTTACTAATTGCCAAAATTTTCATTTATCAGAGATAGAATCTAAGTTAATAAAGATCTTGTATTTAAAAGTACAATCACCTTAAGAAGATTAGACTTTTTACTTAATGTTAGCCAGTCAGTCACAGTCATTTGAACATTACAACTGATCCCAACATTTATTATGAATGTCTTAAAAACAAATTCTAAAATAACCAGTATATTTTCCTTACAACATGCTTTAAAAGCAATGGTTCTCCATTTTTTAAGTAAAAGGACCTCTTCGTTTTTATCAAGACCGTCAGATCCCCACAATACTATTCTTAGTATTCACTTACCAAGAAAACATGACAAAATGCTACCATGAATAATTTTTTGTATTCTAACCACAGCAATATTAATATACAGTTGCAAAGAATACACAATGGGGGGGGCAAATAATTTGTTAGGTCCTCACTTTGTAATAGGTACAGCACCCAAATGTTCTCAGCCCGTATAAGTTAAGAACTACTGACATAAAATCTAAATGAGAAATGTAGGCAACCCAACTACTATACATATAAATATGAAGGATGATTTAGAGAGGCAGAGCCAAGCTCTGATTCCATACTGACTCAATCCTCACTAAAAGATAATGATATTATCAAATTTTATCATAAAATCATATGATTTTTATTATCAGAATTCTACAATATTTTGAATTTAATCAGATAATTTCCCCTAACATTTGGCCAAAAGTAACTGAATTAAGGGAATAAAAGGAGTTGAAATTTGATAAAGGAGAGGATATGTAAAAGAGGAACGCAGTATAGTACAATGGTTAGAGGATGAGCTTTCAAAACATACCGCTAGGGTTCAAACAACAACCTAACTCAATTAACTCCCCTCTCTGACCTATAACCTTGGACAAAGTGATTAACCTAATCCTCCACTAGAGCCCTCGCTTGTAAAATGTCAAAAATGCTTAAGAAGACTAAATGTTTATACTTGCTGAGCAACCAATAAATGGACCTACTCTTTTATTATAGGGCATTATGCTTAGTGAAATAAGTCACAAAAAAGACAAACACTGTATGATCTCACGTATATGTGGAATCTAAAAAAACCAAACTCATAGGTATAAAGAACATACTGGTGGTTGCCAGAGACAGGGAAAGGGGTGGTGGGTGCCTGGGTGATTCAGCTGGTTAACCATCCGACCCTTGATTTCAGCTCAAGTCATGATCTCAGCTCAGGGTTTTGAGATGAGTGCTGGGTGTGGAGTCAGCCTGCTTAAGATTCTCTCTCCCATGATGTAATGTATGGTAACGAACAACATAAAAAAAAAAAAAGATTCTCTCTCCCCCTCTCCATCTAACCCTCCCCCCCCCACTCCCTCTCTTAAAAAAAAAAAAAAAAAGGTAAAGGTGGTCAAAAGGTACAAACTTCCAGTTATAAGAAGAGTAAGTCCTGGGGATGTAATGTACAGCATGGTGACTACAGTTAACTTCACTTTCATATTTGAAAGTTGCCAAGACAGTAGATCCAAAAACTTCTCATCACAAGAAAAATAACTACGTGTGGCAATGGGTGTTAACTAAATTTACTATTGTAATCATTTTGTGATATATACATCTATCAAATTATTACGTTGTACAATTAAAACTAATATATAATGTTACATGCCGATTATCTCTCAATTTAAAAAAAAGAAAAAGATTTGAAGTATTGAGCACTTGGATGTTTGGTCAAGATTAGAGCAAAACAGCAGGAAGCTTAGGTCAGTATAAGAACAAGAATTAAAAGATGAAAAAGTATGACAGATGTTGGAGAGGATGGAGAGAAAGGGGAACCCTCTTACACTGTTGGTGGGAATGCAAGCTGGTGCAGCCAGTCTGGAAAACAGTATGGAGGTTCCTCAAGAAGGTAAAAATACAGCTACTCTATGACCCAGCAATTGCACTACTAGGTATTTACCCCAAAGATACAAATGTAGTGATCTGAAGGGGCACATGCACCCCACTGTTTATAGCAGCAATGTCCACAATAGCCAAACTATGGAAAGAGCCCAGCCCAGATGTCCATCAACAGATGAATGGATAAAAAAAATGTGGTGTATATATATGTGTATATATATATACATACACACACACACACACACACACACAATGGAATACTACTCAGCCTTCAAAAAAAAATGAAACCTTGCCCTTTGCAACAACATGGAAGGAACTAAAAGGTATTATACTAAGTGAAGTAAGTCAATCAGAGAAAGACAATTACATGATTTCACTCATATGTGGAATTTAAGAAACAAAACAGAGGATCATAGGGGAAGAGAGGGAAAAATAAAACAAGACAAAATCAGAGACGGAGACAAACCATAGGAGACTCTTAATCATAAGAAACAAACTAAAGGTTGCCGGAGAGGAAGGGAGGGGGGAGGGGAGGGGGGGTTACTGCGTCATAGACATTAAGGAGGGTACGTGATGTCATGAGCAATGGGCATAAGACTGATTAATCACTGAACTCTACCTCTGAAACTAATAATACACTACATGTTAACTGAATTTAAATTTTTCTTAAAAAATGAAAAAGTATAAGAAAACATAAAAAGTCAAAAATAAATTTGCTTCCTCATCCAACTCCCACAGAAGACGAGCCAGTGCACTGAGGACCCAAAAGTTAAACCAATGCTTTATCAGTGCTAAAATAGGATACAATTTTAAATAGGCTTCTATGGGCTAGCCTGGGAGCTTAAGCTTAAAAAACAGTGTAAACATTTCCAAATTCAAACAACCATCTTACACATGATCTGGAAGACAACCCATTCAAAAATTAAGGACTGCCCATTTTTCCCTTTGGAAGCAAACAGCCTGACTTTGTGAGTAAATATTCTCTAGTAATCTGAATGTAATTCAAATAATTTATTCAAATTCATTAAGGACATATTAAGTATAAATCTACCCTGAAATAGCACCTTGTAAAAGAACTGAGATAATTTTTACAATTCAAAGAGCATGATGAGTAAGAGCATCCCAAAATCTTTCTCAAAAGGCAGAATACTGAAACCCTTAAAATTTTTCTTACGCCAACAAAAGCTTTATTAGTCATTCTGTTTTCTTTTTCTAAACAGGAGCTAACTTTCCCCTTATCGCCTGGGCTGGTCATGTGACAGAATCAAAAGGCCATCCCTCTCTCCTACATGTCTAGTTTGAAGAGTTGTACAAAGCAGTTTACAATAGGAAACGGTGAGAAGAAATTAAAGGAATACTCCCAATAAGAAATGAGTGAGAATTTAGGGGACATCACTTCTACTTTAAGCTAAGAAGTCCTTTATACCACTTTATATCTTTATACCATCAAGCATGGCCATTTATCCAGGGCAGGTAGGTAAGAGATTTAGTTCTGCCACTGCTCAGCTATTTCTAATTCACTGTAGTGACTTACGATTTAATTACTCCATTATTTGTATTATATTTCTATTAGACAGCTCTGGTCTAAACAAATCACATCTTTGATACAGTTTCAAATGGGAAATGGGATGAAAATTTCATTATGTGCTTCATATCAATTATCTAGGAGACTGAGATCCTAATGCACTTTAAATTCCTTATAATTTAAGTAGCATGATTTTAATATCCTGCTTATAAAATTCATTTTATTATTTTATGCTCCCCAATCTCTCGATTACCTCAGTCTAAGCCTATTCACAGGGATGCACCTTATCTTCCCACTTCTGTAATAACAGTGCTCGTGGTAGCTTACAAACTTGCTGAAGAACAACATGTGAAAAGCCATCCTTCTCTACCAGCTGCACACGTTGTCTGTTCTTCAGATAATGTTAACAGAAGCTTACTCTGAAGACCCATTGACATTCCCAAGAAATGTTTTTCTGTCTCAAATTCACTACTATATTTTGCATTAAGGCAACATATCCCATCTCTGACTCTCCTATCAGCGAATCAACCTTCTAGTGGTCAACAAGAGTAAAATCTAATTTTAAATTGGGCTTCATTACCTATTAAATTAACATAACTGCAAAAATAAGAACATTCCTTTTCAGCACCCAGAAATAAAGCACTAATGAGGTAATATAAAAAGATGACTCCTTTTATCGGCTCGGACAGCTTGAAAGTAAGGCTGAAAGATACTGATGAGGATTATAAATTTAACGGACTCTTCTATTACTTACTAACATCACTGACAAGATGTCATACACAGTGCTGACCATGTGTTTTTTAAGTAGACTACTGTAGCTGGGAAATTCTAACTTAATGTATTAAAAAATATAGTTATATATCACTTCAAATTTCTCCAAAGCATTTCCATAGACATTATCACATTAGTTTCCTACAAAAGTTACTGGCTAGAAGTTGATTTTATTATTCCCTCATTTGACAGATGCAAAAGCCAAGGACCAGAGGTTGTAAGTGACTTAACTGCCCAAATAAAGTTAGTAGGTGAGAAAAGATGCATAAAAAAAAAAAATCTGCTGCCTAGTGGTTAGATTGTGGACCCTGAAATCAGATCATGGGTTCAAATGGCTAGTTCCAAAACTTAGTAGCTATGGGATACTGGACAAGTCACTTGTAACCATATTCCATCTACATTTCAGTTTTCTCAGATAATAATAGTAGTTCCCCTCATAAAAACTAAGATAATTGCCCATACATAGAAAATTCTCAATAAATCCTTTTATCATTTAAGGCTTTAGAATTTGAAAGAAGGAACATTTGGAGATGACATGTTTTAAAAACAGGACTTTTTTGTCATAAGAATACTTCTAGAACATCTTGAACTATAAGCATAAACACTTCATATTGATAACATTTTCATTTTTGGCAAATTCATTCTTCATGTCTCCTTTTTTACTTTTTAAAATATTTCTAAAAATCTGCAAGAAATGAAACTTTTTTTGTATAGAGTATACACTGTGGTAAACTTTATCATAGGGCATATTCAAATTTGCAGAAATTAATTTTTCAAGTTATGTTTCCTAAGTCACAATAAACAAATCTTAAACAGTATTGCATGGTAACCAAATCTCAATTCTGGGGGATAGCTAGTGCATAAATTTTTAGGAGAAAGAAGAGAATGCCACCACAATGTAGGAGAAAGGGAGGCAGTGTATGTATCTGGGGGAAGAGCTTCACTCCTATAGTTCCAGAAAGTATATACTCATCTTCTGATATTATGTGGCACATAGTAGGTGCTCAATAAGTAATTTGTAAGTGGGTGAACTGGATGAATGAATAGGAGAAACTTAATTTTGCTTCAAGTGAACTAAATCAAACAAGAAAGCATCTGTGACACCATGGGAGGTACCCTTATAAACCTACAAAGTCATTAATCAGGCTGACCAAGAGTCTAAGCCAGAGCCCAGGGACTAGAAGAAACAGTTATTCTAAGATTTTCCCCCCTCTCCTAATTAATTTCAATGACCCTCTGTGTATGGAGATTTAAAAAAGTATATCTAGGTGAATTCCTATAGAGCTTCCTTTATTAAGTATAAAGTACTTTCAGGAATTTGCCACAATCAGCAAATTCCTTTTGTACACATATACATATAAAAGGTTATTTCTAATTGCAAAACAATATTAATGTTCTGCTATGTGTTAAAATGTTCAATGCTCCTAAACCACTTTTTCCTATTCATGTCACATTCAAGGCGGGAAGCAATTGTTGGTGCGTATTTATCACTCAATTAGTTCAGGACAGCTGAACTAAACTCTTGCATAGCTTTGCACCCAAGCCTTGTTTCTAAATGTTAGCTTGCAGTCTGATATCATTGTAAGCAAAAAGCTGTGGCCATTGAGCAATAAATCTGCTACCCAGACAAAAACGTAGTATAATTTTAAATCTATACCTCTAGAACTAAAGAAAAAATTAAGACACCATAAAAGTAAATATATTATGGCTTCCACATGATCTGTTATCCTATTTTCAGACATTATTACCTCCATTAGTATAAATTTTTATAATCCTTTTAAAAAGTTAATTTCCTTAGAAATAAATTTTCAAAGGAATGATGTCAAACAGGTAAAATTTAACTATATAAAACAAATATTAAAACCTAAACACTTTCTTCCTGGTCAACTCGTTTAAAAATTATTTTGACACTGTTAATAAAGATTATTAAGTAAATCAAGATTTTCTTTTAAAACTATCACTTGTGAGATTCAGGTTAAAGCACACATTATTAAAACAGCAAAGCAAGGTTACCGCTCAAATATACTGCTACTGGTTCACTTTAAAATCTTTTAAAAATAAATTCTGAGTATGGAAGTCAAAATCTAAAGTTATCAAACAATAATTGTCATTAACAATTTCCACAATTAGTATGAGGTTATGTTCCCAAATTAAATGGTAGCTATTTTTAGTGTAAAATAAATGTAAGATTAAAATAAAGATGTATCATTATGATATAATTTTCATAAAGAAGTTACTACTACTACTTGTTTTCCATATATTTAGGAGATTCCCAATACTTAAAGGTATACTTCATTTTTAAACTACTTATAAACTAGATTAAATCTCTTTGTGCTGATGTTATAAATTTCTTTGCAGTAAGGTTCCTTTTATTTATGTAAAATATTTTTCAGACAGGTAAAGTTAATATAAAATAATTAATGAGCAAGAAGTTAGTTTTAAAACTTTACAACTCTACTGAGAATCATGAAAACATTTGATTTTTTTAACCTTTTTTTTTTTTTTAAAGATTTATTTATTTATTTGAGAGACACAGAGAGTACAAGCAGGGGGAAAGGCAGAGGCAGAGGGAGAAAGAGACTCCCCGCTGAGCTGGGAGCACGACATGGGGCTGGATCCCAGGACCTGGAGATCATGACCTGAGCCGAAGGCAGATCCTTAACCATCTGAGCCACTCAGGCACCCGAAAATATCTGATTTTTAAAAAGTATCCCTGAAATTACAGAATGGATCATTTCCACTGAAAGAAATAAAAAGCATAGAAAAAACACATATGAAGTTTTTTTTTTAAAGGAGCAAAAAACTGGAGCACAATTATACTATACTTAAAGGTCTTTACATCTTGAAAATTGAACAATGGAAAAACATAAGTTTTATAATAATGTAAAATCAGAGGACCACTTTACCCACCAGTTTTGAGACTGCAAATCTTTTAAAAATTAGAAATAGTATCATGCTTTACAGTTTTACATATTATAGTTTGCATTATATTCCAGCAGATTGATCCACTCATATATATCAATGAATTAATGAGTTAATCTAAAATCTTAAGTAAGGGGCGCCTGGGTGGCTCAGTCGTTAAGCGTCTGCCTTCAGCTCAGGTCATGATCCCAGGGTCCTCGGATCGAGCCCCGCCATCGGGCTCCCTGCTCAGTGGGAAACCTGCTTCTCCCTCTCCCACTCCTCCCGCTTGTGTTCCCTCTCTCGCTTTCTCTGTCAAATAAATAAAATCTTTAAAAAAATAAATAAATAAAATAAAACTTCAAGTAAGGATAAACAGTTCCACATGATTCCTAATTGTTGCCTGAGTACAAATTTATACCTCCTTGTCCTAAAGTTGTTAGATTTCATAGACTATTCCGACAATTCTAGGATTTCATGCATTAATCTGCTTCGCCCATCCATATCTTTCATAATTTTCTGGGTAACAATAATGGTAGAGAACATAAACACAGTCCTTACGTACTTACTTACACATGTTAAAAGGCAACCAAGCAGAGTGCTTAAGACACACTATCTGAATCCAAACACTGCCTCTGTGCTTACTAGCCACATGACCCTGGGCAAGTTCAACTTTCTTCATCTACAAAATGGAACAAATACCTACCTCATGAAGGTTAAATAACAAAACTGTCCAGCTCAATGCCTGGCACATAATGCTACACAGGGTTAACTGCTGTTACTAGTATTATCATGTGTCATGTACTGAGCCAAGTACTTTACATGCATCATTCCATTTAATTCTCACTTAATTCTATTTTACAGATGAGGATACTGAGGTTCACAGTGGTTCAGCAACTTGACTTTAATAGAAAAGCAAGGGCCAATATTCAAACCCAGATCTGCCTCCTTAATCCAAGCCCTGGTATCTATGCCAATTTTCTCAAACTAGGCTCCCTGGATATACTCATGGGGAATTCACATGTTTTCACTCTGATGATTTTTATTTTAAATTATTCTAGAGATAATTTTCAAATGAAAGACATTTCCAAAGAGTAGATTTTATTTAAATCATCAAACTGGGATATACAAACTTCTGGTGTTCCCAGGAATATTCTTCGAGGCCTAGAATTTTTTTTTCCCTTACAAAATAGTCAACTTTGAAAAACTTTAAATGTAACATTCAGCCTTCATTCTTCAAGAATGAGGGAAACAACTATTTTTCAAAATCCTTATGCCTATTTCATTATACACACCAAGTTTGGGAACAAGTGGCTAGTCTAATTACTTGGAAAAGAATTTTTTTTTTAAAAAAGCAACTATAGGGATGCCTGGGTGATTCAGTCGGTTAAGCATCTGCCTTCGGCTCAGGTCAGATCCCAGGGTCCTGGAATCAAGCCCTGCATCAGGCTCCCTGATCAGTGGGAAGTCTGCCTCTCCCCCAGTTCATGCTCTCTAATAAATAAAATCTTTACCAAAAAAAAAAAAAAAAAGATCAACTTGATCATGCTAGTCTTCTGCTTAAAAACCTCCATGGATTCCTACTGCTCAACTTACAGAATCAAGTCCAAATTTGGAAACAGAGCTTCTGATCATTTGAGGCTGATCACGCTCACAGTGAATTCTCCCCTTTTACAAAGGGGAGGATTTTATCATCTAATATCTGATACACTTTTTTTTTTTTTAAAGATTTTATTTATTTATTTGAGAGAGAGCATGAGAGGGAAGAGGGTCAGAGGAAGAAGCAGACTCCCCGCCGAGCAGGGAGCCCGATGTGGGACTCGATCCAGGGACTCCGGGATCATGACCTGAGCCGAAGGCAGTCGCTTAACCAACTGAGCCACCCAGGCGCCCTATCTGATACACTTCTTAATCATTTTTGTGACTATTAATAATGGAGTGGAGGCTTCCTCAAGAATGAGATTTCTTTTGCATCCTTCGCAATACTGAGTATTGTTAGATACTGAGTAGGTAACCAACTACTGAGTTGATGATGAGTTGATTCAGTGCACGTAAAGTGGGTATCTGATATGTGATCATTTTCAATAAATATTTACTAAGGAACGAACTTGTGCCAAGGACACTGATGTGACTTGGGTCTACTGAGCAATTCCCCTATGCCAGGCAACAACACTAAAAACTTTACATACATTACCTCACGTAATGCTTATAGCCACCCTGAGGCAGGTATTACCATCTGCATTTTTAATATGAGGGAACTGAGTTATCTTCTAGTAAAGTCACAGAGCAAGTATAAGAGAGAAATGAGAGTCAAACTCAGAGATGAGTGTAAAGCCTGTGCCCTTTACCAGCGTATTCACTTCCTCCTACAGAAATATTTCCTCAAGGAACTGTAATCAAACTGGCACAATGGACGTACACAATTATAATACTCTATAATAAATGCTGTGAAGGATGTATAAGATCTTATTTGAGTATACCCAAATTCCAGGGTAAAGAGGATGGGAGTCAGGGAAAATATCCAGAGGTGACACTTTTAAGAATGAATAGCAGTTCAAAGAGGAAGAAACCACCTTTCCAAAGAAGGGAATAATGTGCAAAGGCATAAAGGCACAAAATTTCATGACATATTCAGTGAACACCAAGCAGTATCCAGAAAGCTCCAGTTACCCAGAAAGTAAAATGTGGTAAGAGAAACTGGTAGGAAATGAAGCTAGAAAAGCAGGCATAGTCAGATCATGAACAGTTTTGCCAAAGAATTTAGATTTTATCCAATGAGTAAGAGAAAGCCATTGAGTAATTTTAAGCAAGAGAGTGAATTATTGCATTTGTGTTTTAGAAATATTGCTCTGGCACTGAAAATGGATTGAAGAGCTACAGCCTAGAAGCAGGGACACCTGACAGAAGACTAAGCAGATCAGGCAAAAGACTAACTTAGAGCAACAGTGATGGAGAAAAAAAGATTCAAAAGACAACTGGAGGTAGAACTACAAGACTTAGTAACCAACTGGATTGAGGTTTGAGGTTTGGTAGGAGGAATGAAGGAGAAGAAGGAATCTAGATAAATTCAAAGTTCCTAGCTTGAGTCCTGGGTAGATGGAAGTGCTATTGACTAAAGCAGGGAACAGAGCAGGGGAAACAAGGTGAAAGGAAAGCCAATGAGTACAGAGGATGGGTACTTCTGGAACATCCAAAAGAAACTGTCCAATAAACAAATAGGTAAGTCTAGAACTCAGAAGAGAACATTTAAGGCAAAAAGAGGTATTAGCCAGAAACTATACAAAAGGATAGAACCAAAGACAAGAGTCCCAGAGACCACCAATATTTAAAACATAGACAGACAGGAATAAATGAAAACTGGGAGAGAGTAGTGATACAGAAGTCTGGAAAGGAGAGAGTTGCACAAAGAAGGGAGTTATCACTGTATTGAATGGATCAAAGAGGCAAAGATAAGAACTTTAATGCCTCTCTTGGATTTGGCAATTGAGTAACTTGTGACTTGAAGCAGAAGTTACAGAGGGATGGATGGTAAAGAAAGCTAAACTAGACAGGGGTTGAGTGAATGGCAGCTACAGCAAGAGATAACAATCTTGGCTGAGAGGACAGGAACAGCTGGAGGAGAACAGAGGGTTGAAGAACATTTTCAGGGTGGCAGAGATTTTAACATTTTTATAGGATGTTCTCATCCTTTCTAGGGACCAGTGGAGAGTGAGATTTTTAAATTATGCCTTGTACTTAAACTTAGTATATAGAAAATAACTCGTCATACAAGGTTAAATGAAAAAACAAGTTGCAGGATATGTATATGTATGACATCACTTTAAAATAAAATTCTGACTCCTTTCTGTGACCCTCAAGGCCTGTAGGTCCTTTATGACCTGGCCCCTGCCTACTTCTGACTCCTTCATATGCCATTCTGCCTCATTCACTATACCCCAGCCACAATGGCCACTCTATTCTGATGCTTCAACTTGCCAAGCCGGTTCTTGCCCCAAGAGTTTTGCACTCGCTGTTATTTCTGCCTGGAATGCTTTTCTCCCTGTCAATGGCTAGTTCCTTCAAGACGTTCAGGTTTCAGTTCAAACATCACCTCCTTAGAGAGGCCTGCTCACCTGTAATATTCCGTATCCCTCTACCCCCGGCAAAGTTACTATCATTAACTTGTATCAGCAACTACCATTCTCTCAAATTCTTATTTGTTTACTTGTACATCTCCCCTCCCCCCACCCCCAGAAAGCTTAAAATGATGCTTGGCACAGAGTAGTCACTCTATTGTTGAATGAAAATGTACACAAAAACACACATATAGGTGGCGCCTGGGTGGCTCAGTCGTTAAGCGTCTGCCTTCAGCTCAGGTCATGATCCCAGGGTCCTGGGATCGAGCCCCACATCGGGCTCCCTCCTTCTCGGGAGGCCTGCATCTCCCTCTGCCTGCTGCTCCCCCTGCTTGTGCTCTCTCTCTCTGTGTCAAATAAATAAAATCTTTAAAAATAAATAATTAAAAAATAAATTTAAAAAAACACACATATATATGAACGTATGTATTTAGATGAAAAGCATTAAGAAAGTTTTGAGAGGTATTATCTGAACTTATTTATACCAGGGGTGAGTGGGAGATGAGGAGAGGTATACAATACCTATTCATTTTTTGCTTCATAGATCTCTATCCACATTTTCTACAAAAATCATGTCTTTTAAAATTGGAAAACAATTTTTATATAATGACTACATGAGCCTAATATAGTCAATCTATTCTGCATCTCCATTTTCTTTTGTTGGGTTGTCATGACCTAATCTCACTGCAGGCTGATCCTTAAGTTGTTTTGGTAGGACAGTTCAAAGTTAGAATCTTGGGATCATCTACTCCAACCCCCTAGTTTTACAGATGAGGAAGCAGAGACTTATAGTAATATAATAAAAGTAATTTAATTAATAAAACTAGGGTATTGATAAATTTTCAAAGACCAAATGATTAAGAACTATTTAAAAGGCTAATCTACATAATTTAAATGACAACTAATAAAAGCTTACTAAAGCTTACTCTCATATATAACCTACAATCTTCTGGTGAAATTATTACTCGAAGTAAAACTATTTCCTTAAGCACATTATTTGACCAATGAACCCTATGGTTAAGCTCTGGTTAACCATTATACTATGACAAAGGATTCAGAATACATAAATATAGGGAGGAAAATTATTCACCGTTAGATGTGCAGACTAACTGAATTAGCAGGCACTTCTTTCCACCAGGGTATACAGTAAGTCAAATATGTAATATAGTTAAGGATTCATTATACTTTGATTCAAATTTCTGTATCAATGTCTACAGTGTATTTTTAATGGAATAAAAATTAAACGCTGTGGGGCGCCTGGGTGGCTCAGTTGGTTAAGCGACTGCCTTCGGCTCAGGTCATGATCCTGGAGTCCCGGAATCGAGTCCCGCATCGGGCTCCCTGCTCGGCAGGGAGTCTGCTTCTCCCTCTGACCCTCCCCCCTCTCATGCTCTCTCTCTCTCATTCTCTCTCAAATAAATAAATAAATAAAAATCTTTAAAAAAAAAAAAATTAAACGCTGAATAAGAAATGCACTACTAAATATTTACAGAAATGACTTAACTATTTCTCTTTACATACATACCGTAGTTTACCAGGAATACAACAAATTTTATCTAAACTTCTGAATAATGCCACTTTGTGTAAAGTTATTTAATAAACTACCTCATTGATCCTTACAACATCCCCATAGAGAGCAGAAATTATTACTCCTATTTAATACAGAAGAATGAGGCTCAGAGGTTAAGGAAAGGGAAGCTCAAACTCTTGCTTACTCCCCCTTGCTCAAGGTATCCTAACCACTCTAACCTACAGGAACGCTCTTGCTCAACTCAAAGCCTTTCTTCTTATCATCTCTGCCCAGAATGCTCTCCTGTCTCCCTACAATGCTGTCTCCTCCTGCTTCAGGTCTCCCCTCAAATAGTAGCTACTCTCACCATCTCTCAAGTAGCCTATACCAACTATTCCATCCTTATTTCCTTCACAGAACACAAAATTACCTGTACTTATCCTCTTGTGTTGAAGGACAGAAATACTCTGATTTATCCTACAGCATAGAAGATGATGCTGGGCTTACTGAATGAACGAACACACCACACCTGCCCACAGCACTTTAGAGTAAGTAAATGGCAGGGCCTAAAAACCAATACCAGATAAATGGTAAACTCCTGCCCTGCCCTACCACTACTTTTTCACTGGTGTGAGGGAAGACACTTTGGCCTGGGCAATCAGTTCTTTTTTAAAGATTTTATTTATTCATTTGAGAAAGAGAGAGAGAGAGAGAGAGAGAGAGCACACGCAGGGGGAGAGGGAGAGGGAGAAGCAGACTCCCTGCTAAGCTAGGAGCCGGACGCCGGGCTCCATCCCAGGATCCCGAGATCAGGACCCTGAGGCGAAGGCAGATGCCTAACCATCTGAGCCACCCAGGCGCCCCCTGGGCAATTAATTTTGAGCTGTGTCTTCCTATCTTCTATATTCGCTCACGTTAAAGGAAATATAGAAACTATAGAAAATATAGAACTACAGAACTTAATATTCCAAAATATTTAACTGGAATTTCAAGAGCTCTTACATTGCCTCTTAGAATCACAACTGAATTTGAAAAAACATCTATGATGTTCCATAACAACCAAAATACTTCAAAACTGTTAATTAACTGGCATCTGCACACATAGTTAATTTAAGGCTAAAAAGTAAATTTAAGTCACACACATAAATGCATTTTACTAACAGGCTTGTAACATTTTGTTCTTTTAGAAGATGCTCTGAATTCCCCAATAGATCACACACAGAAATTTTAAAACCAGGCATGGGGCTATCGTTCTGATAATGGCAATAATGTTCTTTCTTAAAGAAAGATGACACAAATGCACCCGATCTGCTGCCGTGTCACTACGTTCTTGCAAACAGAGGTCACCTCGTGTAAAATGCCCAGTGCGGTTACAAGAGACCCCTAGCAACATCCCCTTTGTTACCTTACCCAGAGGGTTTAATACTTACTGCTGAGCCCTCCATCCTCGGATACTCCTGTCCCTCTCATTCCTAGGTAAGTCAGTCCCAATATTAGGAAAAACAAGCAGGCAGCAGTTAAGAGAAACATCGACAAGTAGTGGGCACTGAAACCCCCTGTAGGGGACACCTCCTCCCGTTTAAATTGCTGGAGAAGTTCCTCCTCGGGTTCGGCAAGCTTCGGTTTGTTGTATGTGTTTTTCAGGTAGGTATGATTGGAGCCCGTATGATTGGAGTGATTGATCCTGAGTGAACTAGAGGCAGCCACCGAGGCACCGGGAGGGAGGCTGTTGGAAAAAATCCTGGGGGAGTCCACACCGAAGGCCCCACCGCCGATATGATTATTGGTTTTAAGAAGGGAGCCTGTGGACGAATCCAAGGTTGAGTCCATGTCAGTCAGTGGCGGGGGCAGGAGAGGGGCCAGTTTCTTAGCGTTGACACGGTACCTAGGAATGGGGCTGGAGTCCAGGGGATCACACCCTCCTCCCTGCTCCGCCGCCGCCGACTCTTCGAGGTTTCGGCTCCTGTCTAGACTCCCCGCAGCCGCCGCCCTGTCATTCATCGGGATTCCTCCCCCTCCCTGAACTGAGGTCTCCGGCCGGCCGCCGGCAGATTTAGCAGTCAGCGAAGAGAGAGGCTTACTATGGCTCCGTCTGGGCCGATGCCGGGAAAGGGAGTCGTCCTTTAATACCTGTCTGCTGGAGGCCACGTCGCCGTCCTCCTCTTCCTCCGAGTCCGAATAGTTCTCCCGGCAGCTGTAGGAGAGAAGCCGGCTGCCATTCACGGTCCGGCTCGCCCACAGCGGCTCCTCGGCCTCTGGGTCCCTGTCCTCTCCGTCGTCCCCCTCCTCCTCCTCGCCCTCCGCGGCTCCATCTCTCGCCGACGGGGTCTGCAGCTCGGGAGCCGCCGGCCGCCGGGCCCCCCACCACGAGTGGGGCTTCCTTCGCTCGGCCGAGGTGCTGTTAGTCACCTCGCTGGCGGCCAGGGGCGCCGACAGCGGCTTGAGCCCGCGGTACTGGAGCGAAGCCCGGTCTTTCCTGCCGCCGCCGCCGCCGCCGCCGCCGGCCTGGTCCCGGGGACTGGCCTCCACGTCCGACTCGTCCGAGCTGAAGCCCAGCAGCACTTTGCTGCCAGCCGTGGGGGCGGCCGAGGCGCCCCCGGGCCCTCCCAAGGGGCTCTCCGGGCCCGAGGCCGAGATTCGGCCCAGGCCCCCAGGAGTCCGCAAGTAGGAGAGGTCGCCCGAGACCGGCCGGACCCCCAGCCCCGTGGCGGCCGCCGCCGGTCCCGCCGCCGCAACGGCGGCGGCTGCCGTGTTATTGTTATTACTGTTCCGCGTCTTGTTGCCGCGGCCCCCAGACCGGTGCTGCTGCTGCTCTTCCTCTCGAAGCTTCTTCAGCTTCTTGAGGTAGACCGGGCGGGTGCTCTCCGTCACTGGGCCAGGAGACAGGCCGTAACGGCGGAGCTGAGCGAAAAGCTCCTCATCCGAGAGCTGCTGAGGCGCCGAAGCCGCTGCCGCCGCCATTTTCTCTCCAGGGTGTTTTACAAGCTCCGCGCTACCGGAAGTGACGCGCCGCCCTAGACCCTGAACTAGACCGGGCTGCGTCGCCCTCCCAGCGCCACGGGCGCCTTGGCCAATGGGAGGCGCGGGAGGAGCTCACCTGAGCGGGAAAAGGCCACCTGAGCGGCGCGCGGCTCAGCAGGCGGAGAGTTTTTCCCATCCGAGTAGTAACCAGTGGCGCTCTTCTCCCTCCTTTCGGTCGCCTTCTCCCGCTGTTCTCTGCTCTGCCCTTCCAAGTGCCTTTCCCGGGAGCTGCCTCTTCCTAAACCATACCTTGACCTCTTCCCAGGTTCCTGCCACCGCACAGTAATAATTGAAAGGAAATACGCCTTGAAATTCAAGGCATTAGTTTTCTTCCCATCCAGTTCCTGCTGCCGCGGGGAACCTAGAAAGATTAAAAGAAATCCTCACGGCCAGACTAGATTGGCAATTTCCCTGTCTGACTCCTGGTTTCTTTCCACTTTGTCTTCCCGCTTGACTTACAAAAAAAAAAAGAAAAAAGTGAGTTTCTCTCGCTGCTCTTTTTGAGAAGCCTCTGCTCTATTACAAAGAAAAGATAGAGTAAACCAGTACCAATACAATTTTCTTCCAGAGTAATGGCTATTCATTCTTTAGTGGTTGTAAGGTATCATTTTTTCCCTTTTAAAATCTGGTAACCTCCTTAGATGGTCATTTTTGTAATTGAAAGCACTTATCATTTACTTCACTCTGTGACTGAAAAAAAAGACAATACTCCATCTCATTTCCTTCTTGGTACTTTTCCAACCTGTAGTTATTGTTAATGAATATTTTTATGTATTTGTTTTTTATATTATTTATTTAATTATTTCTTGTCTTATTCCTTTGAACTGTAAGCTCCGCGAGCAGAGGAACCTTGCTTCTATTATTAGCAACTTTATTCCTATGGTGCTTTGTAGTAGAAGTTCGAAAAATATTTGTTGAACTAATTAATGCATTGCAAAGCTAGGATAGTATGAGATGGATATTTTGACATGGGAATAGTGGCAAATGAGGAGAAGAAACCTGAACACAAAATCAAAAACCAGAAACATTAAGATCTGGGTACACCACCTAATTTACCGAGTAGGTAATGAACCCAGAGAGGTGAAGTTTGTCCAATTTGACAATGATCACTTCCCTTTTCCTCAAAAGCTGGCAGAGCTTGAGTACGTAAACCCTAGTAGCTAACCGGTAGCACCTAGCACAATATCTAGCACTCTATAGTAATTTTTCATCGAATAAGTTATTTTACCTTATTGCATTATACACATCTGAACAGAAAGATATGTTAGTCAAAAGCACAGATACTAGCTTTTCAGCATTTCGAATCCAACAGCAGAATAACACTCAGTGACCTGAATTTTTGACCTCTCTTAGCAAAAGCTTGCTATCTCCTCAAAAAAAAACTTTTATATGGAGGGGCACTTCCTTGTCCTTCGTAAGGAGACTTTAAAATATGCAAATGTAAATAATCGTTAAGCACTTATAAGAGTGTTAGCCACAATAAATTTTATCCACTATGATGATAATGACCCAGAATTTATTACCATCATTGTCTGGGTGAGAAGTCAAATGATTACAAATGTACCGGACCTGTGTCTCAGTATAGCAGAGCAGTTAAGCTGTGAGCTTTGGAGGTAAACAAAACTGGATATGGACCCAGCCCTGTCTCTTACTTTTATACTTAGTTCAACATTTGTTCTACCCTCTACTGCCTCTTCAGGTAGCAACCATAGGAGCCTGTTGGTTTGGCCTCTGATTTTCATAAACCTTTAAATATCTTCCTATAAGGATTGTCAGAATATTTGTATCTCTGACTGTGACTTTGGGCAAGTTGTTTAATTTTTCTGAGCCTTAGTATCTGTATAAACAAAAGGATGATAGACATTCCTCAGAAGGCTGTTTTAAGGATTCAGTGAGCATATGTCTGCATAATGCTTATTAGCACCACACCTAAGCATACAATGTGCACTCAATAAATGTTAGCCAATAATATAAAGCCAAGCATTGTCTGTGTTTGGCAGTGTGGCTCCTGAGAACACCATGTAACTAATTAAAGAAAATGCCACTGCACAGACAAACAGAAATGGTGAAACTTTGCCCAAGGCATTTAATAATCACATTTAATAGTTAGTGAAGATGAAGGGCTTTGGCAACCATAGTCTGGTCATTTCAGCCCCTGGAGGCAGCAAGGCTTGGAATGAACCAGCAACCAAACATCTCAAGTCTAAGTTTGGTGACTTAGGGCAAATCTTAGGCTCTCAGAACCTCAATTTATTCTTTTCTAAAATGCTGATAGTATTGTCTGCTCTCCTTGGCACACAATTAACATTCAGTAAGTATTGGTTGAGAATGATGAATGAATACTGTATGTGAAGTATGTTGTTTACACATTAGCTATTATGGCCAGATATTCATAGCAGTGAAAACCACATCTCCTATCAACGTCACATATACATGGCTTCATGTAGTCTACAAGAAATCTTTCCTCCCTGGAGATACTGAGGACATGATTTTTTGCATGAAACTATTTGGGGTAATGATTACCCTCTGTTTCGGTGTTTGAGCAGATGCATACTTTGTCAGGGCAACCTTTACTACCTCAGCACTGTCACTACTCACTTCCAACATTCTCCTCATCTACCAGGGTATCTTACTTCTCCTTCCAGGCTGGCTAACCCTGAAAGCACAAAACTCTAAATTGGCAAACTGCACCCACATACTTTACAGGGAATGCAATGTCACACTAACTCTTGCTCTATAACTTCCAAAAATTTGACTAAGGGAAATATTTATGATGGACTGCAGAATGATAGGCAGGTCCCTTTTTTCTTCTTCTAGATGTTCTTAGTTTTATCTCTGCCTTATGCCATCTTAATTTTATCTCTGCCATTCATCAGAGACCAGTGTAGCGAGAGCTGGATTACTAACACTTACACTCCCCCTGGTTTCCAGTAAAATACCTTTTACCATGTTGCCTTTCATAGTGGTGACATCAGCTTACCTTAAAGACCCTCTGAAGAATATGAAACCTGACACAATATTCAAATAAAGATATTGCTGAGGGTTTGTTTCCTTAAAGAATGTCCTTTGCGGTCTTAGTATTAGAAAGAGTTACACTGGGCGCCTGGGTGGCTCAGTCATTAAGTGTCTGCCTTTGGCTCAGGTCATGATCCCAGGGTCCTGGGATCAAGTCCCACATCGGGCTCCCTGCTCGGCAGGAAGCCTGCTTCTCCCTCTCCCACTCCCCCTGTTTGTGTTCCTGCTCTCGCTATCTCTCTCTCTCTCTCTGTCAAATAAATAAATAAAATCTTAAAAAAAAAAAGAGTTACACTTTTTCTCATTTATTTTTACTCTGGCAACTCATTTATTTTTGCTTTGGCTTTGTTTTGTTTTTTTATTGAGGTAAAATTCACATAAAATTAACCATTTAAAAGTATATAATTAGGGGTACCTGACTGGCTCAGTCTGTAGAGCATACAACTCTTAATCTTGGAGTTGTAAATTCTAGCCCCATGTTGGGTGTAGAGATTACTTAAAAATAAAATCTTTAAAAAAATAAATAGGGGCACCTAGGTGGCTCAGTTGGTTAAGAATCTGCCTTTGGCTCAGGTCTGAAATCAAGCCCCTCATCAGGCTCCCTGCTCAGTGGGGAGTCTGCTTTTCCCTCTCCCTCTGCACCTCCTCCCTGCTCATGCTCTCTCTCTCTCTCTCAAATAAATAATCTAAAAAAACTTTTTAAAAAATAACTAAAAAATAAAAGTACATAATTAGTGGCACTTAGTACATTTACAATGTTGTGCAAATGTCTAAAACTTTTTCATCAATCCCAAAGAAAACCTTATACCCATCAAGCAGGCATTTCCTATTTCTCCCTCTCTCCAGGCCTGCCAACCACTAACCTACTTTCTGTCGCTATGGATTTAACTACTCTGGACATTTCATATAAATGGAATCATACAACATACACCTTTTGTGTCTGATCTCTTGCACTTAGCATAATGTTTTCAAGGTTCATCCAGGATGTACCATGGATCGATACCTCATTTCTTTTTATGGCTGAATAATGTTTCATTGCATGGATATACCACATGTTGTTTATCTATTCATCCATTGATAGACATTTTGGTTGTTTCCACCTTGTGATTATTGTGAACAATTCTGCTATGAACATTGGTATACAAGTATCTGTTTGAATACTGGTTTTCAATTATTTTGGGTACATACCTAGGAAGTTCAGGTCAGATGGTAATTCAATGTTTAATTTTTTGAGGAGCCACAAAACTACTAATTTGTGTTTCACCTCATGAATAAACACTATTGTTTTGGTGACTAGCCATGTTTTTCTCCTTGGGACAACAGCAAGGAAGTGCAGATTCAAGTCTGTGGCCCACTCATAGCAATTGTTTAGGGCTCCATTGCCTCTATTTTATAAATTAATTCCATTGCTGACTGCATCTACATTTCCTAACTTTATATTTATGTGCCTCATTTTTTAAATGATTTTATTTTATCTTCCTAATATGATATGCATTGTTAGCTGCCTTTTAATTATTTGGGGAATACCATACAATTCCTCTGACAATCCAAGGAGTAGGTTTTACTGGTTTTCATCTTTGACAGATAAAGAAACTAAGGTTAGAAAAGTTACTTGATTCCAGTCTCAAAAGAGTCAGATGGAAAATTGAAACCCATAACTTTGGAATCCAAATTTCATGTTCTTTCCGCTACAGCAAACCACCTCTTGAAGACCTTTCTTAAATTATACAGTAATATATGTCAAAATAAACTTTGTTGCCTCTTTTCTTACCCACTCTAAAGAGGAAGGAGTCTGTAATGGGGTGAGGAAAAGGACAAAAGCTTTTATAATTAACCTATTTCTTAGCTTTGTTGCCACATGCAGAAATTGGAAAGAAAACTCAAAGAAAAAACTGATTATATCACTTAGCTTTTTAGCAGATCAAAGAAGTAACACAATATTATAGTGATGTTATCACTTAACTTCTCTTAAAGTGCCCCAAGGATGTGTTCACAAGTTTTGATCTACAAAGTTCCTGATGTTTATTTTTCTTTTTAATTGCTCAACTTTTATTCAACACTAACACTGCTTCTAAGGAAGACGCCAGAATAAACAGGCTGAAAATACAACATGGTATTGAGAAATGTTGGACAAAGTCCTTATCCTATGTTACTGTGAGAATTAGCCAAGAAAATTTTGTAGCAAGAGCGTCTATTTTATTTTTCTGTATGTAACTCAAACAGGTGGGGAATGGGCATATGATTTGAGTCAACAACATATGCGTGATTGATAATTATATTCCACCCTATGCAAGAAGATGAATTTCTGATCTTATCCTAGAAGTCATGGAGAGCATTTCACATTAACACATGATGGAGAAGTGTCTCACAGTTAGGAGATTTGAGTTTTATTCCCAGTTCTGCAATTCATCAATTGTAGTAATATTTTACATTTTTATATTGCCTCATAGTCCGCAAAAATTTTTCATTATCCCACTTGACCTTTATACCAATCCTAATAGGCAAGCATTATTATCTTTGTTCTGTGGATGAGAAAACTAAGGCTCAAGAAAGTCTGGTCATTTGTCCTTTCTGAAAGCTAATAAGAACTGGAATCCAAAATCACTCCTAAGTTGTCTGGCCCTAAGTTCACTGTTCCTTCTAGCCCACCATGGTGCCTCACAATAGTGGATTCTACTGCCAAGAATGAGTCATTTAACCTTTTTTCTTCTAGTGTCTTCATCTCTAAAATGAGGAAATAAGAATCCTTGATCATTAAGATCTCTTCCAAACCCAAAATTTTCTAAAAGCATTTTCCTGTAGTATATATTATTATACTTTTTATTATATATACTTGTCTTATTTCTCTCTCTATGTTCTTGGAGATAAGGATCTGTGTCTGATTGAAATGTACACCCCTCCCAACTCCTAGCTTATTGTTGAATGTGTTGAATGAATAGTCAAGTAATGCCACATGTCACAAGATAGCATTAGGAAGATTTCAAGGTGACACACAAAGAAGTCCATTAGATATAGGAATATTTGGAAACAGGAGAGAAATAGGATTATTTGGGGAAAAAATAGGAGAAAAACAGCATGAAGTTTAAAGAATACACCTACAAAGAGGCTCATGGCAAAGGCTGTTCTAGAGATTTGGTTTCCTTAAGCAGCAAAAGACGTTTTAATACCAATTTTTTTCCTGTCCCACATCATAGGAGCAATGGATCTGAACCCAGAGAAACAAGAGGTCTGAACACATCCAGTTTAAGATTACCCATTCTTTTCAAAACAACTCTTTCCTTCAGTGTTGTTTTATTTGTTATAAGATAACTTTGTATGAAACAGGAATAGAGAATCACCAGGTTTAGCTCACTTATCCTTTGGTGTTTCTTATCTATTCTTTCCAGAAGCTTAAGCATGGCCAGTGGGGAGAGCAGGGGGGAGAGTGCTACTGTGGTGTTTGTTGATGGGATAGAAAGCTTCCTCTTCCATCACTCATGGCTTAAGACTCGCTTTTGACCTCTGCTGCTTGCCTCCAAGTGAGAACGTTTTCTGTCCATCCACACTAAGCGGAACATTTCTGAGTGGCGTGTGTTCTTTCTTTGTTCTTCTGGCCTCTGAAGCATAGGTCCCCAACGATCAGCAATGTCATTGGGTTCCCTCCCTGCTACAAAGCCTGAAATTTCTCTCCAGCCGAAGCTGGGGCCATCTTAGCCTCACCTCATTAGTTCCCCTTTTCTCAGTGATCACTGTCTTTCATTGCCTGAAGTCCAATGGCTTGGGACTGTTTCTATTTTCAGTTGTTTCATGCTAGAGGATAATTCTAATCCCTGTTGTTCCATTTTGATGAAATCCCAGTACATGGGCGTGTAATATACTAATCTGTCTACATTTTTTCCTGTTTGAAACATTCCAAAATAAAAAGTTCTTTTCTTTTTTAAAAAGGTGAAGACCTGATGTTTGGTAGCACAGAAGGTTTTTGAAGGATAACGGTATTGTGTAATGGGAGTTTTATTCAGTTGAATTATCCATAAGATATAAAGAGTCTCTCTTTTGGGACCCTAAGCATTTTTCTCTAAAATCTACATAACTAATTTTTTACTTCGGAATACAAAAAGTTAGAGTAATATCATGAACATCTGTGCCCATACTACCCCTTTGGGTATCTGCCATTTTACCCTCTAAATGTGGTATTTCTCATTCTTGGGCATCATCTCTTTCCTTTCTCTCTGTCTCTCTCTGTCTCTCCCTTCCTCTCTCTCTCTCTCTCCATATATGTGTGTGTGTATGTGTGTGTATCTCATACAATTTATATAAAACATGTATATGTATTTTATATATGATGTCATTTATATATGCATGTATGTCTATGTATATATATATTCTTCTGCAATTTAAATTTTTGCCCAACATTTTATTTGTGAGATTAAGACACATGTAACTAGTTCAATCATTTTCACTGTATCAAATCAATTAATGGCACGTTTACTTTTTACCTGCTCGTGTATATTTTGTCAGTCTCTGATTAAAACTACAGGGCTTGTTTATTCATTTGTTCAACAGATAATTTATTGAGTGCTTATTGTGGGCCAAACATTGTTCTAGGTGATGGGGATATTACAATTAATAAAAGTAACGTCATAGACCTTACATTTCAGCTTAAGAAGATTGACGTTAAACAAATAACATGTGGGGGCGCCTGGGTGGCTCAGTCGTTGAGCGTCTGCCTTCAGCTCAGGTCATGATCCCCCCCGCATCAGGCTTCCTGCTCAGCTGGGAGTCTGCTTCTCCCTCTGCCCCTCCCCCTGCTTGTGTTCCCTGTTGCACTGTCTCTCTCTCTCTGTCAAATAAGTAAATAAAATTTAAAAAAAATAACAAATAACATGTGATATGTCAGTTAGTGATAGATGCTAAGGAGAAAAACAAAGCAAGGTAAAATGGACTAGAGAGTAAAGATGACAGGTTGGCGGTGCTATTTTATATGGGTAGTTAGGAAGACCTTTCTGATAAAGTGACGTTCAAGGAGGCATCTGAAAGGAATGGCAAGGGCAAAAACCTAGAGTGGGCATGTGCAAGGTGGGATCATGCTTGGAAAAGAAAGAAGGCCAGAACGGCTGAGGTGTGAGCCATGGGACATGAAATCAGATCAGTGGTGGAGGTGGAGTACAGATCTTGTAGGGCCTTTTAGGCCACGGTAAGGATTTTGGATTTCACTCGGAGTGGGATAGAAGCCATTGTAGGGTTTTGAGGAAAGGAACAAAATGATCTACTTTACTTTTTTTTTTTTTTTTGAGATTTTATTTATTTGACAGAGAGAGACACAGTGAGAGAGGGAACACAAGCAGGGGGAGTGGGAGAGGGAGAAGCAGGCTTCCCGCCAAGCAGGGAGCCCGATGCGGTGCTCGATCCCAGGACCCTGGGATCATGACCCAAGCCGAAGGCAGGCGTTTAACCACTGAGCCACCCAGACGCCCCTCTACTTTACTTTTTAAAAAAATTTTTTATTTAAATTCAATTTAGTTAACATATACCGTATTATTAGTTTCAGGGGTAGAATTTAGTGATTCATCAGTTTCATACAATACCCAGTGCTCATTACATGAAGTGCCCTCTGATCTAATTTACTTTTAAGACCACTTATACTGAAAAGTGGTCTTTTCAAAGACTTTGAAAAAGACTTTCCAAAGTCTTAGGGAGGGAGGGGGGAAGGGAAGAGACAAATTAGGAGGCTATTGCAAAATCCAGGTGAAAAAGATTATGGTTTGGAACTGAGTGGTAGTGGAAAGAACTGAGAAGCATTTGGATTCTCAATATCTTTAAAAGATGGAGCTAATGGGGCGCCTGGGTGGCTCAGCTGGTTGAGCGTCCGACTCTTCATTTCAACTCTGGTCATGATCTCAGTGTCATGGGATCGAGCCCTGTGTTGGGTTCCTCGCTGAGTGTGGAGCTTGCTTGGGATTCTCTCTCTCACTCTCTCTCTCTCTTTCCCTCTCCCTTCGCCCCCCTCCCTGCTCACACATGCTCTCTCTCTCTCTCTCTCTCTAAAATAAATAAATAAATCTTTAAAAGGTAGAGCTAAACAGAATTTTCTTTCAAATTGGATGTTGGGCATGAGAGAAAAAAGTCAAGAATGACTCCAAGTTTGGGGGTTGAGTATCCAGAAGAAAGAAGTTGGTATTTACTGAGTGGTAGCAATCTGGGAATACAGTAAGTTTTGGGAAGCAGCCAAGAGATTCATTTGGTTTTGTTATGTTTGGGACTTCCAAGTAAAGGAGTCTTGTAAGCAGATGTACACACAGTTCTGGAGTTCAAGGGGAAAGTTCTGAGCTAAAGTTATATATGTGAATGTCAGCAGCCAATAGATGAAATTTAAAGCCATGGAAATTAGCAGGATAGAAAAGAGAAAAATTATAAGAACTGAGCCTTGAAGTACTCAAACATTTAGGGAAAGAGAAGATAACAAGGAACCTGCAAAGATGACTGAAAACAAGCCGGTGGTGAGAAAGAGGAAAACAGAAGGAGTGGTGTCTTGGAAGCTACTAAGCCAAATTTCAGAAGATTCTCCTCATATATCCTCCCTGTGGATAAGTACTCTTCCCATGAAGGCTTAAGGTTGATTATTCCCAAGAATTTAAGGAATTCAAATATATGTCTGTAAATTAAAAAACAGTAATTTTTAAAGTTGCATTACAGTAGCAGGATCATGAATAATATAACATTAATTTTATTTTAATTATCTTAAGTGTTTAATCATGTTTTCAATAAAATAAAGCTTCATGAAAAGAATTGGAAGTAATGTCTCAACTTATCATTCTCTTGTATGCTCCCATTTACTTAGGTTCTCAGCAGTTTGATATTTTTGCACAGAAGTGGTGCATGTTTTCTAAATAACAGATTGCTAATGTCTGCATCTTTTAAACTTCATATGAAAAGATAAACTGGTTTTTATTTAAACAAGGTGCATTATTGTGATTGAAGTCCTCAGCACCCACCAGTTTTGGGTGGGGTCTGAGTTATGAAACTCACATTCAGTGAGGGGAAAATTCTTTCTAGTTTTGCTCAAGTGGTTCTTTAATTACTTGAAATAAACCTTGTTGGTTTCAGCTTGGTGTTTTAGGACTCCTTTAAAAGCCTTTAGCTCTTACAGGCACTACATCTCTGCTCCTATTTGAAATGCAGCATATGCATCTTAATTATTATAGAAACAACCAGACATGTACCTTGATGAAGACAAATGTACAAATAATACTTGTGTTATTCTTCAGTGTGGACCAGGACAATAGATTTTTAAAAATTCAAAAAGCTGAGAGAGATCTTAGAAAGTATGTGGGCAAATCCCATTTTTTTTAAGGTTAGGAAAAGAAAGTCTATCAGGTTATATCATTTGTCTGAGGTACCCAAACTAGTTAGTGGGGATATTAGGGTAGAACGGATGTATCCTAACTTCAAACCAGCTCTCCATACTAAGGAGCTATATTTTAAAGGGAAAAAGTAGCAAGATAAGAGAAGCTTATCTGATTCTAACTTGATTTAGGGTCTCTAGCCATTTTTCTTGTTTTATATCAATACTCCTTTGGCACTCCCGTGATCTCATTGACATTTGAAATAACCCTATTGAATAGCAGATGCTATTATCATCATTCTCATTTTACATAGGTGATGAAATTGAGTCACAAAGTTTCATTTACACCCCCAAGATCACAGAGTTAGCGGACAGAACAGTACCCAGGTCTTCCAAAGTCTATGTAACTCTTCTTTCTACAATTAGTCATGTCAGGAGAAATATTTAAATGATCTAGCAAAATAATCTTAGAAAAGGAAAAAAACTCACTTTTGTGTTGTACACCAATTGGAAGACAAGGGGGGACAAGCTGATGATGGGAAATGTAATGGCTGAAAAAAATAGTAACATCTAACAGTGTTGCCATAGTAGCAAAACTGAGCAATTAGAGGCATTGATGTAAATTTCTTTGAACAAAAAAGAATCAAATTCTATGAAAGAAGATAATTTTGGGCAGTCCTTACATAGTTTCAAAATACCAACTGCACAAGTGCAAGGATGAGTAGATTTGAATTAACATCAGTTTCTGGGTGAAGACGTGGAATTTTCATTCACTGCAGACAGAATGTGATCCAAAGTTATAACATGGCTGCCAAAAAAGTTAATGCAATTCTAAGCCACAGGGATAGAAGGAGGTATGGAGTAAACGTCGCTGGTTAACCAAAGTTGAATCACTATGTTCACGTCTTGGTTCCACATTTTAAGAAGGACATGAAAACCTAAAGTCCATGTAGGAGGATGATGACCAGAATGGAAGTCTGGAAGCCATTCCCTCAGAGGAGCTTCTGAGGAACTAGGGTATTAATTTGAAAGTAAGGAGAATTAAGTTTCTTTAAATTTACTCATTCACTTAGCAAAAATTTATCAAGTGCTTATTATATGTCAGAATAGGTACGGCCTTTTAGGTAACTGCAAAGACTTTGGCCAGTGCCTAATGAGCCACGTGGAGGATTTTAGGTAGAGGAGTGACTGTATCTCCCATAGTTTTGAGGCACTGTTCTACGAGTTATGTTGAGACTAGGCTGTTGGATGTGGAGCAAGGGCAGAAGCATGGAGACAAATCAGTTTATTGCAATAATTCGGCAAGAGTTGACATTGTTTGGACCAGGGTAGGAGCAGTGGAGGGAAAGAGAAGTGATTGGATTTTGGAAATATTTTGAATTCGGGGTATATTTCATATAAATGAAAAAAAAAATTTTTTAATTGGTCAGACTTAACTTAAATCTCTGTGTCTCCAGGGGTTAGGACCAGGACCCATGGTTGGTATTGGGAAGGGAATGGGAGAAGGAGGAGGGAATTTGCCTTTGGTAAAGAGAGGAGGTAGATGGGGGGTAGGCAGAACTGGAACATGCCTCTCTCCCTGCAATGTCATAGCATTTTGACTCAGTATCACAGAGGGGGAAAAAAGTTTGTACTGTCAGAAATAGAATAGAATTTCCAACAGTTCATGAAATCAGCAATATAAATTGTAAAGCATGAAACTGCCATTATATTTGTTCTATAATGGTGTAAAACAACACGTATTTTTAAAAATATGAAAGGAGAACAGAGAAAAACTATGATCTACCACTTTCTTGAGGACTCAGAATTACTACTTGCACATTATCTGTATGACCACCACCACCTCACATTCTGATTCATCCACAATCCTTTTTTGTACTCTATATAAAACAGAAAGTAACTAACAGGAAAATGAACAGCATGGCTAAATATGGGCAAATATTTCTACTTCACAATGGTTTGATGGGAAAGTAATTGAGCTTGGACTCACAGGACATGAAAACCATACCTATGCCATTTAGGGAAGAAGAATTAAAGTGTGGGCCGAAAGCAAGTCTAACATAAAAGCAAAGGAGAACTCTAGCTATTAAAAGTATCACAATAATGGGATTTTTTTTTTTAAAGAGTGTTCTTTAGTAATTGGTAGAAATAATTTGGTATTGTAATATAATCGTGAGTTTATGATTCTGTCAGTAATTTAAGTTAAACCTCATCACTGTTGTTATACATTTGATTATAATCAGGATTATGTTGTTGATGTAAGAGTTTACTGATTCTTTATTTACTAACTGTCTTCTATGTGCCAGGTAATGTATCACAGATACAATCCTGAACAAGACAAACGCTGTTCCCTGTCCTCAAGTAATTGATAGTTTGGCTTAGTGGTTCTCAAATGTTAATGTATTGGAGAATCACCTAGAGAATTTGTTGAAAATTCAAATGGACAGCTTCTTCCACTCCTGCCCCTGCAGAAATGCTGATTCAGTAGATCTAGAGTGAATCCCAGGAATCTATCTCCATTTTAAGCGTTCAGGAGATTCTAATGCAGGTGGTCCATGGACATCACTTTGAGAAATCCTGGAATGTCACAGAGAGCCACTAGAGAGAGGTGATGCGTCTCTATCAGCCTCTCAGGGGCAACAACTGGTGACTACAATTAGGATAACAACTTAAAAGAAACAGGTATTCTTTGGTGAGAAGGATTATTCTTAGTAGGAAATCTTGGATGATTCTTTTTTTTTAAAGATTTATTTATTTATTTGAGAGAGAGAGAAACCATGCACAAGTGTGGGAGGAAGGGGCAGGGGGAGAAGATGAGAGAGAATCCCCAAGCAGACTCCCCACTGAGCATGGAGCTTGATGTGAGGCTCAATTCCAGGACCTGAGCCGAAATCAAGAGGTGGCCGCTTAACTGACTGAGCCACCCAGGTGCCCCAGAAATCTTGGATGATTCTTAAAAGAAAATAACTTCCAGTTCCCAGGTTATAATTTTTCAAAATGTCTGGACTTGTGAGGATCCTTTATCCATCAAGAGCATCCCAGACCAATCAGTCATTTTGCCAGATACTCCCGACTGCACTTCCTACTTTGACCTGCTGCACCCACTGCCTCCAGAGGGATATATATTTAACCTGCCCCAGTTCTTCCCCAACTGATTTGATTAAGGATGAATACCTACTTCCAAACCAGCCAACCTACTGGTAGGTCAGGAACAAATATTTATCTTTTGACAATTGGAATTAAGAGACATAGAGTTGTAGTCACTTGATTGTAGGTTAAGCTAAAATGTCTTGATTGGTCAATATGAGATGGTTAAACAGGAACCCAGCAAGAATAGAGACCAGAATATATGTCCAGAAAACAGCAGTGAACCCACAAGAGAGACACCACTATGAAGGAGAACACTTGGCCGCTGAGAGATTGAAAGAATAACCAACCACAGTTCCTGATTTCCCCGTTTCCCAGATCCATTTCCCACGGATCCAGTTCTAATTGCTGTCCTTAGTACCTTGAGGCTTCTTTATGTTTTTTCAATGAAACTCTCCTTTTTTGAGTCAACTAAAGTGGGTTCTGTCTGTTGCAACCAAATTGTCCCTAAGTAAGATAAGCAGAGACTAGACACTTCAGGGGAAAAAGCTACTCACCCATTCATATATAGGTTTTGGTTGGAGATTTGAATTGCAAACAACAGAAAGAAACTTTAAGATAACCAAACCATTAGAAGGCTACTGGGCCACCTAGACTTGAGATTAGAGGACCAGATTCTGAAATGAACAATAACAATGTTAAAGCAAATTGATTTGCAAGCAGAAAGTATAGCCACTGTCTCATGGTCTCAATGTGCAATTGGCATACTACCTCTGCGCTGAATGACCTCTACCTACTCCTTTTATTTATGCCACATTTCCTCAAGATTAAAAAAACTGAAGAGAAATTGTACACCTGGCCAAAACTAGGACATGTACCTATGTCTGGGTTTATGAGGACAAGGGAAGGAAGGATTTTCCCTTTGTTTCCAGAGTGGGAGGCAGGCACACAGGTCTTCTCTGAAAACCATATACCATGGAAGAAATATAATGTCCTGAAAGAAAATTGGGGCCTTTCATGAGTGGGAATAGATACCAGAGATACTTTAAAAATGAGATAAGTAGCAAGAGACCATATGCTTATTCTCAGACAGAAAAAATTAGAGAGATGATTTGATGTTCAACAACAACAACAAAAATAATGTTCTGATGATTAGAGAAATTGAAGACCCAGGTTTGTGAAGTAATGAACCCTGTCACTCTACCCGTTCAAGCCAGAGTTGGAAAACCATTAATCAGTAACACTGAGGGAATTCCTAAATCGGATGCCAAATGCTGACTGGACAACTTGCCTGGCTACTGATAGATCCTAATAGTATATGAAGAAAACATTTAAAGCGATGCATCTATTTCCTATCTTAAGGCAATGAGCACCACATATCTACTAAATGCTTTATGAGGTAGTTCTGCCTTTTATTCACCTGGAAATTGTTCCTTTGAGCTTTAAACTGCCCTGCTCATTCCCCTGTCCCTTCGTCTCTCTAGCTGTCATTGCTGAGATGGCTTCACCTTGGGCTGAAGGAACAATTTCACCCTGCACATTGGGATCAAACTTCTCTGTAGGCATAGGGAGCAAGAGAAGTCGTAAGAGTCCCAGGATAGAGGTTTACCAACTCAACGCATGCCATGTCCTGAAGTTGGTCTCCTGGTTCCCTGATAATCAGGCCAGTGCATTATTTGCTTGGGATGGAGAAGGCGTCTGGCATGCCTGTCTCCCCAAGGACTCAATTCCTTGTCGCTGAACTGCCCCACTTCTGATTAATAGTTGCTCAAGCCTTTGTTGAATATCTGTCCAGACCATGTGTATCAGGCAGGGTTCAGTGCTGGAAAGAGATGCCACGTGAAGTATTTTAAGCAGAAAGTGATATAATACAGAAAGTTTGATTATTACAAAATCAGTGGAAGGGCTGGAAGACTGGGTTATAAGCTGAGATCCTGGAATGACTCCCTGAACACCATGAAACTCCCAGGAGAGTTACCTCTTCTGACAGAAGCAGGAAGGTAAGGAACCTGGAGTTTGCCACGAGAACTATTAAAGCTAAAACCCAAACCAATTAAACAAACAAACAAAGACAAAACACTGTAGCTACAATCGAGAGGTCGGGAAGCTGATGTAACTGCCCTAATAGAGGAACAGAAAACCCCACAGTTCCACAACTGTGTTTGCCATCAGGAAACAGCCAAAAGCAGCAGTAAGAGGACCTCCACTTCATGAATTTGACAGATACAGAGATTTCTGAGATAGGACACTGCACAGTTTTTAAGAATCAAAGGGTTTTAGAGTCAAGTATAGTCTAGTTCCACCACTGATAATATTTAAGCCTTTAGTCTAATTATTTTATTACTCTATATCCAAGTTTCCTCTCCAGTGAGGCTTTTGTAAGAATGAAATGAAAAATTTTATATGATGTATTTAGCACCCTGCTTATTGCACAGTATATACCCAGGAAATGATACCTATTAATATAAACAAAAGTGGCTGTCACATTCGTGAGGTTTTGTAAAATTTGTCTAGATTCTAGCCCAACTCTGCAGCATTCAAGCATTCCAGGTAGGGAACAGACAGGTAGGAAACAAATGCTGAGGCTTGCATTTTCTTTTTTCTTTTTTTTTTTTTTTAAAGATTATTTATTTGAGAGAGAGAGAGAAAGCAAGAGTAAGTTTCAGAAGGAGCAGAAGGAGAGAACCCCCAAGCAGACTCCCGCTGAGCGCAGGACCCCATGTGGAGCTTGATCCCATGACCCATGAGATCGTGACCTGAGCCGAAACCAAGGGTCAGAAGCTTAACCGACTGAGCCACCCAGGCCCCCAAGGCTTACATTTTCTTAAGCTGAGCTCCCGAAGTTCTGGTCGTTTTTTTAAAAAGTGATATATTAGATGTTATTGAAACTAAAAACTTATGCTCTTCGAAAATCGCCTTTAACAAAATGAAAAGGCAAGCCACAGACTAGGAGATATTATTCACAATACGTATATTTGATAAAGAACTCGAATCTCAAACACTTGTAATTCAATAAGAAGACAAACCACCAAATTTTAAAATGTGCAAAGTATTTGAACAGATACTTCTCAAAAGAAGATACGCAACTGACCAATAAACACCCAACGGTATGTCAACATCAGTAGTTATTAGAGTGATGCAGATTAAAATACAATGAAATACCGCTGTGCACCTACTAGAATGAGTAAAATTGGAAAGGGTGCCCCTAACCAAGTGTTGGCAAGGATGTGGAGCGTGTTCATACACTGCTGGTGGGAAAGTAGAGTGGTACACCTACCTTGGATAACAATTTGGCAGTTTCTTACAAGGTTAGGCATACACTTACCATATCATCTAGCAATTCCACTCCTAGGTATTTGCCCAAGGGAAATGAAATATACACCCACATGAAGACTTAAATATGAATGTTAATAGCTTTATTCCTAACAGGCAAAAACTGGAAACAGAATCTATCAACGGGTAACTAGATAAACAAGTTTTAGTGGAACTACTAAAATTGGAACCATATTGGAACTACTCAGTAATAATCAGAAATGAAGTACTAGTACACATCTGTCTAGGACATTTCAAAACCTTTTTTCCTTAATGTGAAGATCGAATTGGTTTTATTAAACAACTCATGAATGGAGCAGCTTCTCACTTAGTGAGTAGAGAGGAGCTCCCCTTGCCTTTTTAGTTAAAAAGATAGACACAAAAAAAGTGCAAACTGTATGATTCCATTTATTTGAAATATTAAAATGGGAAAAATTAATACCTAGTGACAGAAAGTGGAATAAAGTGGATCTTTGGTAGGGGATGGACAGAAAATGACAGTAAAGGGGCGTGAGTGAATTTGGGGAGATGATGAAAAATTATTTTTATTTTGATTGAGGTAGTAGTTACACAGGCACACTTATGTCAAAACTCACCTAATAGTTCACTTAAAAGGGAGCATTTTATTATATGTCAATTATATAACAATAAATTTGATGTAAAGTCTAAAAAGCCTGGGCACCTGGGTGGTGCAGTCATTTGAGCCATTGACTCTTCGATTTTGGCTCAGCACCTGATCTCAGGGTCGTGGGATCAAGGCCCGTGTATGGCTTTGCACATAGCCAGGAGTCTGCCTGAGATTCTCTCTCCCTCTCCCTTTGTCCCTCCTGCTTGTGCTCACTCTCTCTAAAATAAAATAAATAAATCTTTAAAAAATAAAAATAAAATAATAAAGTGTAAAAAGCCAAACTATATAATATATGGACCTCTGATCATAAAACCAATTCCCAATTTATACTCCTCTCTAGGAGCATATAACCATATCTTTTTTTTTTCTACACTGATAAAAACCCTGGCTATGATAAATCCTATTAAATTTTGTTCCATTTGCTGCATGAAAAGTGGTAGCTAATTGATTTGCATTGCTTGGATATTAGTGACTTGTCCAAAATACTAGCTTTTAAAGGGGCAAATAAAAGAAGAGACTGGGTAGGAAAAATGGGAGAAGTAAGACAAAAACTCATTTTCTCAGGAGGAAAAAGAGTAACCTTTCCAATTCCTCTAGGCTCTCTTCCCCCAACCCCCATCCCTGCCTCCATCCTATGACGGTCTCTCTCCTTTCCCTGTGTCAAAACTTTAGGAGCTATTTCTGGTTTGTCCTTATCCTGACCATCATAATCATTCACAGGTCAGTTGTTAATTCCTTTATAATAGTTTCCAACATCAGCATGATTTCCCTCCCCTCTATTACTTCTGCCACTTTACTTCATTTGACCCCTTTCTATTCTATTGTAAGTACACCAGCTAAGTCTGTAGGTCTATTCAAGCCAACCTCCTCTCTGCTGTGTGGTTAATTTTCCTGAAGCATACCTCTATGATGGTGCACCCAAGATCAAAAACAAACAACAGGAAACAAGAACAATAAAAAACGTCAATGAGCTGCTTACTCCATAACACCCCAATACCAGCCTTCAAATTCCTCCAGAATGGGGCTGCAATCTGCATTCCCAGACTTAGAGCCCATTATTTTCTTGCATCTACTCAGGCTACACAGGGTAGTGGTGGAGAGCTGTCTTTACTATCTCTGTGAACAAAAGCAACATGGAGAGCCAACGATTTCTAAAGTTGTGTCTGTCATAAGCTGTGTACAAAGGGCAACCTCTGGCACTTCATCAAATATTCAGAAAGACCTCTATTCATATGCCACAGCTGTTTCTGTTGTCTGGTTTTCTTACAAAGTACATGTTTCCTTCAGGTTTGCCACCATAACAAGGTCGTGTGCCTTCTCTTGTGTCATTCAGAGACATGTTTAGCTAGTTCATTCTCCAAGCAAAGCTTCACATATAGAAAATAGCAATTTCGTGTTTGAACAAACCTTTATTTGACATAATATGCTTAAGAAACTTTGGTCATGGGGAGCCATGTGGCTCAGTTGGTTGAGCTGCTGACTCTTGATTTTGGCTCAGGTCATGATCTCAGGGTCTTGGGATGGAACCCCGTGTCAGGCTCCCTGCTCAGCTCGGAGTCTGTTTGAGGAGTCACCCTCTGCCTCTCACCTCCCCCCAACTCACGCACGCACGTTGCCCTCCCTCTCTCTCAAATAAATAAATAAATAAATCTAAGGAAAAAAAAAGAAACCTTGGTCATGCTTTCAGAATGATTTTTTTTCTTTGTCTTAAGTGATACAATCTTTATTAAATTCAACAAATATTTATTGAACATCAACTTTGTGAAATATGCTGTACTACTAAGGGCCTACAGAAGATTAAAAGATGAGTAGGGCAAAGCCCCTTAAACATCTTACAATCTGGTAAATTGTCAAGATAATAAAATCTGGAAATCTTTAATTTAAAGGAAAAAAATTTTCCATCACTAATAGAGGCATACAGAATGCTAGGGTGGCTTATAAATAGGACAAGTCCTATCTAGTACGTGAACCAAGGCTTTATGACAAGGGTGGTTTTGAATAGGTAGAGTTTTGACAGAGATGGCTCAAGAAAGCTTTCTAGGCAGAAGGAATATCAAAGATAAAACCAAAAAGTTCACAGAATGTTTGGGGTTTTCAGGGAGGAACCAGTGTGCCAGATTCACTGACCCACAGTGTCCATAAAGGGAGTAGTTGCTGTTGTAGGTTAGATCCATTTCAGTCAGAGACTGGGGATTTTAGACTTATGTTCATAACAAGGAGCCTGTTAGGTAGTATATAATAAATACATGATTGGCACAATCTTTGAAGGGATTGAATAGTAAGGATAGCAGAAGAGAGGAGAAATCAAAAAATAAGAAAGAAAACTAGGAGTCTAAATGCTGGATGGAAAGTAAAACATTGGGAGGAGGGGGTCATAAAGAGGAAGGTAAATAGAAATTTTTTAAGTGTTTACAGGACTTTGCAATGTATTAAAGTTAAAGGAGGAGGAAGAAGACTAACACTGACCGTCCAATTACATGATACAGGCACTGAGCTCGACTGTCTGCTGGGGGATGTGGGCAATCTAAGAGGAACAGCAAAGATGTCTCCAAGATTTCCAGATCAGAGATCAGGGAGAATGCCTGTTCCATTACCAGAAATTGGGAAATTAAAAGATAGTTTAATTTGGGAGGTAGCGTGCAATCTTTGTTGGTTTCCACCATGGCATACCGTGGCCAGGGCCAAAAAGTGCAGGAGATGATGGTTCAGCCCATCAACCTCATCTTCAGTTACTTGCAAAATAGATCTCAAATTCAGGTGTGGCTTTATGAGCAAGTGAACATGCGAATAGAGGGCTATATCATTGGTTTTGATGAGTACATCAACCTCGTATTAGATTATGTCGAAGAGATTCATTCTAAAACAAAGTCAAGAAAACAACTGGGTTGGATCATGCTAAAAGGAGACAATATTACCCTGCTCCGAAGTGTCTCCAACTAGAAATGATCAATGAAGGGAGAAATTCTTGAGAAGGCCATGTAGTTTGTTTTTTTAGATGTCCTTTGTTGGGAGTATAGTTCTAAAACATTTGTTCGTATTGTTTATGTTATTACCAGAGGACAATAAATGCTGTGGGATTGTTTTTATTAAAAAAAAAAAAGATAGTTTAATTTGAATGTATCAAGATGGGTGTCTTGATGGAATATTTAGGTAGTGATCTGCAATAAAAACTGAAAATAAAATAAGCCCAGGAGTGGTGGCCAGGTAGGTGACATAGGTTAGGAAATCATCCAGGTGGTAGTGATAATGAAAGCTGAGGATAAAGATCATCAAAAGAGAGCTTGTAGAGAATGGTAATAATCTTGATAATCCTCATCATCATTACAAACACTATTGAATAATTAACATATGCCAAGCATCATGTCACTTTTCATGCATTACCTCATTTAATTATCACAATAAAGGAATCTGTGAAAGTTACCGTTATGACTAAGTATTAATACACAATGTAAAAAATTAATTTTCTAGAAATAGAATTCCAGCTGACTTCAAGATGTCAAGTAGTGAAGAGGGGGCCATGGAAAGGATAAAAAAAAGAGCACTGAAGTTCAGTGTCTTCTTCAGAGAATGCTGATTAACTCTAATTGTTGATTAGTAAAATGGAAATTTAATATATACAATGGAATATTACTCAGCCATAAAGAAGAATGAAATATTGCCATTTGCCTCAACGTGGATGGACCTAGAGGGTATAGTCCTATGGGAAATAAGTCAGAGAAAGACAAATACCATATGATTTCACTCATATGTGAAATTAAGAAACAAAACAAATGAACGAACAACAACAAACGAGATCAACAAGAAACCAGACTTAAATATAGAGAACGAGCGGGTGGTTGCCAGAGCAGAGGTGGTGGGGGGAATGGGTGAAATAGATAAAGGGGATTAAGAGTTACAAACTTCCAGTTACAAAATAAATAAAAGTACAACATAGGGAACATAGTCAATAAGACTGTAAAAACGTTGGTGACAGATGATGGCTACACTTATCGTGGTGAGCACTGAGTAATATATAAAATTGTTGCATCATTATGTTGTATACCTGAAACTCATGTAACACTGTATGTTAATTATATTTCAATATAAAAAAAAGTTTCGAAGGGATATAGTACATTTTTTAGTCACTGGAGGGAAAAATGGAATGTAAAGAACAAGTGACTATGAAAATAAAACAGTTATGAATCTTTATAATCTAACAACATAACTTCAAATTATAGGATTTTAAACTTTAGGAATAGATACTTACAAATCCACAATCATGATGAAAGTTAATAGCAAACCCTCTTATATATTTTTAAAGATTTTATTTATTTATTTGAGAGAGAGAGAGAACAAGCCAGGGGAAGAGCAGAGGAAGAGGGAGAAAGAGACTCCGCGCTGAGCAGGGAGCCCCACATGGGGCCCAATCCCAGGACTCTGGGATCATGACCCAAGCCAAAGGCAGATGCTTAACTGACTGATCCACCCAGGCACCCCAGCAAACCCTCTTATAAATAGACATACCACTAAATAAAAATAACCAATGGTTTAAATAACATGATTTGAGAACATCTACATACACACATAATGAATTCATGGTGAGTGTTCTTTTCAAATGACAAGGGAATATTATCAAATAAATGGATTTGGGATCAGAGAACAAAGATTACTTCAATGAAATCCAAACAACAGAACTCACAAAGTCACACTTTCTAATTATGTTGTAAGAAAAATAGAGTAACGGGGCGCCTGGGTGGCTCAGTTGGTTAAGCGACTGCCTTCGGCTCAGGTCATGATCCTGGAGTCCCGGGATCGAGTCCCGCATCGGGCTCCCTGCTCGGCAGGGAGTCTGCTTCTCCCTCTCCCACTCCCCGTTTGTGTTCCCTCTCTCGCTGTGTCTTTCTCTGTCAAATAAATAAAATCTTTAAAAAAAAAAAAAAAAAAGAAAAATAGAGTAACAAAGTAAAAGATAGGCAAACATTTTTAAAAATAATTCTTGATTAAAGAAGAAATTAAAACTGAAATTACAGGCAAAAATCGACAAATTGGTCTACCAATTCAACTGATTCACTATCAAAATCCCAGAGAGGTTTGGTTTTTTTTTGAAAAACTGATAAATGGACATCAAAATCCTATGGAAAATCAAGGAACTAGAATAGCCAAAACAATATTTAAAAAGCATAACAAAGCTGAGGACTCACATTTCCCAATTTCAAAACTTACTACAAAGCTCCAGTAATCAAGACCATAAGGATACATATAAAAATGATGGAATAGATTGATTGTCCACAAATAAACCTTAAACATCAATGGCCAATTGATTTCAACAAGAGTGTCAAAACCATTTAATGGGGAAAGAATAATCCATCTCTTCAACAAATGGTGCTGGTACAACTGAATATCCACATGCAAGAGAATGATGTTGGATCTCAATTTCATAACATACAGAAAAATTTAACTTGAAATGGACCAAAGACTTAAATGTAAGTGCTAAAGCTATAAGTTTCTTTATAAAATCAAAAGTGTAAATTGTCATCACCTTGGGATTAAGTAAAAAAGCACAGACAACAGAGAAAAATATATAGATTGGACTTAATCAAACTTAAAACCTTTGTGCTTCAAAGAATACTATCAAGAAAGTGGAAAGACAACCCACAGAATGGTAGCAAATATTTGCAAATTATGTATCTGATAAGGGACTAGGCATATATACACATACACACTGCTGGTGGGAATGTAAAATGGTTAAGTCACTTTGGAAAACATTTTGGTAGTTCTTCAGAAAGTTGAACATAGGATACCAGTGCAATCAACCAAAATCCTAACATTTCTTCATAGAACCAAGCTAATTTTAAATATCCCCTTAATTATTGATAAAGGCTGGGTTGGAGGAGGTGGCTTATGTGTGTGGCAGCCTGAGACACAGAACTAGGCATCCTTTCCACCTGTCAGAGACACATCTGAATAACCAGCTGTGTTCTCACAATGGACCTAATGCTTAAAACACCAGTGGCATAATGGAGCCAGCCAAAATGTGTGCTTCCTATAAAGAGATGGCCCCTGGGCGCCTGGGCGGCTCAGTCGTTAAGCGTCTGCTTCGACTCAAGTCATGATCCCAGGGTCCTGGGATCGAGCCCCACATCGGGCTGCCTGCTCAGCGGGAAGCCTGCTTCTCCCTCTCCCACTCTGCCTGCTTGTGTTCCCTCTCTCGCTGTCTCTCTCTCTCTCTCTCTCTGTCAAATAAGTAAATAAAATCTTTTTTAAAAAATAAAGAGATGGCCCCAAGAGGAAAAAAGGGACAACTGAAATATGGATACCTATTTCTTACCTTAAACTAACTAAGCAGGGAAGTCACTCTATCTTCCCTGGGGAAGCTGGAGACTGGAGCTTTGCAAAGGGGAAATTTAGGAAAAATATTTCTCATGAAGATCAGACGAGTATGGAAGAGAAATTTCCCAATTAACAACTGGATCAAAGGATGTAAAGACTTTGCAGGCTACGCACTGCCAAATTACTTTCCAATAGGATTTCACCAATTTGTAGTTACTACCAAAGAGGTGTCAGAGCGGCCAGTTTATATTACTTTTGACAGGTGGACCAGCCACTGCAAGTTGCCTATGCAATTTCCATTATCCCCCTTTTCGTGTAATAGATTTGGGGTGGCAATGGGCCCTGCTTATAAATGCTCAGCCTCCCTTGCAATAGTGATAGCCATGCAATACTTTACCTACCAATACAACGTAAAACAGAAGTCTGCCAGTGATTCCTAAGGAGTTTTGCTTTCTTAATTTAAATGCCATGCCTTCTCTCCCTCTTCCTGCCTGGAACACAGAACTGATGTATGAAGCTGAAGCATCTATTTTGTAACCAAAATGAGAGTCACATGCCAAGAATGATGAAACAGAAATATAAAAGTTCCTTGAAGATATTCTTGAGCTGCTACATCAACCCTACTTTGCCTTTTCTATAGATCATGCTATTAATCAACTCAAAGGAATGACACTGTTCATGATTTCAGCTTTGAATTGTATTTGTCTTAAATATCTGTCTGGGTTGGTATTTGCAAATCATTTTGTTCTACCTTTTTATTTCAGAAGGTATTCTTTTAAATAACCGTATTTCATTTTCCATTCCAATCTGAGTATTTTACTGTTTACTAAGAGAATTGAGCTCATTTACATTCATAGTCATAATCTTTGCATTTGTGTATTTGGTTGCACGATCTAGAAATTCATCTTCAATTAGCTTAGGCAAAATAGAAATTCATTGGCTCCTGCAACCAGAAAGGATAAGAGTGTAGCTAAATAGAGACCCAGTGAGCCAGAGACTTGATATTACCAAGATTCTCTTGCTCTGCCTCACCTCTTGGCTTCTCTCTACTTTTGTCCATACCCACCACTCCACACATCTTCCAGGCTTTATCTCCTAAGAAACAAGAAACCTGTGCATGTAGGTCCTGTTGAATAAACCCTGGAGGAGGAGTATGGTGTTCACAGTACGTGCCAACCTATGTGCTGGATCAGTTCACAGGGCTGGGTGGTGAGTGGGTGAGCTTAGGTCAGATGTTCACTTCTAGGTAACCTAGTCCAGGTAAGTAAGATCATGCAAAACGATGTTATCTCCATGTGGAGTCTATGGTTAGAGTAGGGATGGGGACATAGGAAGCTTTTCTCAGAAAAATGCAGGGGTGCTGGGCAGAAAAAGAGGCAAATGGCCATTTTAATTGTTACAGAAATAAAATGTCTTATTTTATACTTCCTGGGTTTTAATCCTTTTCCTCTCTTTAGATACAGACTATTAGTTTGTTCCTATTCTCTGCAATAATTAAGAAGGAAAGCATCCTGTTTCAATTAAACCATTCTTAGATTTTTACCATCTCATTATTAAAATCAAGAGCAACATAAGAATATTACTCCCGTTTCTGAAGGATATAAAACCCAGGGCTTTGGTTTCCTTTGGTGAAGCTTCTCCTTTCTTGTATATGTATTTTTTTCCTTTTTCACTTAGACTGTAGTCATAGACTGCGGTATTGTCTTTGTGTTGAATAATATAAATCATCTGTTTCAAGGAACTTTATTTCAAATATATACACTATTTGTATAAATTCAATTTAGTTCTGTATATTTAACTTAGCTTACTGATTTCCCCAATCCAGTTTCAGCCACCACTCTTCTTTTATTGAATCTAAATGTTGATTAAGGGACGCCTGGGTGGCTCATTTGGTTAAGTGTCTGCCTTCAGCTCAGGTCATTATCTCAGGGTCCTGGGATCAAGCCCCGCATTGGGCTCTCTACTCAGCAGGAAGCCTGCTACTCCCTCTCCCTCCGCCGCTCCCCCTGCTTGTGTTCCCTCTCTTACTGTGTCTCTCTCTGTCAAATAAATAAATAAAATATTTTTTTAATGTTGATTAATATGTTGGGTTCTGAAGCAGGCCTTTAGGACCACTTATCTGGGAAGACAATCTGGTTTCTGAGTCCTAGGATACCTAAGAATCCCATTCTGTGGCTTCCCTACCTGATAATAAATGGCCTACGATGAGTGCAACGCCAATGCCTTTAGTTACTGAATCCTGGTCACTGTGGCAACAAGTAATGAGCAAGAACCAGGCTCTTGTATTTCAATCCTCCTTCAGATAGGTAGGCAGGATGAGTCTATTTCTTAAGAGAATTTGACTCTTTTCATTTTATGGTACGTTCATTGAAGATTTTTCTCGTTTAACATATTTTCCTGGTTAATTAGGAAGGAATTTGAAAGTGATTTTTCATTACATCTTTTATCACTGTTTTAGACAGACGTGGAGATTACCTCTGTGACTCTACCGAGTGTGAGCTTCTGAGTGTGAGCAAAGAAAATAGACCTTAGGGATTTTCTGAGCTCCAAGTCTGGCCAGGCAGCCTGTAGCACAAGTTCACATGCTGACGAAAGAGTCCAGTCCAGTGTCCAGACAAGAGCACCACTGGCAAGGCTGGCAGAGTCCGACCAGGTAGGAAGGTAAATGAAGTTGCGGCAGGTGGGTATTTTGAAAGAAAAGGCAAAAGTCAAAAAAAAAAGGGCAAAAGTCAAAAATGGAACTTATTATTTGGACAAAGAGTAGGTCCTGCAGGAGCAAAGGAGTGGGATCATTAGAGTATCGGGATGCTGTGATCAGAGAGGGGAATGTCAGAATTGGGAATTTCACTGCATCTTAGCTGCTCATCGCTCAATCCAGGGTCTCAGTTTTATCCTACATTCAAATTTTACTGGAAGGCCTCAGTCACTATCAGTTGAAGGCCATTAGTCCATTATTGGGTTGTCTTTTCTTCTATTGCTTATTTTGAAAAATCATTTTATCTCTGGCTCCTACAAATGTACTGCTTACTTTCCATAAGCTGGATTCCTAAGCAGCACCCCCAGTCCTCTTTATGGAAACCTACCCTATTTAAGAGTTTGGAATAACATGCTCTCTTGCGTCACTAAGAATAATGCCACCTCTGTTTCAACCATCAGCTCTAATTTTTGAAATTTCATTCTCAGTGTAACCAATATGCCCAAACTTCCATAATTATGTATCTGTAGTGAGAAGGATATGGATGCGTATGTCCTTTCTGAAGTGGAGAAGAATTAAAAGGACAGGCTAATGTTAACTCCAACTTGGTAAACACACACTTGCTATGCATGCCACAGAGCGTTCAGTCTCTGATAGAAAAGCTTTTCATGATTCCCTGATTCCATAATTGAGCTTTATAATTTACGTTCTACTACATACCCTGCAAAACATTTCATGGACTGCTAAATTGCACTTGTGACAAATCCCAGACTCTGGTGTTTTAATTCCAGGTTGTGTTCTTTCTACTATTGCATGTTGCATCTTTATTTGTGTCCTAAGTACTCTCCTAGACTGTAACTTCCTTGAGGGCAGGCACTCAGTAAATATTTGTGGTCTGAGTCCATGTGTTTAAAGGGCTTGTATAAAAAGAAATTGTGACATGAAGAATTCCATTACTAGAATATACTTCCTATTCCTCACTATTTAAGCATATTTTTATTTTATTAATTAAATATAATAGAATCTAAATTAATTATATATAATATAAATATTTGTATGTATATAATATTAAATGTGATATCAATGTCAAAGCCAACTGGAAATAAAGGAGGAAAACTTTAGATTGGAATTATACCTGTGGTTTACAACTACCACTCATACGAATATACTGACAAATCAGATTCTCCTCCGATAAACTCTGTATGGAGTCATCGTCACATAAACTACTCTCTTTTTCCCAATTTCATCTCAATTTGAGCCTTATACAAGAACATCCACGTATACTTACAAAATTGGGAACATCTCTAAGTACAGTTTTAAATCTTGTTTTCACCTAAACCTTCCCAGAGTAGCCAGTAAAATTATAATTATAATTCACAACTGCATAACATTCATCTTGCCCCCGTTGTTGAGCACACACCTTGTTTCTAATGTTTTTGCTCTTGTAAGTTATGCTGCAAAGAACATTCTTGCACCTGAGTCTGTGTCTACATCTTTAATAATTTCCCTAGGGATAAATCCTTACATCAGCCAGAATTTTAGCAGGAAACTGATGGTATATTCAAAATGCTCATTCAAGAGACTTTCATGAAGAGACTGATTACAAGAGGTGTGGGCAGGGTCAAGGAAACAACAAGCAATGGTAAAGTGCTCAGGATTGGCAAACAAGCCCTTACCACGCCTAGACCTGAGGGGGAGGGCTGGGCCCCAGTGTTACTGGCGAAGAGGAAGCCTCTGCTGGGGAATCAGGGTTGTCCCACTAGGAGTTGTGGCCTTAAAGCAGTGCCTCTCAAAGTGTGGTCCTTGGACCAGCAGGATCAGCAACAACTGGAAACCTACGAGAAATTCAAGTTCTCAGGCCTTGCCCCATCCTACTGAATCAGACGCAAGGCCCCCAGGTGATTCTGATGCACTTAAATTTGAGAACCACCAGTTTGGAGGCACAAAGCCACTCATAAAACCCTAGCTGAAGGGAGAGAGCACGGGGTGGGGAGTAACTGTCTCCAAATCTCCCTTCTTCTGCCCTCTGTTCTTTCAGTGCCTTCATTGGCTAAACCCAACTGAAAGCTAGAGAGCAAGGGAGCCAGTGATCTAATCCATAGAGGGCGTAGCGTAGGCCAGAGAGGGGTCTAGTAAGGATTTGGAGAGGTAGAAGAATAACCACCCCGGTCCCTAAATGTAGAACCACTGGATCAAAAATGCAAACATTTTCATACCTGTCATACATACAAGCAAATTGTTTTTTATGAAGAACCCGTGGATGGACACTGTTACCAGCAGTGGTAACAGACTGCCAATCTGGTGGAATTCTTGTTCACTTTAAATATAAGTTTAAAAAAAAAAAAGTCTGTCCCAGTTTTATAAATTAAAAATGGCATCTCGGTTTTGTTTTAATTTGCATTTCCTCATTTAAAATGAGATGGGTTTTTTTAAACGTGTGCTTATTGTCACTTGCATTCTTCCTGGGTATTATCTATTTATGTCCTTTTTTCACTTTTCCATCAGGATGCTATTTTTTTTTCTAATTTGGAAGAACTCTTTTTCAATGCTAAAATGACTTCTCTCTCTCTGTCATATTTATCACAGGTATTTCCCTCAGTTTGTCCTTTATCTTTTATTTTGGATATGTGGAAATTTTACAGTATTAAATGTATTAATCTTATTCTTTGTGTATATTCTTTGGCTTCGTCAGTTTTGTCCTCTTTAAAAGCCATTTCTTGGGGCGCCTGGGTGGCTCAGTCGTTAAGCGTCTGCCTTCGGCTCAGATTGTGATCCCAGGGTCCTGGGATGGAGCCCCGCATCGGGCTCCCTGCTCGGCGGGAAGCCTGCTTCTCCCTCTCCCATTCCCTCTGCTTGTGTTCCCTCTCTCACTGTGTCTCTCTGTCAAATAAATAAATAAAATCTTTAAAAAAATAAAAGCCATTTCTTTGGACTGTGAGGATGACTGGTAACTTGGCTTCTGTATCAGTTTCCCATCACTGCTGTAACAAATTGCCTCACGATTAGTGGCTTAAAACAATACAAATTTATTATCTTATAGTTCTGGGGGTCAGAAGACCAAAATAGGTCTCCAGGACCTAAAATCCTGGTGTCGGCATGGCTGTGTTCTATCTGGAGGTTCTAGAGGAGAAACCTTGCCTCTTTCAGCTTCTAAAGGCTGCTTAACATTCCTTGGCCTATGGTCTTTTCCTCTATCTTCAAAGTATATTTCTTGAATCTCTGCTTCTGTCATCTCATGTCCTCTCTAACTCTGACTCGTCTGCCTCCCTCTTTCACTTTTAAGGATGCTTGTGATCATACTGGGCCAACCTGGATAATCTGGGGTAATCTCACCATCTCAAGGTCCTTAATCATATCCACAAAGCCCCTTATGCCATATAAGGTAATGTATCCATAGGTTCTGGAGAGTAGGACATGGACATCTTTGGGGGCCATTACTCTGCTGGCCACAGTGCCTACCACACTATCCTACCCTCCTGTCCAGCACCATCTAATGTAGAAACCCACCAGGTATTTTGTCCTTACTCTCCTTCAAGAGATATTTTCCAGGCTTTCTTTGAGGTTGATAATAATTTTTGTTCAAGGACCATTTTATCATCCTCTTTCTTTTTTATTTTTTGTTTTTACTCACCAGCACTGTGCTTAGTGTAGGGATCAAAACAAAATAGGATATCATCTTTGCCCCCAAGGTCAAAGGGAAAATATGATTCCAATCATCTTTGTCATATTTTTAAAATTAAAAATAAAACCAGAAGTTCATGTGTTTGTCTCTTTTCTTACCATGTAACCTTACTGAGAACTTGGATTCCCTGTGTTGTGCATGTATTTGTATATGTATATTTATATATGTACAATACATTCTGAAAAAAGAATATGGTATAGTGAGTGAGACATGGGTTCAAGTCTTGGCTCGACCACTTATTTGTTCCATGACCTTATATAAGTAATATAATTTTTATGAGCTTTAGTTTCCATATTTGCAAAATGTGGATGAGAGTACGCATCTCACCAGGACTTCGTAAGGTTTAAATGAGATAACATATGTAAAGCACTTAGAACAGCCTGGCGTATAGTCAATCCTAAAATGTGTGGGCAAAGTCAGAATGTAGAGTAAGGATGGTTTCCTTATATTGCAGAGTAATTAAAAGTAAATACTTTGGAGCCAGGCTACTTGGTTTGAAATCCCAGCTCCATCACTTACTAGCTGTGTGACCTTGACTGTAAAGGGGAGATAATAATAATAATTATTATTATTAGGGTCATCACAAAGATGATACAAGTTATATGCTCTAACACACACAAAATACATAGAAGAGCACCTGTCCCTTGTAAATGCCATAGAGTTGTTGGCTATAATTACGTATCTCCCTAAACTTGCAGTTCCTCAAAATAGAATATTTGTTAGATTAGTTATATTAAGTAATACAATTATATTAATTATATACACTAAACTTACAGTTTGTCAACATAAGGTATTTTAGCTTCTATTACAGTGTGATATACCAGAAAGACCTGAGTCTTGGGCAGACCGGCACGCATAAGCAAGGCTGAATAAGGCACCACTCCCATGAAATACACGGTGAACAAATAAAGAGCTTTTAGGAAAAGGAATATCCAATATATAAGTGTACGTTTGCATTTCTGTGATGTAAATCTCCTTTCCTTCCCCAAGACTTCACTGAAGTCTGATATGTCTGTACTTATATGTAAGTGTGTGGGTGGGGAACAAAGAGCCAGCAGTGGGAAATGTGACCCACCTCACATTCACTTCTTCCTGACACGTGTGTGGAGGTAAGAGCATCATATGGGGACAATAGATTTGGAATTTCAGGTGGCAGCAAGGAGAAAAATGCATGGTGGTCCAGAGAAGTAGCTCTTCTATATGACAGGGGTGACCTCAAAAGAGGGAAGCTGGTATGGGAAGAAAATTACCAGTATCTATTTCTTCATGTTATGGTAAAGATTAACTGTGAAATATCTCACATGTAGGGTTTTGTTGTTGTTGTTGTTTGTTTGCTATTAATTGATTCATCAAATATGCATAAAGCGCTGGCTAAGTGCCAGGCACTGCCCTAGGTCCTGGGGATATAGCAGTGAGCAGAACAGACAAAACTCCTGCTCCTAGAACTTAGTTTTGGGGACTGTGGAGATGGGGGGATGAGAGAGCATTAAGGGCACAAGTAAAAATCTATTAAATGGAGATAAATGCTACCGATCAAAACAAAGCCGTCGTGGGAAATAAGGAGATGAGGAGTATCGGAGTAAGGCTGGAGGAAGGTATGGTTCTCAATAAGGCAGACAGGGAACCCTCAGTACACAGAAGAATTGGAGCAAAGACCTGAAGGAGGTGAGAGAGCATGACTTGTGGCTGTTAGGAAGAAAAACAGTTCAGGATGTGGGAGTAGTATACCCACAGGCCTTGAGCTGGGAGTGTGACTGATGGCTGGGAAGATCAGAGAGAAGCCAGTGTGGCTGTCGTGGAATGAGCTGTGGAACATGGGAGAAGAGGCCAGAGAAGTAGGGATGCATGTGTTGGGGAAAGCCTGAGTGTACAGGTGGAGATTCTGAACCTTGACTGCACATTGCAGTCACCTGGAAAACCCCAGCTCAAAGCAACCAACCCTGATGTAACTGAGATAGGCCCTTAGCATGAGGAGGTTTTAAAAAAGCTCCCTGTGATTCTAATATGAGGCCGGGCTTGAGAACCACAAATAGGAACCTTAAAAGCTACTGAAAGCTTTTTCCTGAGAGGGAAGGGAGGTTCTTGCAGGGTTTTGAACAGAGTAAATGACATATTCTGATTGACACTCTAAGAGGATCCCTGCTTAAAAACATATGCCATCCAGTCATATTCAATTTATCTTTTAAACCACTTTAAAATCTCTCTTGGGGCGTCTGGCTGGCTCAGTTGGTAGAGCATGCAACTCTTGATCTCAGGGTCGTAAGTTTGAGCCCCGTGTTGGGTGTAGAGATTACTTTAAAATAAAATCTTTAAAAAATAAATTAATTAATAAAATAAAATCTCTCTTGGCATAGTCACAAATCTATAGAGTCATAAATTTTACTTATAAAGTAAAACAAATAAAACTGTCTTAGTGTTCATGAAAGTACCTGGCTTTTAGAATAGTTGCCAAATAACATCAGTGTATTACCATGGGTAAGGTTTTGTGTAGTTTCAAAAAAATATAGGATATCAACATTATAACAAAAAATGCTGTGTGTTTAAAGTGGTATACTTGGTAAAATTCTGTTTAATATTATCCTTCAGTTTCTATGGAAATTTATTGAATGTTATCTAATGAATTAGAGAAGAATATGCATAGACATATTTTTCTGACTTCTGAAGATGAGAATAATGGCTAAAATTAATATGATGTATCTATAAAACCTTGTCTGAGATTGGAAATAATACCTATCTGTGATAAACTGTATGAAAGTCTTATATGGGTGGTAAATAACAGAGAAGATGGAAGTTAAATGACAGTATCTTTTCTATACTGGGATCATGCCATTTATAGTAATTCTTTGTGAAATGTTTTATTATCATGTAAAATGTATAACATTTTCAATCTGACAGTTTTCTGATTGCTTCCCTTTTTGCGAAAAAAGAAAAGAAAAGAAAAATATTCTGTTAATAATGAAAAACATTCTTTTCTATTCTGGAGTATTTGGAAAAACTAGCTATAAACTTGAAGTGCAATATACTGTTTCAAATATGCAGTAACTCTGGGAACTCTATAAAACTGAAATCCACCCACAGCTTTCCAGAACCTAATATCCACATTCATCAGGGGAATCATTAACCTTTTGTAATACCTCTAGGTATCATTATTCCAAAAATGTAGTATTATAATCATTATAAGAGAAATTAGGATAATAGAAAAAGAAAGTAGATCTGTATAGCATGAGGCTGATAATGCAAATCCACAGCAAAAGCTATTTTGTTTCAAAATGGGTGACTGAAATAAATGATGAGTATATTTAATCTACACAGAAAAAAATTGTTTTAACATATTTCTCCTTTTTCAACTTTTAACATTTTGTTATGAAAAATGTCAAGTATATACATAAGTAGAGAGAATAGTATAATGAACTGCCATATATCTATCACCCAGCTTCAACAATTATCTCTGCTAATACTCCTTGTCCTGAAGTCAATTTTCTCTGACATTAATAGAGCCTCTCCAGCTTTCTTATGAATAGTGTTTCCTTGGTATATATTTTTATCCATCTTTTTACTTTTAAACTACCCGAGTCTTCATATTTAAACCTTTTCATTTTTGGAGGTGGCTTTGCTGAGTCTTTCTTCTTTAAATTCAATCTGATAATCTCTGCTATTTAAATAGAGCATTTAGACATTTATAATTAATGTAATTAAAGATATGGTTAGCTTTAAGTCTACCATTTTGCTATTTATTTTCTATTTGTTACATCTGTTCCAGATTCTTTTCCCCCTCTTTTAGGTTATTTTTTAGTATTCTACTTTATCTCCATTATTAGTTTATTAAGTATACCTCTTTATTTTATGTTTTAGTGTTTTTTTCTAGGATTTACAACATTTATCTTCAACTTAGCACAGTCTACTTTCAAATAGCATTTTACCAATTTACATATAATGAAGAACCTTACATACATACTACTTCTGTTTCCTCCCTCTCATTTTTTGTGTTATTGTTGTTATATCTTTTACTTTTGCATATTATAAACTTCACCATGCATTGTTATTTTGGCTTTAAAGAGTCAGTTATTTTTAAGGAGATTTTTAAAAAAGAAAAGATTATTTTATATTTATCCATATATTTAGCACTTCTGATTTTCATCTGGTATAATCTTCCTCTCATATTTCTTGTAATGCAGGTCTTCTGGTGACAAATTTTTCAAAATTTTGTTTAAAAGGTTTTCATTTCATTTTAAGTTATTGAAGGATGTTTTCAATGAATATAGAATTCTATATTCTGGTTTTTTTCTTTCAGCACTGTAAAATCCATTTTTTTCTAGCTTGAATTGTGTCTAAAGAGAAGTCTTAAATATATTCCTCTGTAAGTAATGTATCCTTTACTCTCTGCCTGCTTTAAACATTTTTCTCTTTGGGATGCCTGGGTAGCTCAGTCATTAAGCGTCTGCCTTCGGCTCAGGTCATGATCCCAGGGTCCTGGGATCCAGCCCCAGGAAGACTGTTTCTCCCTCTCCCATTCCCCTGCTTGTGTTCCCTCTCTCGCTGTGTCTCTCTCTGTCAAATAATTTTTAAAAAAATCTTAATTAAAAAATAAATAAAGATTTTTCTCTTTATCATCTGTTTTCAGCATGATTGAGATGGGCTTTGGTGTAGTTTTCTTTATGTCTATCTTGCCTGGGGCTTGTTGAGGCTCTTGGATCTATGAGTTTATAGTTTTCATCTAATTTGGAAATATTTCAAACTTTTTTTTTCAAATATTTTTTTCTTCCTCCTCTTTCTCCCTCTGTTTGGAACTCCAATTACATATATATAAGTATGCTTAATACTGTTCCACAGATCGCTGAGGCTGTGTTTTTTTCAGATCTTTTTTTCTTCTCAGTGTTTCAGTTAATTTCTAATTCTGTCTTCAAGTTTATTGATCTTTTCTTCTATAATAAACTATTTTCTCTTAAGCCCGTTCAGCTAATTTTTTTTTAAAGATTTTATTTATTTATTTTGAGAGAGAAAGAATGAGAGACAGAGAGTATGAGAGGGAGGAGGGTCAGAGGGAGAAGCAGACTCCCCGCCGAGCAGGGACCTTGATGCGGGACTCGATCCCGGGACTCCAGGATCATGACCTGAGCCGAAGGCAGTCGCTTAACCAACTGAGCCACCCAGGCGCCCCTCAGCTAATTTTTTATTTCAGATATTGTACTCTTTAGTGTGCAAGTTCCAATTGTATCCTTTTTATAACTCCCATCTATCTCTTCATTATATTCATGTTTTCCTTTAAATGCTTGAGCATATTTAAAATAGGTGCTTGAAAGTTTTTTCTGTGAATTCCATCATTTCTGTCATTTCTTGATCTTTTTCTATTGACTCATTTGCCTTATAGTTTGTGTATTACCTTTTCCTGCTTTTCACATGCCTAATAATTTTTTATTAGATGCTGAACATTATGGATTCTAGGTTTTGAATGCCAGATATTTAAATTTTTCTTTAAAGAGTGTTGGATATTGTTTTGAAGGGAGTTAACTTACTTGTAGATTAGCTTGAGTCTTTTGAATCCTGTTTTTAGCTTTGTTAGGGTGAATCTAAGGTGCTCTTTAGAGCTAGTTTAACCCAATCATTAAAGGAATATCCTTCTGTGGTCTCTACCAAGTGCCTCAGGTGTTCAGGGAGGTCTCTTCATTTTTTTGGTTGGAACTCAAATGTCTTCTTACTCTGGAAATTTTTCGGTTTATAGCTTCCCAGGAGTTCTTTAATCAGCCTTAGAAAATAATTTCCCCCTATTAATTTTCAGCTGAGTATTCACAACAGACTCAAGGGGACTTCTATGAAGATAGATGTGTATACACACACGTATATATATGTATATATTTGTGTATATATACATATATATACGTGTGTATATATACATATATATGTATTTATCTGAACATTAGAACTGAGTGTGAATTCAAATGATTTAAAAATAAAAAAACTAAAATGTATTTTATTGACTATAAGCTGAACCATGGATATGAAGGCAAGATGAATATATTGATGCTCATACTGCACATTCTAGCATCTGTGGCCCACGGTTAACCTTCAGGTGGTACTTCTATTATATATATAATCTCTCTTCTAAGTCCTTTGCTTCACAAATTCCATCTGCTTCAGTGCCCCCAATCTCTGCCTTTTCAGAGACTACCTTGCTTTACTTGGATTCCCTCTCCCTGCTCCATAATCACGAAAGTGCCTTCAGAAAAAAAGCCAGAGTGATCACTGAGCTTCAGTTAAATTTAACTGAATTTTTTTTAGGGTTTACATACTTGCGCTTCCTGCTGTTTGGTATCTTAAAACAGATGTTTCTTAATCTTGTCCAATTTTCTAGTTGTAAGCACTGGGAGGATCAGTCCAGTATGAGTTACACCATTGTAGCTTGCAGAGGAAGTTTCTGTTTCAATAACTATCCACTCAGAGCCACTCTTATTTTCTCATACTTCTACCTCTACTTCCACTCCTCCTAGATATGTTCTAGAAACTACCGACTTTAAACTGATGGTGGAGGGGATAATTGCAAACCTAATTAGGAGTGACTGAAATAGTAGCACCGCTTGAAGGTTGACCGTGTACCCACAGATGCTAGCATGTACAATGTGGGCATCAATACCTTCATCTTGCCTTCAAATCCATGGTTCAGCTTACAGTCAATAAAGTACATCTTTAAAATTTTGAATCATCTGAATTCACAGTCAATTCTAATGTTATCATGAAGCAAATTTACTAAATAATAATAATAAATAATTACTACTAATTATTTGGTTCTTCTTTTATAAAGCAATCATATTGAATTTGAATGACAGATTCTTAGCAAAGGTATTAATGATTAAATGTTATTATATTCTTGTTACTGATTCATGTAGTTTAATTGGCTGAATGGATGTTAGGCAAGAAAATTTTTGAAGAGCTAATAATGTATCACTTTGACACCTATTATTTGGATATGATCCAAATTAAGGCATTTATTAGGTAATGTTCTTCCTTTAACCATTTTAATCCCCTACAAAAAGTGAGCTAAACATTTCTACATGTTAAAATTTCCCCAAGCAGTTTCAGAAGGCTGCAGAATAAATACTATAAATGGCAAAAAACATTTAACACCCTAGCCAAAACACTGACCTATTGGAAACACCTTATAAAAAACACAAGAGACTTGTATTTTCTATCAACAGAAGTGACATTACAGTACACTTTTCTTCTAGGAATGTGAGTGGTGATGTTATTAAGAATGATTAATTTTATTTTATTTTTGCTTTCTTAGTAAAGTCAGGTGGTGATATAATGTGAATACTGGTATTTTATTTTATTTTACTTTAGAGGTGTAATGCTGGCTATGAATGGAAAAACTTAAGAATTCACAGTATTCTTCCATTTTAGCATAAACTAGTGAGGCAGTGTGGTGTAGTAAATGATCACTAGAATGAAGTGGCTAGGTTTTAATCCTAACTGATAATAACTTGCAGGCTTTTGTTGAGATATAATTTGTGCACTGTCATGAATTCTATAAAAAGGATTTGTTTTGTTTTTTTTTTTTTCTCTCCACATATCTGAGAATAAGAATGAACAGTTCACTCATGAGAGGCAGGAATTGTTCTATGGAGGCATGAATGTCATCAGAGATTTCCATGGCTTACTTCAGTGATTCTCAACACTGGAAACCAATGCTACCATTTTGATTGTTTTATTTTCTGTGTTTTATTTGTGTTTTCTCCCCACCCCGCCCCATTTTTAAACATTTCACAGTTTATATACAGTAAAACTCACTTTGGGGGGCGTACATTTCCATAAATTCTGACAAATGCAAACAGTTATGTAATCATTACCACAGTCAACATTCAGAACAGTTGGGATGCCGGGGTGGCTCAGTCAGTTAAGCATCTGACTCTTGATTTCAGCTCAGGTCATTATCTCAGCATCCTGAGGTTGAGACCTGCCTTGGGCTCCATGTTGGGCATGAGTCCTCCTTGAGATTCTCTCCTTCTCGCTCTGCACCTCCCCAGTACCAAGGGCTCTAGGAATGTGAGTGGCGCTCTCTCTCCCTCTCTCTCTCAAAAAAAAAAAAAAATTCTGAACAGTTACCATTGCCCCTCAAAAAAATTCCCTCATGCAGCCCCTTTGTCATTAAACCTTCCTGGGAACTCCTAGAGCCTGGCAACCTTTGATGTGGTCCCTGTTTATAGTGATTTTCTAGAATGTCACATAAATGGAATCACCCAGTAGATAGCCTTTATAGACTGACCCAGAGCTGCCGTCTTCTAATAGATATTCTGTTATTTCTTCTTTACTATCCTCAAATAGAATACAAGGTAAGATTAGCTACTCTGACACATATAATTCCAAATAATAAATATAATGTTCTAACATATATGGACAAAGCAAAAAGTCAATTCTAACATAATATGTATTTAAAATGGAAATAATTGAGCACAACTATTCTAGACCTAGTGAAGTAATCGGATGCTTGCATCTACTTTATGGAAGAGTTTGGTTTTATGGGAAGTAAGAAAATCAGAAGCTATTATGTATAAAAATGAAAAAAAAGCAGAGGTGTGATGTGATTTTTTCAAAATGTGAATAATTCTTGATAAAGATCCAAACAAAACCAAGCACAATCTTACTTTTCACAGAATCTTACTATTCCCAGTAGTTGCATTTCTGGAAAATTCATTGTGTATTTAAAACTGTGTGTTTATATGTAGGGGCATCTGGGTGGCTCAGTTGGTTAAGCATCTGACTCTTGATCTCAACTCAGGTCTCAATGTCAGGGCTGTGAGGTCAAGTCCCGTGTGGAGCCTTCTTAAAAACAAAAAACAAAAAAAACTGTGTTTATATGTAAAGTGGAACTAGATTCCTAGCTTCAGATAATTATAAAAGTTTTCATTATATTATATTCATACTTTAAGGTTTTCATCTACATGAATCTCCATTGGGGTAATCAAAAAATATGTAGACTGTGGCACAATTCACATGTGGCCCTGTCTCATGCACAACAGGAAATGCACTATCCCTGGCTTATACCCAGTAGGAGCCCAAAGTACCCACCAGTCATTGTAACAACCAGAAATATCCCCACAAATTTCTAAAATGCCTCCTACTGGATGGCAGTTAAGATTCACTGGCCAAGATGAAGTATCTCTCATACCATTCAATACTCTCATCTGGGATCAACCTTCACCAACCTTTTGATTACCAATAGAATTTTACGGGTAGCTTCATGTTAGGAAAGGAATGTCTTAGACTGCTAACTTTTGTATTCTAGTCTCCAGAAATACACTCCACATACTAGAGGTTAATAAATTATCATTTTGATTGATCCCAGTTCTGAGTGTGTTTAGCCTGAAACAGTCTCTGAGATCCTGATTAACTCAGAAGTAAAAAAATTGAGATTTGTCTACATAAAATTAACTTTCAATTTTGTGATAACTATGCCAAGTTTTTATCCCCTCAATAGGTCTTACATTCACAATTAGCTAATCTCCTTTGAAATTTTGAATGTGTCTTTTTAAAAATTCACAAGTGTGGCGCCTGGGTGGCTCAGTTGGTTAAGCGTCTGCCTTTGGTTCATGTCATGATCCCAGGGTCCTGGGATGGAGCTCTGCATTGGGCTCCCTGCTCAGCAGGGGAGTCTGCTTCTCCCTCTCCCTCTGCCCCTCCTTTTACCCCTCCCCCTACTAGTGTTCTTTCTCTTGCTCACTCTCTCCCAAATAAATAAATAAAATCTTTAAAAAAAAATAAAAATAAAAATTCACAAGTGAACATTTTTCAAGATTACTACAAATGCTATTTGGTATTTTACCTAAAGGAAGCCAGTCACACAATCTGACATTGGTTGATTTTGATTATTCCCATGAGTAGAAAGAAAATGTATCACCTTCAGGTGGTCCAGGGAAAGATACCTCAGGAACCTTGAGAATTCTCAGGAATGAGTACAAGATAGAAGAATTCAAGTCTTATTGTGGTTATTGGTTATCAATGAGGCAACTTCCACAATATATCTTATGAAATTCTTGGTTTTTAAATAATAAGTTTTTAAATTATGGATATAATTTTTTTATATGGGAAGGGTTTTTAGAGTCACAATGCTGTCTAAGATCATATGCAATGCTGCTAAGCTTGCAGGGATGATGAAATAAGACTTATGTCTTCATTGTCCATTAATGGTAGTTTTTATTGCAATATCCAAAGAGCAGAGTAAAATTTGCTCCTTGGGAATAAGTTATATGACTCCATATAAATTAGTAATAGATATCCAAGGTATTCATGCTATTAGAACAGCCTGAGTTAAGAGTAAATTTGTGTGGGCTGTCTGAAGTAACTTAGAAGCTAGTAGCTTATAAGAAGGAACCAACCATAACCATTTGGATCCAAATATTGCATTAAATCTTTCAATGTATACTTAACAGACACTCACAAAGTACCTATTATATTTCAGACACTTTAAAACCAGAAGTATTCCTTTTTTAAAAAATTTAAATTCAATTAATTAACATATATTGTATTATTAGTTTCAGAGGTAGAGTTCAGTGATTCATCAGTTTTATATAATACCAAGTGCCCATTACATCATGTGCCCTACTTAATGTCCATCACCCAGTTACCCCATCCTCCTTTCCCCCTCCCCTCCAGCAACCCTCAGATTGTTTCCTATGATTAAGTCTCTTATGGTTTGTCTCCCTCTCGGATTTTGCCTTGTTTTATTTTTCTCTCCCTTCCCCTATGATCCTCTGTTTTGTGTCTTAAATTCTACATATGAGTGAGATCATATGATGCTTTTCTTTCTCTGATTGACTTATCTCACTTAGCATAATATCCTCTAGTTCTATCCACATTATTGCAAATGGCAAGATTTCATTTTTTTAAGGCTGAGTAATATTCCATTATATATATATACCACATCTTCTTTATCCATTCATCTGTCGGTGGACCTCTGGGCTCTTTCTATAGTTTGGCTATAGTGGATATTGCTACTATAAACAGTGGGGTGCAGGTGCCCCTTCGGATCCCTACATTTGTATCTTTGGGGTAAATATCTAGTAGTGCAATCGCTGGGTCGTAGGGAGCTCTATTTTCAACTTTTTGAGGAATCTCCATATTGTTTTCTAGAGTGACTGCCCCAGCTTGCATTCCCACAAACAGTGTAAGAAGGTTCCCCTTTATCCACGTCCTCGCCAACATTTGTCGTTTCCTGACTTGTTAATTTTAGCCATTCTGAACAGTGTGAGGTGGTATCTCATTGTGGTTTTCATTTGTATTTCCCTGATGCCAAGTGATGTGGAGCATTTTTTCATGTGTCTGTTGGCCATTTGGATGTCTTCTTTGGAGAAATGTCTGTTCATGTCTTCTGCCCATTTCTTGATTGGATTATTTGTATATTGGGTGTTGAGTTTGGTAAGTTCTTTATAGATTTTGGATACTTATCTAATAAGACTCTTGCAAATATTTTCTCCCATTCTGTAGGTTGCCTTTTTTGTTTTGTCGACTGTTTCCTTTGCTGTGCAAAACTTTATACCTTGGGGCGCCTGGGTGGCTCAGTTGGTTAAGCGACTGCCTTCGGCTCGGGTCATGATCCTGGAGTCCCGGGATCGAGTCCCACATCGGGCTCCCTGCTCGGCGGGGAGTCTGCTTCTCCCTCTGACCCTCCTCCCTCTCATGCTCTCTGTCTCTCATTCTCTCTGTCTCAAATAAATAAATAAAATCTTCAATAAAAAAAAAACTTTATATCTTGATGAAGTCCCAATAGTTCATTTTTGCTTTTGTTTCTTTTGCCTTTGGGGACGTGTCTAGCAAGAAGTTGCTGCAACCGAGGTCAAAGAGGTTGTTGCTTACAAAGCACATTCTTGTTCATATTATACATTTCTAATTATCTCATAAATTCTCAAAAGTAAAAATTCTTAAAGAATTTGCCTATCTAAAATGTTGATACAAGATAATATATTACTCTTTGGAAAGATTGTACCAATTCCTACTCTCAACAACAGTGACTGCTATGAATTATTTACATCTTTGTTCTAGTGAAAGGTAAAAGAGAGTATCTCATTGTTATTATTTGCATCTCTGTAATAACTAGTGAAGTTGGATATCCTTTAAAATATTAAATGACCATAGTTTTTCATTTATTTGTATGTGTATTTCAATTACCTGGAGATCTGCCCATTTTTCCACTGGGATATTCATCTCCCTCACCTAAATTTTGGTAAGAACTGACTTATATTAAAGATTTTAACCTAACATTTTCCCTTCAGAATATCATTTATGTTTTAATGTTGTTTCTTGTATCACTAAGCATATAGATATATAGATACACATACAGATATGTATCTACATGTATACAGAAGCCATATAAATGTATTTGGCTGAAGAGATAGAAATATATATATCTTTGGTACATATATACAATATATGGATATCCTATATATCTTTGATGTTTTTGTTTAGAAAGATTGTCAAATGATCACCTAAATTTTTTTCTAGAATGTTTACAAACTGTCACACTTTTCCCCCAAGGTATACAAATAGATGTCTTAACCCCACCCCCTGAGGCTCACCAGACAAAAAAAGGATTCGGGAAGGAATGTGTGAAGATTACTTGGTGGTGGTAGCAGTCACATCCCTACTGATCCCAAACAACCCTGTCAAAAGGGTGGGTGAGCAGGGTGTGATTACTCCTACTCTGGACAAAATGGCCTCACCAAAGCTGTGTGTCAAAATCATCTTGCTTGCTACCTTTTAAGGCTCATTCTGAAATAAAATCCTTTATATAGTATTTCTGTTACTCATGGAACTTTCCATTGCATCAGCTATCTGTATTCTAGGATGTCTATGTGATAACTTGCTGGGTGTGGGAATGAGTGAAGGACTAGAATTCAGATTAGCATAAAATCACACCATCAAGAGTAATGTGGGAGGAAGATTCATCCTTCCTTAAGAGAGGAAGGTTTATAATGCTCTAGAGACTTCAGAGATCAGTGATCACAACAAGAAAACCCTCCCTCTCCTCTGTCCTGAAGGTAGCCTCAGATCTACAGGTGAGCAAGCAACTCTATACCCAGGCCTTGAGTCTTAGCTATTCACTTAGATCACTATGACTAGAACTCATGAAATACCAGCTACTAGTGGGGCTTTGCAGTTTACGGTATGCTTTCACATGAGTTGTGTGGTTATTATTGAAACAACATTTCTCATTAACAGATCAGGGCATTTTTTATTATGTTTTTTGTGTTTACATTACACATATTACACAGAAACACTGTTCTCTTGGGCTTTTTTCACTTGAAACAATATTTTCAGCCATTAAAAAGTATTTGAAAATGTCATTTATAAACATTTCTTAGAGTCTTATTTTTGAAAATGGAAAAGCAAAGAGAAAAAATTTTAAAAGGCTTATAATCACATCACCTTAGTCATTTCTATTAACATTTCAAAAGGTAGAACTCAACTATTATACGTCTAAAAAATATCAAATGATAGAGGAAAAAAATACAATAGAAAAAGCCTCTTTCCCCCAAATCTAACTAACCAGTAGTTCCCTTCTCTAAAGGAAACCAGCATCAAGTTTGCTATACCTGATAAACTTATGGTGTGTGTGGGTGCCTATGTGTGCATGCTACTGTGTCTTTTTTGTATATACATGTACATCTGTGTTTAAATGTTTGTGTGTATATTTTCATGTACATTAAGGAACACATACTATATACACTGCTTTGTATCTTGCTTTCATAATGAATCTTGAGAACTTTCATAATCAGCATATACAGAGCTTCCTTTCTCTGGATAAAAGCTGCCTGATATTCCACTCCATTCCACTCCACTGTAATTTGCTTGACCAATTTCCTATTAATGCATATTTAGATTCTCAAGTTTTTTGTTTCTTTGTCTTTGCTATAACAAGCAACAATACAAAGGATATCTTTGTAAACGTATTTTGGTGTTTTTTTCATGTATATTCATAGAATAAATTCTCAACAGTGGAATTAGTGAGTCAAAGGGTATATGCCTTTTGAATTTTTGATGCATATTGGGAAATTAGAAATTGTTCTCCAAAAAGGATGAATCAACTTACACCTTCATCAATAATATGAGAGTACCTCTTTTCCTACACCCTTGACAATACTTTATATTTAGTTACTTTTAAATGTGTCTAATTTTTAATTTATTTAATTTTAATATCTATCAATATTTTATACTTACTGTTTGGGTTTACACTTCTTTCATTATAAGCACCTCTTAGCCTTTTGTGCTTCTGTTTCCGTAAAACAGAATTCTGTAGTCTTGTCCATTCTTCTACTAGATGACATGCTTACTGGTAAGCATAAGCATTTTGGAAATTAAAGTTGTTCCTTTGTCTCATATGTTTGCAGACATTTTTCCCCATGTATTGTTTATGGTGTAGCTATTTTTATTTTAATTCCTACATAGCTACTTAATATACTTTTTAAAAAACACTTTCTTGAGTCAAATTTATTTATTTTATTTTTTAATTTATTTTTCTTTATTTGACAGAGAGAGACACAGGGAGAGAGGGAACATAGGCAGGGGGAGTGGGATAGGGAGAAGCAGGCTCCCCACTGAGCAGTGAGCCAGATGCGGGATTCGATCCAGGACCCTGGGATCATGACCTGAGCCGAAGTCAGATGCTTAACGACTGAGCCACCCAGGCGCCCTTTACATCAAATTTATATATCTTTTCTTTTATAGCTTTCAAGTATCTGCTTATAAAGGTCTTCCTGCTTATAAAGGTCTTCTCCATTCTAAGCTTATAAACACATTCATCTATGTGCTCTACTTGATCTTTTATGATTTTGTTTTTTTATATGGTATAACAATTTTTAATCAATATTTTATTAAAACATAATGTACATTAGAAAGCTCACAATCGTAAGTGTGCAACTTAATGAGTTTTCACCAAATAAACATTCCCATGTAGCTAACATCTGGATTAAGAAACAAAAACATTATCAGCATGTCAAAGCCCCCTTTATATCCCCTTCCAATCATCACCTCCCTCCAAAGGTAATCCCTTCACCCTCTTGACTTCTAATATCATGCATTAGCTTTTCCTATTTTTGAATTTTTAGTAAATGGAATCATCCAGTATGTACCCTTTTGGACCATTTAGCTCAACATGATGTCTGAGATTTATCCATGCTCTGTGTAATTTTAGTTTGTATATTTTCATTCCATGTACAAATAATAATTTATTAACTCATTCCACTGCCAATAGATATTTGAGTTGTTTCCATTTGGGGGCCAAGATGAATAGTGCTGTTACAGTCTTTGGATATATTTATACACTTTTTTTTTTTTTTTTTTTTGGCTAGGCTTATCTTTAGGAGTGGAAATCCTAAGTTGAACTTTTGTAGTTATTTCCAAATGGTTTTCCAAAATGATTGTACCAATTTATACTTTTGCCAGCCATGTATGCTTTACATTCTAACCAACTTTATATAATCTTTTTTTCATTTTAAGCATTCTGAGGGGTGTGAATTGCTTTCCCACTGTGGTTTTAATTCACATTTCTCTGATGGCTAGTGATGTTGAGTAGCTTTTCATGTGTTAATTGGCCATGTAAGCATGCTTGTTTGTGAAGTGCCTGTTCAGGTCTTTTGCCCATTTTCTACTGGATTGTTTATCCTTTTTCTTATGGATTTATAGAAATTCTTTATATATCTGGATAAGAATCCTGTACATCCAAGTATCTTCTCCCACTCTGTGGCTTGTCTTTTCACTCTCCATGCTATCTTTTGATAAAAGAAATTCTTAATTTTAATATTGTTTGATTTACCAAATTTTTCTCTTATTGCTAGTGCCTTTCGTATCCCGGTGAAACATTAATATTTTTTTATTTCTTTAGAAATTTTTAAGCAGATTAATGAAATTTAGTTGACAAAATAAACTGCACATATTTAAAGTGTATGATTTGTTAAACTTTGGCAGTGATGAGTAATGTACATTATCTAGATTATGATGATAGTTTCATGATTGAACATATATGTCACAACATCAATTTTAATGCTTCAATAATATTTCATCCTTTGAAAGTGTTCTAATTTGTTTCTCATTCCTCTAATATTGGGGAGTAAAATTGTTTTCCTCTTTTCCCCATCATAAAAAATAATAGCCGTTAAATGTCACAGAGATGAAACAGCATGTATGAACAGGAAATAATGGATATGGTTTGTGGAAGACAAGATGTGCTAGGTTGCTTAGCAATGCCATTATGTGAGGGAAGAAGAGCAAGAGCGTTGCATGGGATGACGAGGAATGCTCAAGCTGTGCTGTGCTTCAGTAACGAGCTGTCATGTGTAGTGATGTACAGTTCTGAAGTGATAAAGTATGCAGGCAGCATAGCAAGAAGCGCTGGCCTAGCGTGCTGACAGCTGCCTACTTTCGGAGAAACTGACTGAAGCAGGAAAGAAAAGACCTTTCTCCCTTCTTAAAAATGGTTTTAGTTACAAGAGCATTTGCTCACTTTTTAAAAATCAGGGAATATTTGTGCATCAAGTGACAATCATGCCCCAGACCCAGGTCCACTCCCTATCGACAACCCCTGGAAGTATTTTGGTATGTAACCTTTCAGACATTTTCTGTGAATAGTTTTAAACACATACAAACATGTACATATATACACATAAACATTGTTTTTTTAAAAACAGGACTGCTAATAAAAATAATGCTTGGCAACTTGCTCTATTCACTTACTATCTTGTGGTTCCCTTTCCATACCAGGGTGCTACCGGTGTGCCTGCTACCCTCCTTCTCCAAACACAGCTCGGGATGCAGCTGGTAGGCCCCGGTCTCAGTGTCAACACCTGGAGCTCTGGTTGAGCCCACAAGGCGGAGTGAGCAGCAGAAAGACAGCCTGCCTGGCAAGTGGGTGGCTGGGTACCGACAAGAACCTTCTCTTTGGCAGGTTTTGCCCCTTTCGCACACAACCGCACTTTTAGGATGAGTGCTGGTTTCAGCCCCCTCAGGCACCTTCCCCCTCTTTGTCCCATTGCCTCTCCTCTAGTCCAAGAGTAGCAAACTCAGAAGCCTACAGAAGCCCAGCAAGTCAAGTAAATGAGTGAAGCAGGCTCAGTAGAAGAGTGTTAGAACTGTCAGAAGTGGAGCCCTGTTTTAATGGCAGCCACTACTCACACCACCACTCACACACATCCCCTTGTAAGGGGGGGATATTGCCAGATCTCTAAATTTTCCTTGAAGAAGTCATGAGAAGCCAGGAAAAGTCTTGAGAAGCTACAAATCCAAATTTTATGAGAAATCTTCTGATTTTTAAATGTCAGCCAGCCAAATGTTTTGGGATGTACTTAGGTCTTTACCTTTTCTTTTTCTTTTTTTATTTTTTATTTTTAAGATTTTTATTTATTTATTTGAGAGAGAGGGAGAGCACATGAGAGGGGGGAGGGTCAGAGGGAGAAGCAGACTCCCTGCTGAGCAGGGAGCCCGATGCAGGACTCGATCCTGGTACTTGAGGATCATGACCTGAGCCGAAGGCAGTCGCTTAACCAACTGAGCCACCCAGGCACCCTGCCTTTTCTTTTTAAAATAAACTTTATTTTTTAGAACAGTTTTAGATTTACAGAAAAATGGCAGATAGTTTAGAGAGTTCTTGTCTACCCTCATACCCACATTTTCCTAATACTGGTACAGTAGGTTGTCACAATTAAGGAACCAATATTGATACATTAATATTAATAACTTATTCAGATTTCCTTAATTTTATCTAATGTCCTTTTTCTGTTCCAGGATCCCATCTGGGATACCACATTACATTTAGTAGTCATGTATCCTTAGTCTCCTTTTGACTGGAACAGTATCTCAGATTTTCCTTGTTTTTGATGACCTTGACAGTTTTGAGGATTATTGTTCAGGTATTTTGCAAAATGTCCCTCAGCTTGGTTTTTCTGATGTTTTTCTCATGATTAAACAGAGGTTATAGGTTTTCAGGAGAAGGCCACAGAGATAAAGTACCGTTCTCAAAACATACCAAAGGTACATATTATCAACATGACATATCCTGGTTGATGCTGACCTTGGTCACCCAGATGAGGTAATGTTAGGTCTCTCAACTGTAAATTCACTCTCCACCCCCCCCCCTTTTTGTACTGAACTCTATGAAAGGAAGTCACTACTCACAGCCCACACTTAAGGAGTGGGGAGTTGTGCTCCACCTCCTTGAGGACGGTGTTTCTCCATAAGTTACTTGGGACTCTTTGAGCACAGTCTTGCATAACCAACTCCTACCTACCTTTCTGGCTTCATCCAACTGCTCCTTCTCTCCCCCAGTCCAAGCTCTCATGCTACAAACCTGTACTTGCAGGTGCTGGATAGTACCATTCTTTCTCTCATCTTTGTTCTTGCTATGGCCACTCTCTGGGCCGAGATGTCCCATGGCTTCCTCCCCTGCATGTTCAATTCCCTTTTAACCTTCAAGATTGCTCAAATACCCAGCACTCTAAGAAGTCTTTCCGGAACCCTGTCTATATTAGGGGACTTTCCTCTGTGTCCCCAAATACCCAGTGCATGTCTCCATCCTGGCATTCATCCCTCTCTATGGTTCATTCTTTATATCCTCTCCTATTAGACCACTATTTTGAGAGCAGGAGGTGTCTTTTTTTTACTTGTCTTTCTATCCCCTGTGTGTATGCAGTCCATACATCAGACACCAATGTTTTTTGAAGGAATGAACTAAAAAATTTACTGAATCCCAGAATATAAGATTTCTTCTTTGAATTCCCAGTCCTTCTGTCAACACCCACCATATTTTGCATTGCATTATGATTACTTGGGTGCTTGTCTTATTCATTTTAATATCTCCAATACCCTTCAAGGGCTGAGATCATGTTTTGTTTTTCACACAGTTTCGTGATTTTTTTTTTTTTTTTGCTGCTGTTGTCTTTTCTGTAATTTTTTAGGACAGTGTCTTGCACAAAATAGGTATTTAATAAATCTTTGTGGAATGGCTGAATGAGTTAATGAACAAATAAATGAATCTGCCTAGGAATGTAGCTGATGAGAATGCATTACACAAGGAAAGGAAAAATAACAGTCTTGAAAATAAGTGATAGAATTGTTCAAAAAAAGATTTTATTTTGAAGTAATCTCTACACCCAACATGGGGTTCAAACTTATAACACCGAGATCACCTACCCACCTTGCCAGCCAATAAATGGTAGAATTTTCATACTGAATGAGGTTGATTTGTAATACCACCTAGCACATTATTTCCAAATTTTTATCACATGAAAATAAATATTACCTTTAATACAGAAATTTGAAACATGACTGTATTCTAAATGAAAAAGCCATTTTGCTCCTTAACAACAGAGAGTCAAGCCTGATTTAGGTCTTAGGTGGCCCTTCCCCCCCAAAAAAGATACACCATGTTACTCTTGGAAATAGCTGACTGGTGTATACCATTATGTTCTTTCCTTCCCTTTAAAATCCAAGGAACTCAAATCCAAGATTTTTTTAAATAACATGTTTTTCTAACTGTAATTAAATCTAATTCTTTGTAAGTGTCCACTGCTAAGGAGAAGTGAATAGAGGGGGCCTCACTCAGAAGAAGTTGAATGAGGAGGGAATTTAGCCCCTCTTTTTCTCTACCCAAAAGTACACTTTATGAATATTTCCTACTCAGTATTTGATTATAACAGCCTGTAGAGGGCGTCCTTGCACCAAGAGCCATAGGGGTTTGAGCACTGCTAAGGAAAAAAAAGTTTCAATTATGACCACACTTTCAGGAATCAAAGAAAATGTCTATTGTGTTTTGAAATTATCTTTGAGAGACAATTGCTATTAAAATGTTAAAGGGCTCTAAAGATTGCCTAACGTATGTGAATCCACTATATTAAGGAATAATTACTGAAGTGAAATCAAAACTAATAAAATGTTTGAAAAGAGGTAAATATTTTTATTTTAGAGGAAGAATGGCTGTGAGACTTGGGACCTAATTATAACTTACTTATCAGTACGAGGTATAGTGGCTAAAAGAATGGGCTCTTAGATCAGAGTGCCTGGGGTTTGAATCCTGATTCTGCCCCTTACTAGCTGAGTCACCACAGGCAACTTACTGGGCTTTTTGGAACCCTGCTTCCCAACAGTAAAATGGAAATAATAACAGTACCTACTTAAAAGAGTTGAGGATTAAGTAAGCCTTTAAAGTACTTATAAAGTTTGACATTTCAAGTTCAAATCAGTCATAATTAGACATCTTGTCTAATTACTTTTAAAGATCAACAGTTGTAAAGTCGAAAATATTTCATAATTGGAAATACATATTTTGTTCTTTTTGGTAACTTCTCGTGACCTAACATTTATTTAACTAAATGCGTGCACCAGTTCGGCTTCTCTTCTGTTGTTTCTGTTTGTTTTCCCCTCTTGAGGTGTCCACTACTCTACAAAGGACTGAGTGAAACACCACACCCTAGACACTTGATCCTTGGGCATTTGTCGCAGCATCTGGGTGCTAAAGAACAAAGAGAAGTAAACAACCCTTTTCTGAGTCTGAAATCTAAGGGTTTTTTTGAGTTTTTGTTTTTGTTTCTGTTTTTAACCTTTTGCTTCCGTTTTCTTTGGGCAGCCAAGGGATTAGGCAGGGGGCAAGTTAAATCCCTTCTGCTGGGGTCGGGTGGCTATGTTCGGCTGTAGCCCACTGCCAGCCCACTACTCTTCGCATAGACAAGGCCAGAGCCTTGGTCCTGCCCCCAGGCGCCTGTGATTTCAGTACCAGTACCCCAAGTTTCTGGAAACCTCGGCAAATATTAAGAGCCCTATCCCCGACAGGGTCAGGTACGCCTGCCATCCAGCGCCCAGGGAACTCGTCCCGGCGCTGCCCGGTGGGCAGGGAGAAGAGCCTCCCCAACTGTGAAAGCACCCTCCTTGCTGCCTGACAAGTGCGGAGTGGAAGCCCTGCGCCCCGAGCCAAGCCCAGCGCCTGCCACCAAGGGCACCCCTGGACGGCGGGTCGGGTTTTACACGGATGGCAACGCGCCAAGTTATCGGCGTCGAGCGGCTCAGAGAGGAATGGTAGCGGCGGGAAGGGAGAAGTGGAGGAATATGCGCCTTCCTTCGCACCGGCATGGGGATGGAACTCGTTGCCGTCGTCGTCGTCACCCTCATTATCATGACTGTCCTCGGCGCCTCATCAAGCCGTGCGTGTCAGCCCTCCCCGTTTCCCTCAGGCCCTGCCTCGCCAAGCAGGAGGCAGAGGCGAGTGACGTCCCAGGGGCCCGACCGACGCCCCTCTGCGCAACCGCCTACACCACGCGCCCCCTTCGCGCGCGCTCGCATCCGCGCCCCGCGGCGTGGACGCGGCCTCCGAGGGTCCCGCGCCGCCCGCGCGCGCCCCCTAGCGCCCCCCAGTGGCGGCCACCTGCGCCTCGCCACTCCTCGCTCGCACCTCCTTCGCGCGCCCTCCCTTCCCGCTCTTCCTCTCCGGCGGTATTTAACCCTGGGGCTGTCGGCCTCGCCGTGCGTGCTGGCATCTCCTGCTTTGCCAGGCTTGCGTCTCCGCCGCCCCTCTCCCTCCCGCGCCCCCGCCGCCTCCCCGCCGGCGCCCGCTCTCCCCTCCCACCTCCCCTGGCTCTCGCGGGCTCTCTCGCACCGGAGCCTGGAGGCGGCACGCCGGGCCGTCTAAGCGCGCGCAGCTTTGGCTGAGGGAGGACTGAGCGGCCGCAGGTTGGGTAGGTGAGGCAGGAGGAGGCTCGGCGGCGAGAGCCACCGGGAGGGCGGTCCGGAGGAGCATGGCCCCGAGAAGCGCCTTCCCTGGCGCCGCGCTCCGGCTGTGGAGCATCCTCCCGTGCCTGCTGGTGCTGCGGGCGGAGGTCGGGCAGCCGCGGGAGGAAAGCCTGTACCTCTGGATCGATGCTCACCAGGCGAGAGTGCTCATAGGTAAGGCTCCCGCGCCCACTACCTTCCCCTACCTGTGTCTTCGCGCTCTCCAGCGCTTCTGTTAAAGGAGAGGTGCATGCATTTAAGTATGTTTTTACAACTTAATTTCCAAGGAAGGTTGCTCCCCTCCACCTTTTAATCAGCTATTTTCCACCTGAAAGCGTATGAACTTCTGTCTCCAGAAACCTGAGCTGATCTAGTGTTCTGATCATGCTGTTGCTAGTTTCTACAACCCTATGTTTTAGGGTGAACCCAGCGCTTGTTAGCACCCGGTGACTCCCTGTGCACTCCCTTTCCTGAAAGTATGTGTCTGTTGGCGCTGTTCTTATCACATACAGAGGAAAATTAGTTGGTACCCAGACAGGTGCTTTGTGTATAGAAATGGCCCATACCAATTCTTTAGTGTTCTTTTTAAGTGCGTTTTCTGGTTTGGATTCTTTTAAGTCTGCCTAGTTTGATGGTTTTGTTTATTATTATTTTTTAAACAGGATTTGAAGAAGATATCTTGATTGTTTCTGAGGGGAAAATGGCCCCTTTTACACATGATTTCAGAAAAGCACAACAGAGAATGCCAGCTATTCCTGTCAGTATCCATTCCATGAATTTCACCTGGCAAGCTGCAGGGCAGGTAAGTACTGATAACCAGAAAGGGTGGAGAAAATTACCTTTTAATATTTCCACCGCCTGATGGCAGGTAGAGGTAATACTGCATAGTGTGTAGGCTGGTACATTTTTACAACTTTGAAGAGTGATTTCTCAGGTGAGTTCCAAAGCAAATAAAGAATTAACTCCTGTTTATTTAAACGTGTCACATAAACTAAAGATTCCCAAAAGAAAAAGGTAAGCAGTGTTCCTAAGCTTGCTATTTTGATATGACTCAATGTCTTCAGGCTGCTGGAAACAAATACCAACATCACTTCTTTCTATGATCATTGACATTAAAATTTAACATAATATCTATGCCAGAATAAAATATGTAAAACATATGGGGAAAAAAAAACACACAAAAAAACATAATATCTAAAAGATTCTTTGCCATAGTATATACCAATCACTTTTGACATTACTTATACTCTACAACAAAATTTAAAATCTGTAAATATTGACATTGTGCATTTGAAAAAATTTTTGAATGTTATTCACTGGAACAGTGTAAATGCTACATAGTTCTGGTTGAAGTTCACAACTTCAAAAAGTGTAAGAACATGTGTAAAATATTGCAGGCTATTGATATTTTAAGTACCATTTAAAATACTTTCATATGGAAAAAGAAAACTACAATATATTTTTATGAAGGACTATTCCTTTTATTTTTTAGTACATTACCATCCTTTGTATGTTACCTTTTGTACAGTTCCAGTAATACATAAATGACCTCCAGTTTTGGAAAGAAAGGGAGGACAAATATTATATAAGTTTAATTTCTTTTGTGCAGTTGGAGAATTTACTCTAGAGGACAAAGGGTAAGTAATAAATTCTTTTGCTCTTTAGTTGGTAAAATGTGTCCACTATGAAAATCATTGTAATTATAATTAAAATCACATTTTCAGGTCTTTTTTTATTCTAAATTTACTTAAATGGTTATTTTCATGAAGAATGTGATCCAGAAAACACTTTATAAAAAGTAATTATTTTGAATTGAAAAGCCACTTTGGGTCCCTCTAATTATCTGTTATATTTTGGGTGTGACCATGACCATTTTAAATGTCTTTTTTCCCTCAGGTCTGTTCTCTCATTTTTTTTTCTAAAATAAACCAAATCTAGACCCATCAACACTTCCATTGTTGTAAAAAAAAAAGAAATAGATGTTTTGGATCCACCAGAGTTCCTAACAGGAAGGTCATCTATTCTAATACCCCCATTTGGTAGATAAGTTCACTGAGGCTCCTATTGCTCTAAAGAGATTATTCTTTAGATATATCTCTAAAGAGATTATAATTCCCACTTCATACTTCATGGACAATTAATTTTGGAATAGTGCAAAATCAGTAATAAAGCAATGAATGGCCTTTTACCATCTCCTTTCTTTTCACCTGAATCTATCTGTGTTTGACTACTTGGCAGAGGAGATCAGTATTAATTCTGTAGTTTTAAAAAGGATATTTTCTTTACCTATACTTTTATGAATTTATAAGAACCCTTAGACGGTAGCTTAACTTACACCCCCTTCCTGGCTGAAAGGGTTTGGTAACTGTAGGAGAAGCAGAAAATGTCAACAGTTCTCATTTATTTATTTTTCATATGCATTTGTCTTCTGGGGAATGGAATTTGAAGCAAAGGCTTAAATGCTATGTCATCTCCCCTGTCGCTTTATAGCATAGTGCATGTTTGCAAGCACTGACATACTGTGGAGTACAAAGTGAATTGCGAGTCAATCTCAGGAATGTCCCTTGTAAAGGATTAGAGAAGATATTGGAGCTAGCGTGGAGATGAAGCTTCTAGCATCTTTCTTTTGTTTAGGTGTTGATCGCCCTTGTGGATTATCTCATTACACAAGACAATGTTAGCACCTCAGTTCAGTTATCTTGCTCTTTATGCTCAGCCTGCTCTGGATAGGTTACCACAGGTAACTTCATGAACTCTGGTGTCTGTTTTAATTAGTTGGGAGGGTAAGTGAGGCAGGCAGGATCTACACAATGCTAAATAGCGGGACATTGAAAAATATTATTTAAATTTTACTTATTTTACTCAATAAAGTTATGTGACTCCAGCAGGATAATTTTTGAAGTGCATGGAAATTTTGAAGATGAGAAAAATAATCACTTCAATACCAATTAAGTATTTTGAAAGGCATCTCTGGCTAAAGCCAAACCACATCAAAACATCTACATGGAAAATGAAAAGTTCATTCCATTATCTAGTTATTTCATCCAAATAATATCAAACATTTAGGATTTCAACACAAGCAAAAACACACAGCTGATTAACAAAATTTTAAACTTAATATTAAAGTGTTTTGGCAACACGTGGAGAAAGTTAAACTAACTTTAGGATTGAAGACCTAGAGGCAGTAGGTGTTATCTCCTTCCAATAAATTATTAGTCCATTAACCCAAAGTATTCTTGGGACCATTTGAAATAACTTTTATGTTCTACTTCAAACAAGTGCAGATAAAAATTACAGTGAGATTCATTTCCCCACATCAAGTAAGAGTGTTTTGAGTATGTGAAGAACGGTGCCTGCTTGTATGTAGCTGATGCCCTGTTAGGCTTTTTGCAAGACTATTTGATTCTGATAGCAAAAAGCTTGATAGACATCCTTTAACTGGGAAATTTTACTTCCAGAAATTCATCCCAAGGAAATAATTATGGATATTAATAAAAATTTAGGTGCAAGACTGTTCCTCATTGTGCTATTTATAAAAGTAAACATGGGTAGAACTTAGAGGTCCAGTGATAGTGGCAGGAGAATGCAATGAAGCATTAATAAGAGTATTCTAGACATCAAAAAAAGAATATTCTAGACATCTACTCACTGCCATAGAAAGATATTCATGACAGATTAGGTCAACAGCCTATCACAGTATATTCTGTTTGATTCCATTACAAAATATGTAGGCAGACATAGGAATAAACATCTGACGTATCAGAGGTTTTTAATTGATAGGGAGCTAGGAAGCATTTTGAACACATTTATGTTCCTTACATATTGGTAAATACTGCACTCAATACACTGTATCTTCAGCCTGTAACCTCTGATTCTCCAAGATGTCAACATTAGTTACATCTGTGTATATTACGTTTTTATTTTTCTGCAATGAGTGTGTATTGATTTGTAATTTCAAAAACTGTTTTACATTAAATGTGTGCAAAGCACTATACTTTAGAGTTTAAACTTGCATGATGTTCTACATTATAAATAATTTACTTATACTTATTACCCAGTATCATTTTTACAGCATAAATCACTCAACAAAATGGTAAAACAAATGGTTTTCATGACCGATCGTAACTACGGAGCCCAAATAATTCACTAATACTTATCTGATTCTCACCAGATTCTTTCAAGATCCCTAAAAATCTGCCTAGGAAGGCTTTCCTATCTGAAACCAGATGACCTGACCTCTTTCACTGAAATTCTCATTTTCCATAGAAAACCCTGTCTCTACTCTATCTCCCATTTAAAATACTCATTTTCTGACATGCCCCTTCTCAAGGCCTTTAGATCAGAGAAGAATTTCTATTAAAGAGGTTTAGGCTTAAGGGATTTTTAGTAATTAAGGGAAAATACTCTTTATTGCTGTATATAACTTTTAATAGTTGATATTTTTCAATGAGGCATTCCTTATTCTAATTTTTCTCTAAATTTGGGACAGGTAGGGGCCATGAGTTACCATTTTGGTTTTCTAAATGATGCACTAATTAAACATTTTATTTGGAAAATAACCCTTTCTAAAACTAATGGCTTTCAAATAAAACTTTAATGAGAAGTTTTGTTAGACAAATCTGACCTAATATTAGGACACCGCTGCTGATTTCCATTTGAACCAATTTGGTTCAAGGCCAAAATTTTTTGTTTATATAGACCATTTAAATAGATTTTTATTTATAAAGATCATATAGACTTGATTTTAGTAACTGTAATATAATCTATCACCTGCATATAGATGCTAAGGTACTATGAATCTAATACCCAGTTAATTGGGCATCTCTTTTTATGTTGGCTTTTTTTTTTTTTAAGCAGTGGTGATGGATTTATGCTGAGTCATTTGTACTAGTTTTCCAAACTTCTTATGACCAAATGCCTGGATTTCTGAGATGGTTGGCAAGGGTTGGGGTGAAATTGGTGTGTATGGAATAGAAATTCTCTGGGTAAAGATAATCAGCCAGTATTAACTTCCACCCCACCACGTGGATTACCAAGCAAGCTCTAACCATTTGTAACAACAGGTCCAGATCTTAAAGTAAGCTTGTTTTCATGTATGGTGGTCACAATTCTTATAACCACTGGAAGTCAGTGATAGAGCCTCATTTGTCTCAATTGCAGGATGTTTAAAAACAAAACTGAAAAGTGTCATTGTAGATACAGGAAAGGAAGAGGAGAATTTTGTCTGGTGCCCTGGGAAGTGGGTGGTCACATGTATATTTGAGAAGAATTGATTATTGAGTTAAACTGCAGAAACATGCTCCTTTGTGTTATGTATCACCATACATAATGGTGTGTAACATAAAATACTACATATACTGAAGATGCAAATGTCTCGAGTGCAATATTTATCAATATGTAAGGAACATAAATGTGTTCTTAACCCTTCCTAGCTCCCTATCAACTAAAACACTTCTTGAATGATTTCAAACTGCCAGAAATAAGAACAATAATAACACAAGATCAAGTATAAGAGAAGCTCAAGAACTTTGCCGGGATAGTGGTGTCCTCGTGAATGATTCCAGTCTGTAGCACCCAAATTCAGCTTTAAAATGAGGAAGGTCCAGTTGGCAAAAAGAAAAGTCAAAAACAGATCATTTCCCTGAAAACGGACTCATATTTTTGTGAATTTTTTTAAAAAGTGGAATCATTCTACTGACATGTTTCCGTAATATGAACTAGATAATCCAATTCTGTCATAATCCAGCTGTCATTTAAGTGCCCCTAAAGCTCCAGGTAGCTTGTTTTTGTAGTATAGTGTTTGATATGATGTCCCACTGGTCCCATTAAACTGGCAGTCTGCAGTGTGCAGTCTCCAATTTCCCACTGGACTAGTTGAGAAAAGGAGACCTGTATGAAAACTTTTCTTTCCTTCTTTTCTCCCCTGACAAAAATGAAAGAAAGGCAATAGAGAAGTGAATTTTAATTCAAGTACTTCCTCTCCCTCTTCAAAGGAACTGCCAAATACCCTTAACTATCTTCTTCTAATTCCATAAGTTATGGTAACACTGATTATTATTTAAGTCCCTTAATATGTACTGTCTGCATTTTTTCCTAATGGAGTTATGATGGTTTGGGTAGTTACAACCCAAGTGGTTGCATACTTTCATACTCCTGGGGTTGGCCATCATACCTTTGCAGTGGTTTTATGTCACCAAATGGAGGAAATGCCTCAGTTTTTGACCCCTGGTCCATGGTTTCAAAGTGGGAATGTGAATATGTTTACATACTGTGGGCATGATTTTTTTAAAGAAGGTACTCATATCAAAAACACAGCTTTAAACTTTTAATGTTTAGATTCTGCTGTGCTGTGGTATTTTGCATTGTGGTGTTATGGACATGCCACTAGGGATCAAAGAGTAATTCTGCAGAGAGCCCATTTCATTTAGCAAAGCAGGCATGTGCCAGCCATCTGTTCTATCTGCTGATAGAAAACAGCAGTAAGTTTCTCAAACTTTGGCCAGAAAAAAAAAAAAAAGCCTTTATTGCTTAGAGGAGATGAGTTACAAGGTACCTTGTAAGCCACATGTGGTTCTATGGCGATTTACATGGCCCAAATGTAAACTCTGCTATGTCTTCCGTACACGGTGGTATAGAGGCATGTAAACAAGCCCTTCACCGCTACCCTCTGTGTTTATTCCTGACTTTAAAATGCTTGCAGAAATAAAAGTCTTTTAAATTGTTGTGGAAAGGAATGATATTCAATAAAGCATTTTGTCTTGGATTAAACTCATTTCATGTCAATGTCCCTGATGTGTTGTGAGAGGAAAAGTTTTGGGATTAAGAGTTTAGTGAAAATGTTCTTCATCCTGTAGCTGGATCTCTGGAGGAGACATTGGCAAGTCAAAACTTCTTTTGCTGCAATAATTTAGCCAATATGCCCCATTTGCCAGCCTGGGAGTAACTTGGTTACATTGCTGTGAACCCTTCTTGGATGGGGGGTCATTCTCCCCTGCAGTGTTTCTCTGCCTCAAGCACTCAGTCAATCAACAAACATGGACACTGAGTCATAGAGCACACAAAGAGGAATAAGCATGGTCCCTGCCCTCAGGAAGCTAATAGTCTAGGAAGCAAATATTCATCATACTCATCCAAATGAGTTAGAAAGTATAGGATTGGTTGAGAGCACAAAAAAGACCACTCTTTTCCCTGCCTGGAGGAACAAGACGGGGGAGCTCTTCACTGATCTCACTGAGCAGGTGATGTCTGAATTAATTCCTGAAGGATGTGGAAGCATTCATCAGATCAGCAAGGGAGGAAAAGTACCTTCCAAGTGGAGAGCTCAGGATGTTCAAGTGCGTGGAGGTCTTAAAGGGGAAGGCATGTTCTAGGTGATCATGAGGGGCCTCGTATCCCATCTGAGAGGTTATGGAAATTCAGTGAAGGGGACGTCAAGGTCAAATAATGGAGAAGTGTTCTGGGGGAGGAGAAGAAGGTAGAAACAATTCAGGGAGATTTCTCTCTTCTCTGCTGTGAAAACAATAGACTCAACATTTTGCATGTTTGTCCCAGGGATATATTAAGTAAATCTTTGGTTTATGTGTTGGGTGGACAGTGGCTTTTCTACAATCATCAATTAGCTCTTCTTTCTTATTAAACTTTCAGAAAACTTTGTAATGGTTAGTCTCAGCTCCAGGTTAAATCATCTTTGGCAATTAAGGTATGGAACTATTAAAAAATCACATTTTGTGAGTGCATAGAACTTCTAAAAAAATCAATTTAATTTTCTAGTAGAACTAGAACTTTGAATTTAATGTAAAAAGCTTAAAAAGGAAAATAATATGTTGATTTGTGAAAGAATTGATTTAGCATCTATTTTCCACTCCCATACCTTTTTAAGTATCATAAAAGTACAACAAAGGTATAGAAATTACACTTGGCAGGGGATGCTTCCTTCTGTTTACATGATGAAAAGTGGACACTGGACATAGATGTATTTAAAATAAGCCTGCTTCTTCAAGTATGAGACTTCTGAAACTTACTAGTTAAAACTTGAAAGTCAGGGGCTCCCAGGTGGCTCAGTCAGTTAGGCATCCGACTCTTGATTTCATCTCAGGTCATGATCTCAAGGTCGTGGAATCGAGCCCTGTATAGGGCTACATAATCAGTGGGGAGACTGCTTGAGATCCTCTCTCTCTGCGCCTACTCTCCCCTCCAAGAAACACACACACGCACACACACACACACTCACACACTTTCTCTCTCTCAAACAAAATAAATCTTAAAAAAAAAAAAACCCTCCTAAAATCATAGGACAATTTCTGTTCTCTTTTTTTTCTCAGACATGTGGATTTTGTCTTCTTTTTGAATTTTATAAATGAATGTGATTAAAGAATCTTGAAAATTGTCAGGCATCCTTTGAAATGCATTTATCTGAATCAAACTCATAGAGCAACTATGTCTTGTGTGAGCCTGAGACAGGACAGATTCAGGATTGACTTCTTAGCTGACAATATGAGGAAGGGCATGAACATAGTTCTTGCTTGAAGGCTCTTCGCCAGAACACAGATCATGTCCTGGGGAGGCAAAACATGATTAAGGACCAATTGTCTGCCCTTGAGAAAATTAGAAGCTAACTGGAGAGGCAGATATATACAAACAGATCATCCCAGTAATTGCTGGGAAGTGGTACTGTGTCAGCACTAGGACATTCTCAGCTTATAACGAGAGCACAGAGTACAAGTGACTCCAGAGCTGAGTCTGACTATTGAGTTAGCCAAGCAAAAATGTGGAAGAGGGGACGCTTTTTAGGAAAAGGAAACAGCTTAAGGCAAGGTATAGAGACCAGAAAGACATTATCTGGGAACCAATACTTTGGTGTGGCTGGCGTGTATGTGTAAGTAGGAAGTAAAGAGGTGGACAGGGGCTAAGTCCTAGAGGACCTTGTCCAGTATGGTAGTGCATCTGGGATTTACTCTACAGACAGTGTGGGGTCAGTCTATGAAAAAGTATAAAGCAGAGGACAGTAGGGTCAGAGTTATGTATTTAGATCCTTGTGTCAGGTGATGGAAGATAGTTTTGAAGGGGCTTGACTGCAAGGAGAGAAATCAAGGATAATAGGATACAAGATCAGGGATGAAGAGAAGAGAAAAATGGATTGGGGAAACATTTAGGAGATAAAAATCCAAAAATCTTGGTGTGCTAGGAATAAAGAGCATCTCATCTCCTCCACTGTCTGCTTCATTAACTTGGCAGTAGCCCTGTTAGCCTTTCTGTCCCCTACCCCCAAGCTCATCCTTCCTGCCCCAGGGCCTTTGCACATGAAGTTGTCTCTGCCTAGAATTCACTCCTGCTAGATTTCTGTGTGGCTTGCTCACTCATTTCCCCCAGGGACGATCAAATGTCATCTCCTCTAACAGCTTTTCCCTGCCTCTCCTCTATAAAACAACCACCACCACCCTCATTATTCTTGAGTCTCCTTCTCTGCTGTTCATTTTTATGGCCCTTAGAATAATGATTATACCTGATTATATTTGATTTTAATTGTTCAACCCTCCCATTGATTGTAAGCTCCTGAGAACAAGGACTTTGTCTTGTTCACCACGTAACTACTCCAGGTCCTAGGACAGTTTCTGACACACAATAAGCAGTCGATAACTATTTGTTGAATGAATTAATACATAAGGTAGATCCCATTATTATTCCCATTCAATAGATAAGGTGACTGAGGCACAGAGGAGCAAGAGAAACATAGGTAGTAAGTGGCAGAGCTGGAATTCAAACCTAGACAGCGGGGATTCAGAGCCCTTGCTCTGATAAGTGCTAAATAGAGGTATGATCACAGAGTGGGAACACAGAGGGGGCAACAGCTAACTTTGGCTGAGGAAGGAGGGGAAGGCTTTGCCAGAGAAGACACAACAATCGAATTGGGACTTGAAGCTGTTTAATCAGCTGAGACAGGAGTCGGGTGTGTAGGAAGGAGGGCTATCACAGGCAGAGGCAAAGGATCTGTGCAAGTGCATTCTGGGAGAGGCTAATGGTGCCCTAGACATGGGGCTGGATGTATGTATGCAAGGGAAATATTGGAGGTCAGGGCCGGGGGAGGGGGGCAGTGTGTGTGTGTGTGAGGAGATGAGGCTGGATGTTTGGGAAGGGCCAGAAGGAGAAACAGTAAAACCCATGGAAAGGTCACTTAACCTAATTCTTTTATCTATAAGAAAAGCAGTTTCGATTACCTCTAAATGTCTTCCAAATTCTAAAATATTATGATTCTATCTCTTAAGTGAAGTATCTTCAATCATTTAACATTAATGGTAATACTTTCATTCAAATTGCAATACCTGTTTCTGTTTTTTTAAATCAAGGCAGAAAGATTCTTCCTCCAAAATTGTCTTATTTGTTGTCAAATTTAAAAAGGTTCATCTCAGAATACTCATGTATTTATTGTATGTCGATGATAATAGTCAATACTTGCGTAACACATACTCTTGGCCAGTCACTTTGCCATATACTCTCTCATCAGATCTTCACAGAAGGCCTGAGGTAGGCACTAGTATTGTCCTCAGTTTATAAATGAGGAAACTAGGGCACAAGGAAGTCAAAATATTTGCCTAAGACCATGCAGTATATATGTTTATATACATCAGAGATCTTCCTGTGATAACTTCTGCAGTGTCTTCTCATTCAAAAAAACAACAATTCAAAGAATATTCATCAAAGCTTACTATGTGTTAGGTTCTGAAAATACAAATTTTAATCGATCTAACTGCGTTCTAGGAATTCACCAGCTGGTGGTGAAGACTGTGGCATATAAGGCAATAATTGTGTTGAGTTCTCAGGGCCCACATGTGCAGTTGGATGGGATTTCTTTTTTTTTTTTTTTTTTACTGGTTGTCAAATGATCCTTTATTGAAACATTTTCCTTTGTAGTTAACTAGCTGGGCATTCCACCGCACCACTGTTGATGTCATCTATGATGTCATGAGGGTGGCAGCCGTCAACATTGCAGCCCACAGACTGGGCAGTCCCCAGGATTTCTTTAATGGTTCCAGAGAGTTCTCTGGCTAAAGATCGGTGTCGCATCTGTCGGGCAATATTGACAATCTCATCAAAAGTGATATTTCCACTGTGCTTAATGTTTTTCTGCTTCTTTCTGTCTCTTGGTGGTTCCTTGAGGGCTTTGATAATCAGGGCAGAGGCAGAAGGTACCACTTCAATCTGGGCCTGTCTGTTCTGAATGGTCAGTTTCACCATAATCCTTAGGCCCTTCCAGTCACCGGTTGCCTTGGCGATGTCATCACCAACCTTTTTTGGAGACAGACCCAGCGGGCCTATCTTTGGGGCCAGGGCAGACGTGGCACCGACTTCGCCACCGGTGCACCTCAGGTACACGACTTTGATCTCGTTGCGGTCGAACTTAGGTGGCATGGCGGAGGTGGCTGGTGTCGGATGAACCCGGATTCGGGACGACCCTGGATGGGATTTCTTTTGTTGCACAAGGTAACCTGACCAAAGTGGCAAATTCAACCTGCCTGAGTTGAAATCTAGCTCATTTCACTTGTCAATTCTGATAGCATGCCACAGAGCCACCTCTGTCCAGAGAGGACGCCTCTACCTAATTTGCACAGAGCCTTCATATGGGCTAGGTGGCCCTCATTAAATGCCCTAAGAGAAGTGCTATGGGAGCATAAAGCCAGAGGGTTTTGCCATTGATCAGGTAAATTTACAATTACTTATATTCTGAAGAAGATATCCCAGAAGAGGTAACATCTAACCTGGGTCATGAAAAATGTTCAGTAGGCAGAGAGTGGCCAAGACAGGTGGGGCCGGACTAGGCGTTCTGTGTATACTGAGTGACCCATAGGAAAGTACACAGGATTATGACTCATTGGTGTAGTTGGAGAAGGACTATCAGTCCCAGAAAGCTCTGGAAGATTATGATTTCTGTATGCCATAGTTGACTTATCTTATGGAAAATAGGGAGCATGATAATGTAGATGGTAATGTCATGTCTGCATGAAAGATACCTTTGGTGGCAGGGGAAGGGTAGATGCTGGGGTGCCTGGCTGAGGACTAGGAACCAATTAGGAAGTTATTTAAGACATTACCAGGTGACACGAGTGTGAAAGAAGGTGGGCAGTGGGGAGAGGGAGGAAGGAGCAGATTCCGGAGATGTCAGTATAATTGACACGTGGGTGTTATGGAAATGAGGGACTAGAGGATGACTCCCAAGATGGATGGACAGATGGTTGGATAGTTACGTCTTAACTGAGAAATTAATTACAGGAGCAAGAGCAGAACAGTTTGAGGTACAAAAGCAGTGGGGTCCATTTGGAAATGCTTGAACACGAATTTTCTGCTGAACATTCAGATGGCAGAGTCTGGTATGAATTTGAAAACTTGAGTCTAGAGCGAAGATATGAGATGTAAAATAGAAAGACTGATTTTGGACATTTGGGGTTTTTCTTCTGTACCTCCCTCTCTTCCTTCCTTGTTTTGACCTCAACTTGATAAATATTTGAGGACCTACCTAATGCCAAAGCTTGTGCTGAATGCTAAATATATATATCTATATATATCTATATATATCTCTCTATATATAAATTGTATATGAAGATTGCCGTCAAGGAGATCAAGCTTTCCCTCAGTCTAATGTGACAACAGAGATGAACAAAACAACAAGAATGCAATATTAAATGTGTTATAATTGCAAAATGAACAAGGTGCATAACTCTGTTGGGAGAGGTATGAATTAATCTACATAGGATTCCTGGTGTTCTTCAGGGTGTAGCCTGAAACCTGTAAAACTAATATATGCATACTTGGAACAATTTCTCTGCTCACCTTCATGGCCTTTATGTACTTGACATAGTTGGGCCTCATGTATTCTGCCTCCTACTTGCCATTGTTATCATTATTTTTTGGAAATGAGTATGCCAAATGTCGCTATAACACTAGGTGACAGAGAAAGTCATCTCTCCATAATTAAGCGTCTAGAACTACCTTGAGGAAACAGTCTGTGTGGGCTGAAGATAGGCCTGAATAAACCTCTGCCATAGGGTTTGTTAGGATGCCTCGTTCACAAGGGCTATTCAGTATTAGTCATGCATGCACCACCAGGGGGGTGATTGACAGCTGAAGTCAAATCCACGCAAATTATCTCCTACTTAAGGCAATACCCAGATGGATCCCCAATACACTTGTAAAATTACTCTGATATCTGCCTTTTGAGGACTTAGTGAAGCTATTTAATTCCTGTCATTTGTAACTACAATCAGTATTCCTGTTTCCAGTTGGAACTTGATTAAGACTTGGAAATTGTACTTATATTGCTGTCACTTACAGCAGTAGCCAGCAGGTGGCAATGTAAAAGTTATTTCTGTGTGGAATTTTCCACCTCAACATTTCTTAAGGCTGTGGGGGTGCTCTCTGTCTAACAGAGACCAATTTGTGGGGTACTGTGATCTGACATAACTCATTTCAATAGACCATTTATATATGAAGTAAGTTAGAAAATAAACTCTCAAATTCCACTAAAAGCATTATGACTCATCATAGATTTGAGAACTCATCCTAAATAACTATAAATGTGAAAGATTTCATTTTACACATATTTTCTATTTCTTCCTTTTAAACAATTGCTCGATTTCAGGCTGGAGTCAAGCTTTGAGCATCTCTCCATATTCATCCAGTGTTTTCTTTGCCTTCCCTGGCTGTATCTTCAGGTGTCAACAGAATAGCAGGGTTAGAAGAGATCCCAGAGCTCCTCCACCCCATCAAGCCCTACGTTTTCTGAAGCATCCATGAATCGTGGTCTCTCAACCTCTAGTTGAACATGCTCCGTGGCAAGAAACTTACTAGGGCAAATGTTACTGAATACTTTTAATTGTGTTACTCAGAGAAAGTTTTCTTCATAATGGGTTACCACCCACCTTCCCGCTGTAACTTGAATATCCCAAAACACTAACAGTCTGTGGGCTCCCATTTGGAGAGTTCTGCCTTGCATTTATACCCTGAAGTCCGCTGATTTGTCCTCTCCATTGCAGATGTAGGGTCTCTGGTTCATTTACTCCTGCTTCTTCCCTAGTGAAGACCAGCTATTTCTGTGAGTTCTTAGAAGGACTCTGCACATGCCATCCTGGAGGGAGATGTCTTGACCTCTGCTGCTACAGTGTGGCCCTGGTGAGACCCGCCTGTCAGGTGTAAATGCAGCCTGTCCATGCTCCCCAACATATAAAGACTCAAGGGGCCACAGAGGGCTGTATTCTCCATGGGCCTCACAGTCTCATAGCAACTTGGTGTCCTGTGCTGAAATGGGGAGTCTACCCCTTTCCTCAATTTGACATTGAACGTTGCCACCTGGCACCGAAAACAGCATGACTTAAGACCCTTGACCCCCACTGGACACCAACATTAATTTCCTGCAGCCCATGTCCCCACACACCTCCAGTTTCCTCAGCTCCTTCCCATGAGCAATTTTGCATTTCTTCAACCTTGATTCCTAAATATGTAGCAAAAGTATTAAATGATCACAGATGGCATTTACTGGTACTCTACTCTTTATATTCTGATGAGAAGAGAGTTCATTGCTAGAATTGGAGATTACTTCTAGAATTGTGAAATCATCTTTTAGTTTATAAAACTTGTGTGATAAACTAGAGAAGGAGAGGAAAAGGGAGGAGGGGAAGAAAAAAGGAAAATAACTAACACTTATTATGGTATTCTATGTGCCAGTCATTGTGCTAATAATCACTTTTCATCACTGTCTAGTTTAATTCAACAACCTAGGAAATAAGTGCTACAACTATTTCCATTTTACAAAAATGGCAACTGGGTCACAAAAAGGTAATGCAACTTGCCTAAGGTCATACAACTAGTGAGGAGTGGAGCCAGGATTTAAGCTCAGGTAATCTGACTCCAGAATCCATGACAAAACAGTAACTTGAACTCTTTAAAATAGAGATTTTCCTGAATCGGCACCTTTATTCTTTAGACGTTCTATTGCATGCACACCATGTGCTGTGGAGCATGAGTTAGATAAGGACCCTGACCGATAAGAGGTTTCACTGTTAAAGGAGGCTAAAATAGCATGGCTTTTGTAAATATTAAGTTGACTCACTTGAAACTGTCGTTTTTAGTAGGTTAAAATAGCTAAATTTCATGTGATTTAATCTAATAATAAGAACTGACATTGATTAGATATTTACTGTGAGCCAGCAGCTATTCTAAGTAATTTATATGGGTTATCTCATTTAATTCTTGGACCAACTCTGTGACATGAAGATACTATTTTTATCTCCATTGAAACAAATGAGAAGACTGAGGTGTGGAGAAATTAAGTAACTTGCCCAAGATCATACTTTAGTCATCTGCAGAGCCTGGGTGTGAACCCTGGCAGTCAGATGCCAAAGTAGGGATATGGATGTATATATTGTTTCAACTCTGTGCTATACAAGAGTAAGCCAATCTGTCCAGCCAAATCAATTTCTAATGAAGCAGCTTCATTGAGAGAGTCCTACCTTACAAGGCAAATATCAAATTAACTAAGTCAAGATCTAGTTCAGAAGCTAAATGAAACGAAAACAAAGTCCATTTGACTCCAGACTGGTGGAATGTCTCTGGTTCCCAAAGTTTGATCATTAAATGTATCTGATTTCTTGGGTATTTGCAGGTTTGAATTTGGAGAGTTTTCATTGCCTATCCTATGTTGTCTGGGGTTTGAGGGAACGTTTACTCATAAAGTGAGGGAGACAGTGCAAATTGGTAAAGCTCTCTTGAATTAAGGTAAGAGATTTCTATCACTCCACTAATAACAGTGACACCTTTCTATATTGCACTTAATAGTTTAAAACATGCTTTCATTTGTTGCATTGAGTTTACTCAATCCTCCTAATAACTGTGAAAAGTCAGGCATTGCTGACATTGTAGATAATTAAATATGAGGAATAACTGTGATAATTTGCGATGAATGGCCTTTAGCCCAATGTAAAATAATTCAAATCTGATCTTTAATAGCTGTGCATTCTTCTATGATGCATGAAAATATTTGTGTTTGTGATTTTATAGAAATACATTTGCTTTTTGATAAAAATAAATAAAGGCCATTCAATAAATACTATTTAAATTATAAGGAACCATTTTCAGTGGAAAATATAAGTGGATTACCATTCCATGCCATGGTAAGTATAGAAATAATTACCCTTCATCTGTTTTCATACTTGGTATTTCAGATATTTGTTGCCATCAATTCCTTGAGAAACTCTGCATGGCCAAGACTTTTCTAGAATGGTATTTACGTGATTGTAGAAAGCTGCCTCCTTAATATAAAACCCTTCAAGTTAAGGGAGGTGATTGAATCTGCCCCTTTGAGAGGGACATGGGGCCAGGACTAGGGTGAGTGAGATAAGTGAGGCACTCAGGATGCTTGTGTGAACCTAGGAGTAAGTCCTCCATAAATTTACATTCTGCATACCTTGATCACCTCCCCCTGGTCCAGGCCCCGATCAAACTGGAGAACATGATGTGTGATGGTTCATGCTGTGCGTCCCCTTGACTGGGCCACTGGGTGCCCAGACATTTGGTCAAATATTATTCTGGATACATCTGTGAGGATGTTTTTTGGATGAGATTAACATTTGAATTGGTAGACTGAAGGCATATGGCACCCCCCAGTGTGGATGGGCCTCATCTGATCAGGCGAAGGCCTGAATGGAACAAAAAGGCTGACCGTCCCACGAGCAAGAGGGAACTCCTCCTGCCTGACTGCCAGCAAACTGAAACACTGGCTCTTCTTGGGTCTTGAGCCTGCCTGCTTTCACACTGTCTCTCCTCAGTCTTCAGCTTGCCAGCTGCAGATCTCGGGCTCACCAGCCTCCATAATCACATGAACAAGTTCCTTTATCTATCTATCTATCTATCTATCTATCTATCTATCTATCTATCTATC